>NC_087156.1:17976996-17999496 GCF_035594125.1 Scylla paramamosain
CACACACATCTTTTGCTTCCATAAAACGTCGTTTGATGAGTTTGCTTGCAAGACTTGAGCCGAGCTGAAGGCAGAGAGTTGAAGGGTGAAAAGGAAGGTGGGGAATAGAGAGGAGGAGGAGGAGTAAAGGAAAAAAGGTGCGTGAGGAAGTAAAGGAAAATAGAACCTTCAAAGAAGACGAGATGATATACAAAGAAAAGAAAAGAGTGAGAAAAGGAAATAGTGATGGAAAGAGCGTAAGGAAAAACGGAAACGTGTAAAAATAAAATGAGGAAATAAATCAAGGGGGGAAGGAATTTATTGGGAGGGATTAAACATGGGAAGAGGATGATAACATGAAAGCCAAATGTAAGGAGAGATGGAAGATGGAATATAAATAGAATATAAGAAACAAGCAGCGTAGATGTTTGGAGGCTTAGCCTTAAATAATCTCCACCATCATCAAAACTGACTCACATTTGCTTGTTTGTCAATAAAATATAACCAAACTATAGGCAATTTGAACATTTTACACTGTCCCCCCCCCTCTCTCTCTCTCTCTCTCTCTCTCTCTCTCTCTCTCTCTCTCTCTCTCTCTCTCTCTCTCTCTCTCTCTCTCTCTTTCTCTCATACACACACACAAAGCATAATCATTACCATTCGAAAAGAACATGTATACACACGAATCCTCCATTTGCTTCTTCCCCTCAGCACCCAAAGAACCAAAGAGACGGCCACAATTCCGGCGGCAAAGGCTCCTTATATCTGAGGGACTATTAGGCCCGTTATGCTGACTGACTATGTAATTATTTCCTCGTTACAGCGAACCGCCATAATATCATAATTGCATATTCAGCGAGTTGGGCTCCAATGTCATTTAAACAATATTCTGCGGCATATGCTGCGAGGGATTATTAAAAAAAAAAAGTGGCACACACGTACAGAGAGAGAGAGAGAGAGAGAGAGAGAGAGAGAGAGAGAGAGAGAGAGAGAGAGAGAGAGAGAGAGAGAGAGAAACGCATCTAGCAAATGTTGCCTCTCGTTTCATTACATTAATTAACGTGTAATAGAGTCGACAGGCGCGTGCGAGCCGCTGAGCTTCACCCTACATTACACCACGACGGCACTAGTGGAGGAGTACCTAGGCAGCCCCCACCACCACCATCGCCACCTCCACCGTCTCTGCCACCCCACCTTTCAAGCTATTAAGAAAATGGTGGTAGTGGGCAGGTACAGCGTGAGATGGACGCCCCGCCTGGGATTGGTGGAGTAAAGAGTGTAGCGAGTCGAGTAACGGGCTTGATGCGCCGGCGAGTGTGTGTAAGGGGCAGGCTGTCAGGCTTGCATTTCACTCGCAGTAAAAGATAAATTACGTATTTTGGGGGCCGAGCGAATCTCTCTCTCTCTCTCTCTCTCTCTCTCTCTCTCTCTCTCTCTCTCTCTCTCTCTCTCTCTCTCTCTCTCTCTCTCTCTGTGTGTGTGTGTGTGTGTGTGTGTGTGTGTGTGTGTGTGTGTGTGTGTGTGTGTGTTAGCTGCACTACATATTTCGAAAAAGTCATTTCGAAAATCTCTCAGCGTGCCCGGGAAAACCATTTAAATCTCTCTCTCTCTCTCTCTCTCTCTCTCTCTCTCTCTCTCTCTCTCTCTCTCTCTCTCTCTCTCTCTCTCTCTCTCTCTCTCTCTCTCTCTCTCAAAAAATAAATAAATAAATAAATAAAAAATAAATAAATAAATAAAAATTAATTAATTAATTAATTAATAAATAAATAAAATAAAATAAACAAATAAGTAAAAATAAATAAATAAATAAATAAATAGCGGCGTTTGTTACCGGTCACAATCTCACCTTTCCGTCTCGCGCCAAGATGCAATAATAATTAATGCCATGTCTTCAGCCACCTCGCCTGCACAACATCAAGCGGCCACACTGCGCGTAAAAAACAAGTTTATCTTTTACACTTTACCATCCTAATTAATACCATATACCCACCCACACCCACAGACACACACTCCCACTAACTCGCCCTCCCTACACACACACACACACACACACACACACACACACACACACACACACACACACACACAAATGCACACACACATGCATGCAGGAAATTGTCACTCTTAGCAAAACAGGATCCCAGATGCTCGCCGCTCTCTTATTTCCCTTATTTCCTGCAAGACGAGCGGTGGCTCCATCCCTCCTCTTTCAGGGACAGGGTTGGGCTCCCGGAGTGTGGCGAGGGGGCGTGGAGGGGGAAGGGGTGAGGCGTGCAAGCAGCAAGGGAGACAGCTTTAATTTTCTGCTGTGTGCCCCAGACGAGGCTGCAATATACGGGGAAGAAGCTTTAGAGGGACCCGCGCTTAACTCGTATACTGAATATTCTGTGTCCGCCGCGTGGATAAGAGAGAGTCAACAGCTGAGTTATAATGTATGATAATGCCTGTCTTCTTCTGCCGCCTCTGCTGCTTGTCTTGACACGGTGGTGCCCCAGGGCGTCGCCAATGCTCACTGACACAGATAGGAGACACCGAGAAGTGTGTAACAATTATGATAATAGAATATATATTCACATAATCAGTTCTGAGCACCGACGACACCCTCGCCTCTGCAAGTTATGAAAATGAGGAACATTTGTAAAACTAGGTGCTTGTGTGTGTGTGTGTGTGTGTGTGTGTGTGTGTGTGTGTGTGTGTGTGTGTGTGTGTGTGTGTGTGTGTGTGTGTGTTTTGTGTGTGTGTGTGTGTGTGTGTGTGTCCTGCCTGCCTGCCTGCCTGCGATGTGTAAGCTTGTGGTCCTCGTCAAAGGTCTCATTACCGGACCCAGCCGGCTATGAATTCATTACTGACAACTTTTCAGCGATCGTCAGCCAGATAGGAAGGAGGGACGGATGGGCGGCCAGGTGAAGGCAGACAAGAATAATGACACTAGCCTCGCGAGCTTCCTGAACGTGGCACTTTAATTTGCAGCCTTTGGTGGCCAGCGGCTCAAAACTGCCTCATTAACGAGTGTTCGGAAAAAAAAAAAAAAGACGAGAAAGGCGAAGGTGTCTGATAAATCCGAATGTTCATTATTTGTGTTAATTCATTACTTCATCCTGAGTTCCACGAAGGAGCGAACACTGCGGTGGTATATCACTGCCGGTCAGCGTGTGTTTACATGTCTGTGTCTGTCCGTCTCGAAATTGCTTCCACGAATTTCCGCGGGTCACCACGATAGCTTGCGTGCACGTCAAGAAAAACCATGCAAGTGTCAGTCAGAAATTGAATCACGACCACACCTCATCCCTTCCCCCCGTAAAGCTGTCCTAAAGGCTTTCCCTACATTACACCGGCTAAGCTCACCTCCCTGGCTCCTGCCCCCCACCTCCACCACCCTCGCGGACAATGGCAGATGGCGTTAGCATGACTACCATAAAATAAGCACAAAGAAAGGACAACGACAACCGCCAGACACCCTCAGAAAATTACTACCATTGCTGGGCTAAATTACAGTAACGAAAATTACTAGTTTAATATCTCACGATTTTAAGAAACAACAAATTACACACAACCATTGCATATTGTGACACTGATATACTTTCCCGCCCACGTATCCGTCATAAAGAAAACAGATCCTGTAGTTCCACCACGACTGGGAAAGGGAAAGATGTATGCTGGGCGGCACTAAGGGTGAGGACGGGAGGCGGGCGGGAGGCGGGCGGGAGGCGGTGGGTGAAGGTAACCAGAGAAGTGGTGGCGCGTAAAGATCAGAGGTGGAGGAGGTTGTGAATCTTTCCTGACCAATGTCTGGAAGTCCGCCGGGAAGACCGAGGAAGTGTGTTACGTTCTCCTTAACCTTCATCGGCTGGCTGGTACACGCTTACAGCCGCCTACACGGGTGAAGATTAGGGTATGTAGTGTATATACTAATTAAGAGACATTCAGATATGGAGAAATGTTAAGATAAATCAGTGTTGTGTTAATTTTATAGTCTCATATGTAAAGATAAGGGTGTGTGGTGGACATACTTATCTAAGTCATTGAGTTAAGGATAAATGTTACGATGAATCAGTGCTGCGTCACGGTCTTACAGTCGCCTCTATGGGTACAGGCAAGGTTATGTGGTAAATATACTAAGAAGACATTAACATATAGATAAATGTTATGATAAATTAGAGATGAAATTAATATGAAAGGCGAACAAGGTAAATGGGTTAATGAAAGAAAGAATATTCAGCCAAAAAGAATGTGCAAAAAATTTTTTATTCACTGGTCAAATTTTAAAGTTAAATTCATGCAGACTATAAAAGTCATGGAAACAGAAAATGGAAAAAAAAAATATATATATAACCGGAACATTAAAAAAAAAAAAAAAAAAAAAACGAACAGAATACGGTCACTGTAAAAGAAGCGTAAAACAAACTCTGCTAAAATAGAAGTAAGAAAACAACAAAAGACAAAAAACTAAGACAAAAAAAAAAAAAAATGGACATGTGTGTGTGTGTGTGCGTGTGTGTGTGTGTTTGTGTGTGTGTGTGCGAGCGTTCCCCAGCCAACCAGCCAAACCGAACCCAACCCAACCAAAGCCAACCCAGCCCCATCCATCCGGCGAGCAGCGGTATAAGCAGACGCGCGCTTCGGGTTCCGACATGAATTTTTTACGAGTCGTTCGGCGCAGTGCATTATGGTCTTGAGTACTGAGAGGATTACAACGCCTGAATAATTGAGACAACATGCTCCCTGTCCATAATTTCATACAATCGGCGTTACTGTAAACAGCACCTGAATTATACACGCCTCTTGGGGGCGTCCACTGTATAGAAAGACATACAGAAGGAAGTAACACGAAGACCAAGAAGAGCGATGACGTGTGTTTTTCTTTTTATTCAGTGTTATGGTAGCTATGGGTGGTTGGGTGACTTTATAAGGGTGTTTTTTGAGATTGTTTGTGAGGAAGTGAGTGTGTATTAAGAAGAAAATTCTGTAAAGTTGTAGAGGAAAGGAAAATAATGAATTGTGTGTCCTCTGTTGTTAAATAAGGAAAGGGTAACTTTTCTATATATCTTTTTTTCTGTCTGTGTGTGTGTGTGTGTGTGTGTGTGTGTGTGTGTGTGTGTGTGTGTGTGTGTGTGTGTGTGTGTGTGTGTGTGTGTGTGTGTGTGTGTGTATGTGTTTCCTGCGAGCCATTGGTGGTTTGGCTGTGCGTGAGGGGACGTTCTCTTCCCCTCACCCCCCATCAGTCTGTGTATCCGGCCCTGCTGAGTCACACACACACACACACACACACACACACACACACACACACACACACACACACACACACACACACAAATAAAAGAGTAAGTACACACAAAGAAACAAAAGCAGACAAAAAAAGTAAGCATAGA
Source organism: Scylla paramamosain (assembly GCF_035594125.1). Lineage (NCBI taxonomy): Eukaryota > Metazoa > Arthropoda > Malacostraca > Decapoda > Portunidae > Scylla > Scylla paramamosain. Next base: position 17,982,345 of record NC_087156.1, read on the forward strand.
CAGAATTCTCTCTCTCTCTCTCTCTCTCTCTCTCTCTCTCTCTCTCTCTCTCTCTCTCTCTCTCTCTCTCTCTCTCTCTCTCTCTCTCTCTCTCTCTCTCTCTCTCTCTCCCATACAATCGTCCGGAATTAATGACCTACACCTTCGGGTCTCCCTCAGCTAACGACGCCGCGAGCCATTGTAACAGCCTCCTGCTCCTGTCCCCTCCCTCGCCCCCCCCCTCTCTCTCTCTCTCTCTCTCTCTCTCTCTCTCTCTCTCTCTCTCTCTCTCTCTCTCTCTCTCTCTCTCATTCTCTCCCTCCCGACGGACATACTCCAACAATTAACAGAAGTAAAAAGCTGCGTATAAATCCGACTTATCTTCAGCGTCATCACCTCCAGAGGGCCGAGAGAGTGTGGGATTAAAGGGAGCAGCATTCCCCGAAATTTTTCTTGATGTATTCTTAGTTTTCATTATTGATTTTTGTAAGTTTTCAGATTCGCTATTAGTCTCGTTTTTTTTTTTTTTTTTGGGGGGGGGACGTTTAGGAATATCTGTACAATTTATTTAACTATTTATTGATCTGCATTCTCCCTCTCTCTCTCTCTCTCTCTCTCTCTCTCTCTCTCTCTCTCTCTCTCTCTCTCTCTCTCTCTCTCTCTCTCTCTCTCTCTCTCTCTCTCTTAAGCATGCATTCCAACAAAACTGATCCATTGTCACACACCATCTGCACTGATAACCTGATTTTTTATTCACATATAAATTCCAACACTTTTAAAATACTGTTCTTAACTTGGAAGATCTAATCCTCCTCTTCCTCCTCTTCCTTCTCCTCTTCTTCCTCCTTTATTCTCCTCTCTTTCCTTCTTTTTGATATTTCAAGTTTTAGCTTGAAATAGCTTCCATCAAATAAGTAAGATTAAAAAAACAATGAGAGTCGATACATTCCCGGCACCGCATGAAATACCCGTTTTAAAGATTGTGTATGAGTTCATGTTGCTCCGCATTTTCCGAACAGTGAAAGACTTCCCTTCAAGCTTCCCACTCGGCAACGAATTCGTCTCAGAATGCTATCATTTTTATTTATGTACGAGAGAGAGAGAGAGAGAGAGAGAGAGAGAGAGAGAGAGAGAGAGAGAGAGAGAGAGAGAGAGAGAGAGAGAGAGAGAGAGAGAGAGAGAGAGAGAGAGAGAGAGAACTATTACTGGTCATAAAAATTATATTCTGATATTGAGAAATACACTTTGTACAAAATCATACAGTATTTGTTAAAGTAAATCCCTCTTTTCTTCGTACCCTCTATCGTATTCTTTTATCTATAAGTAAAAAAAAAAGTATTTTATCTCGGCGCACAAAAGATGACGCACTCTGCTTCCCAGGATGAATGCTGCGAGAACCAAACAAAAGTGAATCCTCATATTAAACACGAAATATCACTCGGCAGAATAACTCGCCCATTGTAAGGAGTGTAGCGATGTGTGCTGGTGATCGAAGGCCCCAGGCAGTAATATCCTGGCTTTGGTTTAGCTGAAAGCACCCACCGCCTAACACTGGGTGATCAGAACGCAGGTGAGGTGAGAATGGTGCTCTCCAAGATATATTTACGGCCACGCGTCGCCATCACCACTCGAGTGCATGATGCGTGGACCATCCGTCAATATTCCCCTAAAATATGAAATACTGACGAAAGCATCACGAGAGTAATGTCGATGATTACTTGCTGCCAAAAGTTTGTCATCAGGCAGAGGAACGAGGCGGAGGGTATGGAGAAGGTGGAGGAGGTAAGGGATAGAGGGAGGCGGTAAGGGATAAAGGGAGGAGAGGTAGGAGGAAGAAAGGGATTAGGGTAGGAGAGCAGAGAGGGAGGAGCGTTGGTAAGAGGGCACGGTAGAGTCGCGTCAGCAGCAGCAGCAGCAGAGAGGAGATGGAAGTGCTGGAATGAGTGGAGCCAAGAGGGAGAGGGGAAATTTCAGCAGGAGTAGCTGTTCTTAATCAAGGCGTGTGTGACTAGGACGCGGAGGACGAGCTCATGAGCCATTTCAAAATGAGCGTGAGACTCAACCTTGCTCTGAAATATTCACAATTTCTTCACAAGAGGAAGATAAAGGAAGATAACAGAATATCAAAATAAGTGTGGAATATTGTGTACACTGGGAGAGACACAATAAGTTGAATTAGACAGCATATTGAATGGTTCACTTGGCCATATTTTTTTTATTATTATTTTAAAATGTTTTTGAGTTGGGGCATGAATCCTGGGTGAGCGGGGCGCTGCGGGCTACATGTGCCCCAACACGGGCTTCGGGCGGCCACTGATCCCCCCCATAAATGAGTCAAGGCGAGGCCACCGTCGCTTCATTGTTATTCCATTACTCGGCTTCATATTTCATTAACGCGCTCCAACCACAGCACTTGACAAAACCGTTGGTCCGAACCACTCGTTCCAAGGACGCTCGCGGCTGTCACGGTCAAGATGTCGCTCCCAAAATGCAACAGTCAGGAAAAATATTGGTAGTGACTTGAACTCATGTCTGATTCACGTGGTCACTTAAGATAAAAATATATGTTTTTGCATTATTCACATTGCAAAACGTGGTGTGTGTGTGTGTGTGTGTGTGTGTGTGTGTACACTCGCGGCACGCGAGCGCTCCTCCCGTGTGGGAGAGCATGCTCGCGCATGGAAGTAAAATGTCGAGTAAAGTTGCTAATTTTGTTTTTGGCATAAACTTGGAATTTCTCGTTAGCGTGTGTGACGCGATGCTCGTTACGGCAACAATGGAAGCTTGAAGGAAAAAAAATAATGAAAATAAAAATAAAACTGGCACGCTGTTCGATGCAGAGAGGCGATGGCCACTCTCTCCCCATCCAACAAGACAATAGAAGGTCAGCTTTTGTAAATATCACATCGAGAAACACCAAGAAAAGGTCACTCAACAAAACTTTCTTCCTTCTTGTCGAGGTGTTACTGCTGCGCCTCATTGGGCCGCTCACCACCAACTGATGAAACTCAGCTGTGTTGCAAGGTAATCTGTTCCTCTTTGACGCGTCCAGTAATGCGCAACACGCTGAAATGGAAAGCATCGTAAGAATATGATAAGTTCGCACCAAGGAAAATTACAAGGTGGAAGAATGAGTTATAAGTATTTTTTTTTTTTACTTGTTTTATTTGTTTATTTATTTTCTTGTTTATAATTGGTGCTCGTGATCATGGTGGTGGTGATGGTAGTGATGGTCTTACATTAGTAGTAACAGTAGTAGTAGTAGTAGTAGTAATAATAATAATAATAATAATAATAATAATAATAATAATAATAATAATAATATTAATAATAATAATAATAATAATAATAATAATAATATTATTATTATTATTATTATTATCATTATTATTGTTATTATTATTATTATCATTATTATTGTTATTATTATTATTATTATTATTATTATTATTATTATTATTATTATTATTACTATTATTATTAATTATTGTTATTATTATTATTATTGTTATTAGTATGTGTGTGTGTGTGTGTGTGTGTGTGTGTGTGTGTGTGTGTGTGTGTGTGTGTGTGTGTGTGTGTGTGTGTGTGTGTGTGTGTGTGTGTGAACCTGCTCTGCCGCCCCTCGCTGGCCAGTAGTCACGTTCTATCACAAATAAAAAGGCAATTTGCACCATGAAAATATAGAGCGAGTGACATTATTTCCTCCCATAGTAACCGTATCCAGGAAAGCCTGTGCCTCCTGAATGTAATGGAAAAACAGATACACGATAACAAATATACGAATACATGGATCGCCACGTGTTCTCATGTCCTTTTGTTCTCATGTCAACTCGAACAATATTAATTTAGAAGTTTTTATTTCTTTTTTGTATGACCAAAGAAAACTAATCCCTGCAATGAAAGTAAACAATGTTTAGTGATTATTACAGTGTGCACTTCTTGGGCAGAGGGCGATAAAGATTAAATTTGTTATGGGAAATGCATGAAATAAGAGCCGGGTGAAACAATATACTCCGCACGCGGTATATCCTTACTGCACAACGAATATCTGTTTAACTTCCTAGAATATTCGTAGTTTTATGTTGAAGACAATGATTTGTTTGTGTGTGTTTTTAAAGGTGAAACGACGTTGCATTTGACTTCGAGGAAACGGTACATACATTGTCAGGGAAAAGGATTCAACTACCATTATTCAATTACTTGTATATATATATATATATATATATATATATATATATATATATATATATATATATATATATATATATATATATATATATATATATATATATATATATATATATATATATATATTTATATATGATATATATATATATATATATATATATATATTTTATTTTTTTTATGCCCGTGGTTTCTTCTACGGCAGAAAAGAGTTATTCCTTTTTACAACAACAAAGGCAGGATGAAATACACTGGTAAGCAGTGACTTCCAGAGTTTACCAGTAAAAGGGATGAAAGATTGAAAATATTGGTTAATTCTTGCATTTAGAAGTTGGACAGAACAGCGGTGGGAGAAAATAGAAATCTATCACTACTAATAGTGCTACTAATACTACTACTATTACTATTGCATTAATGATAGTAGTAGTAGTAGTAGTAGTACAAAAAGAATAGGAAGAAAAAAATGGTGATTATTGATGTACTTTACACATTTTTTTTTTTTTTTTTATACGAGGGATGAGGTGTCGCATTCAGTCACATGTAACCCAATGCAGGTGTCAATATCAACGGCCTGACACTCCCACTCGTGCTTTTAATAAAAGGTGAAATTGAGAAAGAAAGAACCCAACTCTGTAAGTGATACTCGTACTCGTATATTTGATTTCTCACTTTTCAAGTAGCAAAACTAAAAATAAAAAATAAAAATGTGTGTGTGTATGTGTGTGTGTGTGTGTGATTTTTATATTCCCTTTTCTTTTGTTCACTTTTGCTTTTCAAATTATTTCAGGACATCAGCCTTAAGAAAGGGAGAGCACTGGCGTGGGCCGAGTCACCAGTCAACAGTTTTTCCTCCTTGCAACCGGGGCTGAGTCACCAGTAAAGGGAAAGACTGCTGCCTACACTTACTCCTCCGCCTCAGGTAAGGTACGGAGGTGTTCTGAGAAAGACTCCTCTCTCCCTAGCTGACCACAAACACTGCTGCTGTTACATCCTCTTTATCTTTATCCTTCCCCTTCACCTCCTTCCTCACTCTTCCCACTCACTCGGTAGCTAACTCAGCCTCTCTCTCCTCCTTTTCCCTCACCATCTTCCTTACAAACACCGAGGCATCCATTACCTCTTGAACCCACCTCCTCAGCGCCCGAGCCCATCCATTGATCCATCCCGGCTCGAAATGAATCCACCTTCCATAATTAATGCAGAAATCCCTTGGGTAACGAGCACCGCTGCCTCACCTCTCCAGCCCCTCTCCTCTCTCATCCCTTGTAAGAAGAGGGAAAACTCGAGCATTCAACACCAGCCTCAAGACGGGCTGGAATCACCTCTTGAGCTTCTAGCAGACGCTGTACTACTTAAAAGAATCTAACATTTTTTTCCCCAAAATTTCCAATGACGTACGATCACCTCTTCTTCTCCTGATCGCCGCTTGGAAATAATGATATCTTTAAAAATGCTCTCTCGGTGAGGATAAATATCAATATCCCGCTGTCAGATGAAGCATCAGAGGGATCCGTTCTTTCGGTTCTTCGCCTCGTCTTGCGATTAAGGCTCGTCATTCAGAGCTGAATCAAGTAGTACCGAGAAAGACTTTTGGTAGAGGTTTTTTCAAGGAGCGAGACACAGGTGGAGAAATTGAGGTAAAGAGGAAAGGACTGGGGAGGGAACAAAAGGTAGTGTGTGTGTGTGTGTGTGTGTTTATATATATATATATATATATATATATATATATATATATATATATATATATATATATATATATATATATATATATATATATATATATATATATATATATATATATATATATACACATCTTGAAAATTGAACGAGAAAAAAAATGGATCTGCTGACTTGGTTGCAAGAAGTGAAAACCAACTCCGCGGCCACACAGTCTTACGAGTTCCAGCGGCAAGAAGCTGCTTCTGCACACGATCTCTTAAGGAGGAAATTCACATCCCCTATATACAGAACGAGGAACCGTATGTCGAGCGTGCACCTTGGCACTGCCTTCCCCGCCAGCCCTTCATCCTTCCTCCTCGGGACTCGGCACTCAAGGAAACCCAGACCGTCTTAAGAAGCATCTCGAGATCGATTCCTCTTCCTGTGAATGAATATGCTCGTGCCAAACCCGATATTTTAGACCCTCTTATCGTCCCCATCGGCCTCGAGTGAAGTGAAGTGAGGACGACGAATTTCCCGGTATTCGCCTGGGTCCTCCGCCCCCCTGTACCTCGGCCTGTCAAGAGAATGCTCCCCGAATATTGCCAGATTGCTACACCGTGTCTCTATAGCGGTGGTGGGAAGGGTGCGTGGAGAGCCTCTTGTCCCTGCCAACCCGAGAGGCGTCATCAAGAAGTGTGTGTGTGTGTGTGTGTGTGTGTGTGTGTGTGTGTGTGTGTGTGTGTGTGTGTGTGTGTGTGTGTGTGTGTGTGTGTGTGTGTGTGTGTGTGTGTGTGTGTGTGTGTGTGTGTGTGTGTGTGTGTGTGTGTGTGTACACCAACGTATCTCTCTCGTATATACCTAAAAAGAGCACACGAATGTTGCACAAGACGTTCGTGGAAGGCGTTACTTATTCACCTCCAGTTCCATTTCAGACTCCCGATAAAGCATGAACTCCGTGAACCGCCAGCACAAATCATTCCTATCGAAGAGCGAATACAGAGAGAGAGAGAGAGAGAGAGAGAGAGAGAGAGAGAGAGAGAGAGAGAGAGAGAGAGAGAGAGAGAGAGAGAGAGAGAGAGAGAGAGACCCCACAGCCCCCACACACTCGTACACGCATCCCCTCGCGGCTGCTCTATACATCACGAATATGGTGAGTCTCTTTGTTGAAAAATTGGAGATATTCAGCATGATTCCCAGCAGAAGTAGGATCATTACTGTTCGGGGACTGAGGGACTTACAGACTATCTTTGGCCGCACGCAACTCAATCTCCACATTATTCCCTCTCCGCCCCTCCATTACACAGAGAAAGGAGGACGCTGGGTATAAGCATAGCTACACACATATTTATATTGAGGGATAAAGGTACGTACGTCGCAAAGCATTGGAGGGATGAAGGTGATACACAAGAAATGACTGGAGGAACAGATATAACGTAAAAAAAATAATAATAATAAGACACGTAGGTTGGAGTTCTATATGTATGTATGTGGATATCATTTGCTTGGATCCACACTAGTTGCTCGGTGGATGAATTTGGCGTATTGCACGTAGATATATGTGTGGATCACATTGTATGCCAGACACTCTCTACACCCGCTGGTTGGTGGGTAAAAAATATATACGAATGGATAAACAAGTATTCAAAAAGACAGGTAGCTTGTTGTACTGTATATATATATATATATATATATATATATATATATATATATATATATATATATATATATATATATATATATATATATATATATATATATATATATATATATATATATATATATATAAATGAACTATATTCAATTCCTGACTCTCTATGTACACGTGCTGGTCCGCTTTCATTAATCTTTCTATGGTTTTCCTCCACGCATCGCTCGCTCCGGCCCACCTGCACCACGGTAGGCTTGACAAAGACTATATTGATTGGTGTTATAATCTTGCCCATTCAACACGGAAGGTTTTACGTGTTGCCAGATAGTCGTGAGGAAAATGTTATCAGTGTTATTAGATTATTGCCGTGTGTGTGTGTGTGTGTGTGTGTGTGTGTGTGTGTGTGTCTTAGTTGTAGTAAATGTAGTACCAGCAGTAACAATGGTGACGGTGGTGACGGTGGTAGTGGTGGTAGTAATAGTAGTAGTAGTAGTAGTTGTAGTAGTAGTAGTAGATATTATTATTATTATTATTATTAGTAGTAGTAGTAGTAGTAGTAGTAGCAGTAGCAGTAGCAGTAGTAGAAGTAGTAGCAGTGGTGGTGGTGGTAGTAGTAGTAGTAGTAGTAGTAGTAGTAGTAGTAGTAGTAGTAGTAGTAGTAGTAGTAGCAGCAGCAGTAGTAGTAGTAGTAGTGGTAGCGGGGCTTTTTTTCACCACAATCATCATCACTACTACTACATACTCATATTTATTACCGCCTTCACTGAATACGAATAGCACACGTCAGTCTGGCACCGCCGCTCAGCTCGCCAGTGACACGCACATCCACATTAATATTGCAGGGGATAGAGGAAATACATCACCGCCGACATGAAGCAAATACTAAAAATACAGTGGTGACAACAGTGGCGGTGGAAGCTGCGGAATACGACCCCCAAGCACGCCAAGGTACGGGCTGACGCGACCCTCCCAGAGCCCCGCCATCAGGCATTGCGCGGGCGTCCCTCCAGCCGTCTTTGTGCTATTATTGCTTTCATAAACGTCCTTCCTGCGGCGACCAGTATGCGTAAACTCGTCAATCCCACATATCAATCAATTCTATTAGGTTTTACGGGATCAGGTTAGAGGCCAATATAGATACAAGTTTACGGCAAATGCTTCAGGAGGGACACGTTAGAGATTCTCATAAAGGATTTACTGCTTGCCATAAATCACGACCGTCCGTCTCGATTGAGGCTTCGCTCCACGATAGGCGTCTGCTGTTGCTACTGTTACGGCTGCTATTACTGCTCCCTGTTGTTATTGCTAGCGTTATACTGGCGCTCTTGCTGCTGCTGCTGCTACTGTTACTATCATACTTGTTGTGTGTACTGCTTTCTGCTGTTCTTGTTTTTTTTCTTGTTGCTGTTACTTTTGTCATTTCTTGTTTCAGATTATGCAAGAAATGTGCACGGTGATGTGTTACATGCCTCGCGCTCTTCGAGGACTTTTGGTCGGCCATTTACGGCAGTCACAGGACAGAGCGTCGTTAGCGATTGAAGTAAACTCTCCTGACGGATGTGATGCTGCAGGTGACGATCATAATTACTGGACTTAAATTCAACGAAAATAAACATAATTAGGAGCGCATAGGGTTACTACCACCGAAATGAACTACTGTTACGATCACTGTTCCTTATATAGTGGTGTGTGTGTGTGTGTGTGTGTGTGTGTGTGTGTGTGTGTGTGTGTGTGTGTGTGTGTGTGTGTGTGTGTGTGAAATACTTGGCAAAATGTCCCCAAGGCCAAATTTGATTAACCCCGAATTCTCTTGGCTCGTGTCGATTTGGAAACTTGCCACAGTCGATCCTTCTTGCCGGTGAGCATCGGCGTGCCTCGAGTGGCTTGCTTCGGGGGAGGCCTTGCGAGGACGGCTTATGGAGACTGATGATGAGAGCTAGCTAAGAAGAGCTGTCTGAGACAGACTGATGAGAAAGGAACCTAGCTGAGGAAAATTAGATAAAAGAGACTGGATGAACTAGGCAGACTAAGGATATAAGCTAAATAAGGAAGACTAGCAAGAAATGAAGATGATGAGAAAGGTCTGTGAAGAAAGCTACTAAGAAGGGAGGCTGAGAGAGGATGTCTGACTGAAGTGTGTGTGGTGGGTAAGGGAGAGTGGTTAACAGAGACCCGAGGAAGGAGGTGGATGAGAAACTATATTAATAATATTAAGTAATTATAAGAAATATCTGAAATGTCAGAATTATGAAAGTGTTAATGCGAATGAACAACACCAACAACAACAACAACAACAATGATAATAATAATAATAATAATAATTATAATAATAATAATAATAATAATAATAATAATAATAATAATAATAACAATAATAATAATAATAATAATAACACCAATTCTAGTTATTATCAATTTACATATATTGCAGCTTATAACATCCGTTTTACATAAAGAGGAAAGAATACAAACCTTTAACTCACACTGACATTACTGCATTGGAGAATTAATTTACTTAACAAGTTGCATCCAATTAGTGTCAATAAGTCCATAAAACTGTTCATATAACCTGCAAAAGTAACGACGTGGAGCGTGCTAACACACACACACACACACACACACACACACACACACACACACATCAGATCAGATCAATAATTAATTCCTCTGAAAATGAGGCTAAGAAAAATACAATCAAAGCCGCATCACGAGGCCTAAACATCCTTTTTCTCTCTCTCTCTCTCTCTCTCTCTCTCTCTCTCTCTCTCTCTCTCTCTCTCTCTCTCTCTCTCTCTCTCTCTCTCTCTCTCTCTCTCTCTCTCTCTTTCTGAAAAGCCTCCATTTAGTGATCAGTCCCTCTGCTTGTGTTCTTTCCGGTGTGTGTGTGTGTGTGTGTGTGTGTGTGTGTGTGTGTGTGTGTGTGTGTGTGTGTGTGTGTGTGTGTGTGTGTGTGTTTCACTCGGTCACTTGCTTTATCTGTCCATTTTTAAACATCTGTTTACTATTGTACTATTACTTTTTATGTTTCTTTATTCATTCATTTTAGTAAATGTACAGGTAACGCGTTGTCAAGTAAAGGAAACTGTAAATGTTGCTGCTGCTGCTGCTGTTGCTGCAGCTGTTGCTTCTGCTGCTGCTGCTGCTGCTGCTGCTGTTGCTGTTGTTGTTGTTGTTGTTGTTGTTGTTGTTGTTGTTATCATTTATCATCCTTATCGCTACTATAAAAACAACACTAATACCAAATATGATCAACAATAAAAACAAAAAAGTCCTTCTACTCCTCCTCCCTCATCTACTACTACAACAACAACAACAACTACTACTACTACTACTACTACTACTACTACTACTACTACTACTACTACTACTACTACTACTACTACTACTACTACTACCACCACAACAACTACCACAATCAGCCTCAGCCTCTTCTGCCGTCTGGACCGAGAGAGTGAAAAGCCATCAGGAATTCCCCTAAATGTCCTAATGGCAGATGCGCGGCGAGGAAGCCACTGCACTAAAAGGTTGGGATCACAGGCCGGAGTCCACCTAGATTCTGCCTCAATCACACAGAGTCGTTATAAATCTTGCTGGATATTGTAACACTGGAAAAGTCACCATTCTCTCCTTTTGACGCTGAAAAGTCACTGTTCACTTATTTTAAAGCTGGAAAAGTCATCATTTACTTATTTGAAAGCTGGAAAAAAAGTCACCATTCACTTCTTTTAAAACTGAAAGTCATTTACTTTTTTTAATCTGGAAAACTCATCATTCAGTTCTTTTAGAGTTGGGAAAGTCATCATTTACTTATTTTAAAGCTGGAAAAGTCATCATTTACTTATCTTAAAGCTGGAAAAGTCATCATTTACTTATCTTAAAGCTGGAAAAGTCAAATATCATTTACTTATTTTAAAGCTGGAAAATAGTCACTATTCACTTCTTTTAAAGCTGGAAAAGTCATCATTTAATTATTTCTAAGCTGGAAAAGTAATCATTCACTTCTTTTAGAGCTAGGATAGTCACCATTCACTTCTTTTGATACTAAAAGTCACCATTCCCTTTTTTTTCTTTAAACGACTGAAATGATGAAAAAAAAAATACAATTTGAAGGTATAAGTAACAAGAGAAGGAGAAACAGTGTGCGAGAAATATTGTGTACGATAACCGATAACCATAAGGAAAACAAGATGAACTGAAGTAATAAATGAAATTGGGAAAAAAAAACACACATTGATAAATTTGACTCACTGGTTTAGCAGCAATAAGAAAATAAGCAATAAAAAAATATAAGGACAAACAGAAGAAAAGCCAAGGAGATTATCAATTTAACAATTTAACTTATCTAATTGTGTATCATATTAATGCACAGGAAAATGCTCATGACGCACAAATCACAATTTACAAAAGAGCTCACCTCCTTTTTTTTTTTTTTTTTTTTACGTAAACTGACATATTACAACATTTAATAATCATAAAAAATAAAAATAAATAAATAACAATACATACAAAAATCATCAAAAAAGCTAAAACCATAAAGATAATCACTCACCATACGAACGAAATTGAGACAGAACACCAGAAACCTAAAGACGACATATAGGAAGAAAAAAAAAAAAAATGCAAGACAAAAAAAAGAGTAAAAAAAATGAACGCTTGATGAGAACTAGGGGAAAAAATGCTGGACTCTTGATGAAAGTAAGAAATAGTCGACGGCTGGCAAAGAAAGTCACTGGAAACTAAGAGGTAAAAAAAAAAAATGTAATCACAGTCCTCAGCTCAGGAAATCCCTGGGAGGACCATGACGAGGAGGAGGAGGAGGAGGAGGAGGAGGAGATGGAAAAGTAAATGAATGAGGAGGAAAAGATGGAGGACGCCGGAAAGGAAAAGGAGGAGGAGGAGGAGGAGGAGGACGAGTGACGTGGGCAGGGCAACGAGGGGCAGCGACCTCTTCAGGTTAAGTGGCAAAACGTCCACCTTATGGGATTCCGATACGAGGCTAGCAAGAAAATCTCTCTCTCTCTCTCTCTCTCTCTCTCTCTCTCTCTCTCTCTCTCTCTCTCTCTCTCTCTCTCTCTCCCTACCTCTCTATTTTTTATAACTATCTCTCTCTCTCTCTCTCTCTCTCTCTCTCTCTCTCTCTCTCTCTCTCTCTCTCTCTCTCTCTCTCTCTCTCTCCCTACCTATCTATTTTTATAACTATTTCTGTCTCACTTATTAACTTCAAAAGAGGAACAGCAACTTAAATGTACCATAAGTGTCTGTAATTTGTATTCCTATGTAACAGCCTCTCTCTCTCTCTCTCTCTCTCTCTCTCTCTCTCTCTCTCTCTCTCTCTCTCTCTCTCTCTCTCTCTCTCTCTCTCTCTCAAGGTGAGGAGGTAATTGTGAAAAATTCTGAAGACCTGATCCCTTTCTCCATCCCTTTTCTTCCCCCTCCGCCGCCTCCTTCCTCCACCTCTTTGATCCCCCTTTCATAATGGTGTCCACTTCTTCGCTTCTTGAGGTCACGTGGCCTCCACCGTCGCTGCTCCACTTTTTTTTCCACACTGACTCAAAGGCTGAACACCCACCATCCCTCTTTCCCTCACCCACCTCTCCTATTTTTCCCCTTACATAATTTTTTTTTTTTTAAGGCTATGGTACTTTTGTCCTGATATTTTACTGCCTTGCGTTTTAACTTTATTTATCGGTGTTTTTTAAAACTATCGTCCTTTTTTTTCTCTTTTTTTTTTGTTAGATATATGTTTGTATTTCTTTTTATTTAACAGTGGGTATTTGTTTACGTGTGTGTGTGTGTGTGTGTGTGTGTGTGTGTGTGTGTGTGTGTGTGTGTGTGTGTGTGTGTGTGTGTGTGTGTGTGTGTATGTGTGTGTGTGTGTGTGTGTGTGTGTGTGTGTGTGTGTGTGTTATGGCTCTGATCAATGAGAAATTCGCCCGCAATGTATTATTTCCATATAAATACAAATAAATAAACACACACACACACACACACACACACACACACACACACACACACACACACACACACACATACACACCAATAAACATGACATTGAAGCATCAAATCATACATTCTGAGTAAAAAATTACTCATGACTCACGATTTTTACACCACGCTGGAGAAAAATACACACTATTATCACTAAAATTAATACATTTTAACACTTTCTTTTTCACTTTCCCATTTGACGTTCTACTTTCCTTAATATCAAATAATACTTCATAACATATTTTTTTCCTTAGTAACTTTAAATCTTTCTACTTAGGATGAGAATAATAACAATCACAAAGGAACCATGATAACGAAGAGGAAGAGTAAACAAATGGAGATAAACAAGAGAACGAGGGAGGAGGGAAGACGAATGATGAAAAGAGAGAAAAGAGAAGGATTTCAGGCAATAAAGACGAGAGGAAGAGAGGGATGGAAGAGGTAAAGGTGATGGAGGGGAGGGATGAGAGGGGGAAGCAGGGGGGATACAATAGCGGCTCCCCATTTCCATATCCTGGCTGGAGAACAGTGGGGGCTGGGGGGGAAACGAGGCAAGGAGGAGGAGACGAGAGAGAGGTAGTGATTGAGGAACAGGAGAGGCAGAGTAAGATACGGAGAAGGGATAGAGGAAGGATGGATGGACGAGAGAGAGAGAGAGAGAGAGAGAGAGAGAGAGAGAGAGAGAGAGAGAGAGAGAGAGAGAGAGAGAGAGAGAGAGAGATTTGATCGTTCGAATATCACCGGAAGTTTCGTGAGGAGGTAAAAACCAAATCAGGAAAATTGAAATGCCAAACATTAGCATCACAAAGTACAAGGTGGTGAGTATAGCTTTAAACAGCCTTGCCTGCACCACCACCACCACCAACAAGGCCCCTGTTGTCTCCTCCTTACAAACGCTTATGTAACGAACTGATCATTATTCACTATTATTTATTCATTATTATTCATGATTTATTTTTATTACGACTGCTATAACTTCATTTTTTTTTCCTTCACGGGTCATATGTAATCGCCTTCTTTGATTACTCATTTATTTATTTCCTCTTTATTTATTAGCTTCTTTTTATATATATCTTGATTTACTCACTCTCAATAATAAACCTCGTATCCTATTAGCAGCATTTGCAGTTATAACATGAAGTATGAAGTGTGTGCTTACTTATGTTTCTCACGAGCATTGCCAATACCATATACTGACGCAGCGAGGGAGACAGAAATACAAGTACACAGCATCCCTACTTTTTCAGTGCGATGCTGGAGTGTTGGCGGGCGGGAACACACTCTAATGATCATCAATCCTGCGTAGCCGAGTTCCTTATCGCAAGAAATGAGATAATGGGTGAATTTATAGTTTTAATTATAGCTATGAAGATTTACAGTAAAGTGTGTACCCTTAAAAATAAATCACATGCTTTCCTGTGCTCCGGGATCATTAATATTAAGTAGTATATTCCCTGTCTTAGTAATATTTATTGCGTGCTAACAAATCTCCATTCACCTCCACCACATCTTGAGAACGACTGCCGGAATGGACCGATGTGACTACCTTTATCATGTCTAACTCGTCCTGCTCCTCTCCCTCCGTCTCTCGCGGGCCAATAAAAGTGATCAAGAGCTGAATGAACCGCAGGGAAGAGAAAGTGATGGCAAAGTAAACACGTTGAAAAGAAAAGCAATCTGAAAAGTTAATTAAGACTTTATCAGCGGAAAGAGAATACACGCCTGTCTGAACATAAAAGAACAGAGAGGAGGAGAGGAGAAGTGGGGAGGAGGAGACAAAGAAGCACCAGCAGCACCACCAGTTTCGTTACAATGCCTACATTTCCCCGTGAACCAAAGGGGCCAAGGACGAGGCCTCCCTGCCTTATCCAAGATCCAGGGATGCCAGTGTAAATATATACGTGGGATTTGCATACCTCTGTAGAACTGTCTGCCTCCCTCCTGGTGCCGCCAACCCTTACTGCCGCGCGTGTTCCATCTCCTCAGTCCACGCTTCAATTTCTCTAACAATTCATATCGTCCCGGCCATTCAGCGCGTCACAAAAGCAAAACCCAAAAGAAATAGGCCTATCTCAGCGGGCCTACACTCTCTCAAATTGACCAATGACATCTTATCAAGGGAAGAGGAAGTTGAACATCACAAATAATCAATTTCCTTCTCTTTCATATATCAAATAACTATGCTATTTATATTCGATCAAGGCAAACTGCTTCAAAAGATTCCTTAATGCAAAAAAATACTCGGATATCAATGGAGGAGATTTCACTATTCCGTCTTTAAAAGAACTCGGGTTTCTAAAGAGTAAAATGATGAAAGGGCTTGATGAAATAACTAAATTTGTGTTAAGATGAGTAAATAAGAGAACTGTCAATAACATCACAACTCTGCATCTGTGAGGTAAGTGTAGCACAGTTCTCAAAGGGAGGGAGAGAAGGGAGAGAGGTAGGTAGGGAGGGAGGGAGGGGGGGAACAGAGAGAACAAGGAGGATGAGTAGGAAGAAGCGAATGAAGGAAAAGAACATACATAAAAAAAAAGTGAAAAGTCTCCTCCATCCTTCTTACACACACTAACTTGGTCTTCCTTCCCACACGCAACTCTATTTTTGTCGCTCCATTTGCTTTCCGTCTCCAATCATCCCTTCATACTCTCCCCTTCATCTCTCCTCATCCGCCGAGCACACCCTTTCATCCACCGCCCCTCCATCTGGTAAACTCTGCGACTAAAATTACAAACTATTGGAAATACTTTATACCCCATACAGCGCGCCTCACCACAGCCTCAAACACGCCCAGACCTTCAAGCTCCAGCTGGAAACACATCACCAGGCCTTCTCCCTCTCCCTCCCTCCCTCTCTCTCTCTCTCTCTCTCTCTCTCTCTCTCTCTCTCTCTCTCTCTCTCTCTCTCTCTCTCTCTCTCTCTTTAATCAAGGCCGCAGCAAAGAGGAAGAGGAGGCAAGGACACTATAGGTGAAAAGGACGACGTGACTTTTGTAGTGTAGCTTTGCTGTTTGCTCTCCCTAGTGCTCGGTTTGTTTACCTGTTGGCTTGTTTGTGTAGTACCACGGAGGCGGCCTTGTCAGTGTGTGTGTGTGTGTGGTGTGTGTGTGTGTGTGTGTGTGTGTGTGTCTGTGTGTGTGTGTGTGTGTGTGTGTGTGTGTGTGTGTGTGTGTGTGTGTGTGTGTGTGTGTGTGTGTGTGTGTGTGTGTGTGTGTTTGAAGAGACGTAAGCTGCAATGTTCGTGATACAGAATGGTTTTATTGACAATTTCTTATAGTGTACTTTTATATTAGTATATTTTTTACTGATATTCTCTTAATTTTCTTTCTCTTCCTCCTCCTCTTTTTCTTCTTTTTAGTTCCTATTTTTTCCCTTCATTAGCCAAATAATTTCACAATACCTATACATAAATGCTTTTCTCTTGTATCACTTGCAGCAAAAGCATCTGAAGCATCCATATTCCCTAAGCCTTGCATACTATTGGGAGGACTAATTAATTCAGGACTGTTCCCACTGAAGAAATTCTCTAAGACACTCCAAGAAGTGCTAGAAACTTAGAGGTCAGAAAATGTTTTCCTTTATTCGCCGGCACTGTCTGGCGATCCTTCCAGCAGATATCACTGCGCGGTTTAATATCGCTTGCTTCCCTTAACATTCCCTCACTCCCTCAACACACCCGCTGCAACCC
>NC_087156.1:18004496-18021996 GCF_035594125.1 Scylla paramamosain
TCTCCTTCCCCCGCCACTGAGCACATGACCCCGAGGACACACGAGGCTCCCCATGTCCCCCTCAACGTTCTTATATGCCCCTCTCTCTGTCACACACAATCCCACAACACCACACCCCCCTTCCGCAATAACGGAACGGAGGTGGGTCAGCGGCCGCCTGAAGTGGATCCAAAAATAACACGTCCCACGGTATAACAATGAGGCTTCTTTGGGGTTATTTACGGGCGGGGCTAACAACGCACACACGCCGCCGATTATTTACGACGAGGAGGCGACGCGGCATACGTGCGTAACAGACAACAGGCGCCATAAGCGTTCCGGCGGGGCATCTGTGGAGTGGCGGCCGTACAGCAGGGGTCGCGAGTCAGGGCGGGGAGGGGAGGGAAGGGGAGGGGAGGGAAAAAAAAGTGGTGCTGGTGCTGTTATCGGCGTCATATATTCATCGGCTTAATTTTATGGCGTTTTCAGAGACGGTGTTTTGTTTTATGTGCGTGATATGCTAACGATAATTTACAGCTTTCCGTTTGAGTTACTTTTGCTTCGTTATTTCCTTCCTTCGTAGCCATCTTGTCCTTGTGTGTCACTGTGTCTGTCTGTTCCCGCATCTCTTTCCGCACGCACAACTGAACTAGATTACCTCAGAACTTCATTATATTCTGTATGGTAGATCACAAGGGTAATTCATAATGTCTAACTACGAAACTGGGTGTAATTCTGGTTTCCTACGTGCAGTTTGGACAACACGCGTACGGTGAGAGAAAGGACAACATCCCTTCAAAGCCGTGGGGACAAATTCTGTTATCTCGGGTCGTCCTGTTTGTGTTGTTTAGAGGGTAGGGCATCTCCCTTTACAGGCAGGCGAGGTGGTTCATTATTCACTAGACACAAACTGGCGAGCGAGAACGACGACACAGTTACCACGGTGACAAAAGTACATTCAAGGAGGAAGAGATGGCGTTATCGGGAGAATAGGATGAGAAAGGGAGAGGATAACATTTAGAAGTAGAATGGAACAGTTTTATCATAACCATCGTGTATGTGGCATTATTTACGCTTTCAGCCTATTACATAAGTTACCGTATTTTCTACTACGTGTCTCTGAATGGTGCTTCAGTATCCTTCACTCCAAGGATGAATGGAACACTAAGCTGTTAATGTGTGCGGTGTCCTGGCAAATAGATTGGAATTTGAAAATAGAGGTACATCGCCGGGGAGTTCTAAGATAATGTTATCGTGTCAGGGAGATAGAAGTCAGTCTATATATACACCCGTGATTAACTTTTCTTAAAAGAGCTTGTGGACCAAAGTGGTAAAAAAATAATTTGAAGAAAGCTATTAGAAATGATTCACTCCCTTTCTATACAGAGAAAAAGTTAAAGTCAATACAGAACCAAAGATAAAACTCATAAAACACCAAACAAGGAAAAAAATTAACATGAATGATTAGCACGAAGTGTCTTTGTGAATAAACGAAAACCAACGCTGCATTTGTCCTAACTGTACTCCAGTGCTTAATGTCTTATAGCAGAGAACACTCCTCCCTGCGACAGTGACAGACCCTGCGACAAAGGTAAAAAAAAAAAAAAAAAAAAGACAGGTGGCAAGTGAAGCAAACAGGTGAGCTCGATCTTGCTCTGTCTCATGAAAGCTGCAGCTGAGTATGCGATGAATAACCTAAGAGGATTCTCGGTACGTTTCTGTCACCTCTAGCGAAAAACTGTTATACGTAGAGAAAAATGACCTTCACATCTCACAAATGGCAGAAGCATGTGACTTCTTCCCAGGTGTTCACATTAGGTGGTCTTGAAATACCCGGGTCTGAATCAATACCTTTCTTTATGTCTTTGCACATCAGTATCCGAGGTATTATTCCCTATTAAGGCTTTAATATTTAATCGTTTACTTAATCAAAATTTAAAAGTCACCTAAACCTAAACACTCTCTCTCTCTCTCTCTCTCTCTCTCTCTCTCTCTCTCTCTCTCTCTCTCTCTCTCTCTCTCTCTCTCTCTCTCTCTCTCTCTCCATCTATTTATTTATATAATTTCTCATCACCATCAACAGTATCACCACATCGGGCAAGCACGCAGTGAAAAACAGACACATACAGACAGACAGACAGACATACTGACAAACAGACAGATTTCCACCCCTCTCTCCCAGACACATGCATATTTTCCCCTCCTCCTGCCTCCATGTACACCGGAACGGGTTCTCATAAGGGACAAGAGGGCTAACACTTAGCTGCGTTGGCTTGAATTGAGAATCTCCTCTTGAATCGAGCAAAAAATCCCTCCCCTGTACGCCTGAAGATTAACTTCCCCGCTGCAGGACGCTAACAATAGTGGAGCAACAATAGCAAACTCTAGGACCCACAAAAATGGCTGAAATACATTGCTCTGCTCCACAAACTTGGTGAATACAGACTAGAAGGAACTGCGCCTCTCTCTCTCTCTCTCTCTCTCTCTCTCTCTCTCTCTCTCTCTCTCTCTCTCTCTCTCTCTCTCTCTCTCTCTCTCTCTCTCTCATATGGTCATTACAGCTGCACAGGCCGGATTATCTACCTGTAATCTACCTCTAATCTACCTGTAATCTACCTAATTCTCTCTCTCTCTCTCTCTCTCTCTTGGCTGGTTGGTTCGTACAGTCCTTCCCATTCCTTCTTCTTCCTCTTTTTTTCTTCATCTTTCTTTTCTCACTCTTGCTTCCTCCCATTTCGCTCTTCTCTTTTCGGGCACCTCTTTCACTCCCCTCACTTGCACGTTCTTTATGCCGCTCCTCTAACACACTCACATGCTTTTATCCCGTTCTTCCCCCCCTTTTCTTCTGTATAGCTGAAATGTCTGAATTCTCTCCCTCCCCCTCCCTCCCTCTCCCTCTCCCTCTCTCTCTCTCTCTCTCTCTCTCTCTCTCTCTCTCTCTCTGAAGGACCCTTATCTACTATGCACACTTTCGGCTTTCCTTTCCTTCCCTAATTTCCAGGTTACGCATCTAACATTACTTTCTTTCTTGCACTGTATTTACATTCCACTTCCACCCTCTGTCTGTCTCCTTGTCTCCCTCTCTTCTCTCCTTACTTCCCTTCATTTCAACGTTTTTCCTTTTTCTCTCCCATTCCGCTCCTGAGCCAGCCCTTCCCAGCAGCAGCAGCGCACGCAATCTCCTGCTTTTCCCTTCCTCTCCCCTTTACTCTCCGCTCCAGCCATGATATTCGCCCGAGTCGCATTAACGTATGGCGGTATTTTCGTCCTGGCAAATCCTCATATTAATCACACACGTCCGGCCAGTCATAAATCCCAGACCGCCGGATTTACGCATCAGAGCTTCAGCCTCGATGGAATAAGTACAGAGGACCCGAGGATTGGATAAGATAGAAGAGGATAGAATGCGCTAGAGTTAAAAGGCGAGATAGGATGAAATACGTAAAGGAGAGGGGGAGTTTAAATAAGACTGAAAATAACGTAGATTATGGTTGAGAGAATAAGATACAGGTAAGATAAACAGGAAGGAACACAAGAGAAGATAGAAGAGGATAGAATATGTTAAAAAGCGAGGTAGGATGAAGTAAGTAAATGGAGAAAAAAATAAATAAAGGGGGAAAATAAGATAAACTAAGAATGAAATAGGGATACGATAAGATAAAATGGTGTTAAAACGAAAACACAAAATGAAATACTAGATTATATAGAAGGGAACAGAATAAGACAGGGTTAAGAAAAAGCGAAACAAATGAGGAAAAAAAAATATGGCTGAAAATAAGATAAAATAAGACAGATAGAACAAGATAAGAGATATGATAGGATACAATATAGTCTAAAACGAGAAGACATGATGAAATACGGGGAAAAAAGAAATGTGAGATGAAGCAGAAGATACGATAGAGTAAAAGTCAGAAAGATGAGTATGACCGGAGGAGAGAAAATGTAATAACAGAAGCACGGAAGGGAGAGAAAAGAGAGCATGTAGCGATGAAAAAGAGAAGATGATGAAGTAAGGCAGTAGGAACGAAAAAGTAATAACAGAAGCGCGGAAAAAGAAGAAAAGATGACATGCACTGAGAGAGAGAGAGAGAGAGAGAGAGAGAGAGAGAGAGAGAGAGAGAGAGAGAGAGAGAGAGAGAGAGTAATAATAAGACAGAACACGTGCAGAGAAGGGGAGAGAATACTGGGATATGAAGAAGATAAAGAGAGAATGAAGAAAGATATATGTTGTACTCTCTCTCTCTCTCTCTCTCTCTCTCTCTCTCTCTCTCTTAAGCCTTTAGGGGACAAATCTAGCCTCATCGCTACCCGCCAGTGAAAAATTCCCTCCGTTTTCAGATCCCCGTCATAATCATCATCATCATCATAATTAATTCACTGTCGGGAGGAAGTGCGTGGGTCTTCCCGTCAGGCGGCGAGGGAGACTGATGATAATGTTCTGAGGGGAGACTTGTGGGCCGCGGAGTTACCCATGGCGGCTGCGGAGTGGGTGGATAGGGAATGGGTGAATAGGATGGGGGTGTTTGGTACGTGTGAAGACGGATAAATGGTGCGGTGGATGGACTGTAAGGGATGTGGAGGGGATGACAGGGCAAGGTCGTGTATGGATGGAAATGGAATGGGTGGTTTGGTATGTGGATGGTACAGTGGGTGGACAGTGAAGAGACTGTGGAGGGGATGACAGGACGAGGCCGTGTATGGATGAATTAAGCTATAATCAGTGTACTTCTTATTCATGTGCTTTGTATGGCGTGATTATAAGGTATAGTATGGAAAGGACTATTACTGTACCTGTTAATGTGCGCTTGTATGGAAGTAACAGTGAAGCATGGGTTATTTTAGCAGGGCAAGAGCGTGTATGGAAGAATACTGGGTATATTAGTACATTTCTCATTCTTGTGGTCTGCATGGAGTGATTATAAGGCGTGATATGGGAGGGGTTGTTACTATGCGTGCCAATGTGTCTTTATAACGTTGATACAGTAATATACGTCTTGTTTTTCCGCTATGGTACGGTCAATATTGGCATGAGTATCAATCAGTACGGTACAAACACAACCACTATTATTCATTAAAGTTTACAATGCGGATTTATTACCTATTATTGCTCACAAACTCTGTATTCTTCGTGATGTGCGTTAAGGCAGGCCAGCGAATTCTTCCCCCAGTGCTTGGCCAGGCAGGTTTTCACGTCCCTCTGCTCATATTTCCATGGCGGTAATGCAACACTCGTCTTTATCCATCTTTCCCTCAACATTATGGCGGGTCTTGGGTGCAGTATTCTGGGAATACAACCCTCCATCTGCCGCAAAGTATGAGCAAAACACTATCACCACCAGCTACTCACACTAATGGAAAACACTTTTTTCCGAGAGAGAGAGAGAGAGAGAGAGAGAGAGAGAGAGAGAGAGAGAGAGAGAGAGAGAGAGAGAGAGAGAGAGAGAGAGAGAGAGAGAGAGAATAGGAAGCCTTATGGTGGGAGACATTTCAATATCGTGTATCGGGATGACTCAGCAGCCTACATACATACATACACATGCGCCGCTCCTCACAGGCATGACCAGCGGGGGTGACATAGGCTGAACGGCGCCGGGGAACAAGGCCTGCCCGTCCCTGCCTCGCGGCGTCCCGGAGAAGGCACTCTGGCCACCAATTTCACAGCGGATGACTAATGAGGGAACATCGTGGTTACCAGACGTCCCCTCACCCCTTCCTTCCCCTCCAAGACTTCTTCCCATCCCTCCCCGCCCCAGCCCCCCACCCAACCACCGTGTAATGACCCCCTTCTTTCTAAGGCCTAACCATCACCACTACCACCACAACCTCCTCCGAGTTCTCTTTCTCTTTCTCGCTTTTTTTTTTTTTCCCTCATCCTGTCCCCTTCACGGATCTCCTCTCCCCATATCCTCTTTTGTTTCCTTTCCCTTGTTATCGTCTTGTATTCATCATCCATATTCTTTTTCGCTTCCTCTTTCTGACTCTCGTGTTTTTTTCTTGTGTGTGTGTGTGTGTATGTGTGTGTGTGTGTGTGTGTGTGTGTGTGTGTGTGTGTGTGTGTGTGTGTTCACTATCACAACGCACGCATTCCGGATACGTTCGTTCAGTAAATAATTCGTAAACATTATTATATCATTGAACTTTACTTTTACCAAACTGGTCCCTTGAAAAAAAAAAGTAGCCACATGCATTTATTAATAATTTCACGGTGAATATCTTTAATTAAACATTTTTTTCCTTGTGAGCAGCATTAAGACTTCTCCTCTTATCAATTTCCCAGCATTTTATTTACATGCACGCTGATTAGTTTATCCATATATTACTTTGCGATAAACAAGTATAACTAACTTCATTGTCGATTCGCCTCCACTCTCTCTTTTTTCTTTATTATTTTCCTTGTACGAGTACATATATTGCAGTCGCGTCTTATCTCTGCTGCTGCTGCTGCTCTTCCTCTTCCTCTTGCTCCTTATTTTCCGGTCCCTCGCTCATGGGATCATATGTCTCCTCGCACCCCCTGCCTCTGTCTTCACGTTCTGTATATTATTATCCACGTTTCATAAATTCTTTTCATATCATTTTGTGTTCTCTCTCTCTCTCTCTCTCTCTCTCTCTCTCTCTCTCTCTCTCTCTCTCTCTCTCTCTCCCTCTCTCTCTCTCTCTCTTTCTCTCTCTGAATCTGAAAATAGCTTAAGTTTAGTCTTAAATCTCCTAATCTCAAGTCCTCTTACGCCTGTCCTTGGAACACTTTGCGGCCACAGCTTTATCGCGTCGCATCTGCAGTGACAGGGAAAAAAACGTAATAAAAATACATATGCATGCTAATATTAATCACTTTAACACACATAAACACACACACACACACACACACACACACACACACACACACACACACACACACACACACACACACACACCACACACACACACACGGACGCTTCACTCGTTTCCTTTATTGCGGTGCTACCAGCAAAACGTTCTGCTTTTTTTTTTTTTTTCGGTCTCCGCTTTAACCTCATCCGGCGACCGTGTTTTTTGCGATCTGTATCCCTTGTTCCTTATTACGCCTCGCCGCTAATGGCTGACTGCGACATGACCACGGCGACTCCAGCTACCTATGTAAGACTTGGCCACACTCGCGTTCCTCCTCCTCTTCCTCCTTCTTCTCCTCCTCCTTTTGTTTCTTCGTCTGTTGTGTCACCTCATTTCATTGGTCGTTGTTTCCGTTGTCATAGTTTTTTTTTTCTTTTTTAGTACTAGTAGTAGTAGTAGTAGCAGTAGTAGTAGTAGTAGTAGTAGTAGTAGTAGTAGTAGTAGTAGTAGTAGTAGTAGTAGTCTTCATTATTATCATTATTATTATTATTATTATTATTATTATTATTATTATTATTATTATTATTATTATTATTACTATTTTCACTATTACTATAACCATTAACATCATCATTCTCTACTACTCCTCTTCCTTTCCTCCTTCTTGTTTTGTTACCCCCTTCTTTTCTTCCTCTTACACAAACCTCCATTTCATTTCCTCAATGCAAATTCTCCTCTCTCTCTCTCTCTCTCCTCTCCTCTCTCTCTCTCTCTCTCTCTCTCCTCTCTCTCTCTCTCTCTCTCTCTCTCTCTCTGATACATTTGTTCCATGTGCCTGCCTGATACCACGCTCTCCATAACACAACCTGAAGGAAGGAAGGAAAGAAGGAAGGATCTTGACCCCATTGTCAGTTCAGTCCATTCAACTCCGACACAACTCGACAAGACTCACAAAGGTTCCAATTCCCATCAGTCACCGCGGAAATTTACCAGCCCGCATACGAATATCTGAAGGTGTAAACTTGAGAAAAATATGTTAAAAAAGAATGAGAAAACGAGCAGCGTCCCCCTCTCCCCCCCTCCTCCCACACTTCCACCTCCCTTCCCTTCTTCCTTCCTTCCCTGGCAAACGAGTAGGTGAACAGAAATAAATAAGAGTGGTAACCAATAAAATACGGCGGCGGGATGGAAGGAATGGAAGGGGACGCAGACGGTGGGGGGGAAAAAAATATATCAAAACGTGAAGGAAAACCCACCCCGCCCAACCGCTTCCCTTGAAAATTCTGGACCACGGCCGGACCTTATGCGGGAAGATGTGAAAAAGGGGGAATATTAATGATAATGGGACAGGAGACATATGACCAGTAGGAGTCGGACTCACCCCAGACCCGGTTCCTCGAGGGGCTTGCCTGGAACGTGGGAGGGAAGAGGCAGACGAGGAAGGAGGAATAGAGAGAAGGGAGAAAGCGGGGAACCATCTCGTGGGAGAGGAGAGAAAAGAAAGCAGGATATAGAAGATATAAGATAAAACAAAGATCAAACTGAGATCGCCGAATGGTGGGTGAGGGAAATGTATAAGATAAAGAACATGAGAAAGATGGAAATGGAAAAAAAAATGTGTTAGGGGAGAAAAATAGTAATTAAGGAAAGAAAAATGGTTTAAGTAACATAAGCTGGGCAAAAAATAAGAGCAGGAGGAAGAGTTATATAAGTTTAATGTTTGTGAAAGGAGACAAAAAAAAAAGCGTGTGAAAGCAATAGGAAAAGTTGCACTGCATAAATATGCATTAAGGAATAAGGAAGGAAGGATTGTTTAAAATATGCAATAAAAATAAGCAACATAAAACAAATATAAGTTAAATATGATAATTTTTTTACTGATTTTGCGCCTAAAGTGTAACGGGAACTCTTTAGGTGTTTTATTTGAAAGACTAAGACTGATCAAAAAATAAACAGGCTATGAGAGAGAGAGAGAGAGAGAGAGAGAGAGAGAGAGAGAGAGAGAGAGAGAGAGAGAGAGAGAGAGAGAGAGAGAGAGAGAGAGAGAGAGAGAGAGAGAGAGAGAGAGAGAGAGAGAGAGAGAGAGAGAGAGAGAGAGAGCATTGTAATACTGAAGCAGCACTAATTCACATCGCTCCTCCCACGTTCACCTCAGCGTAAAGCAAACTTAAAGATGAAAAAAAAAAAAAAGAACCCAGAAAGGATAAATGATAATGAGCCAGGCGACATATCACTACCAGGTACAGCTGCCAAAAACCACATTTTACCATTATATCCTGCCAGTTGTACATTTATTTTTAAAACACACATTGCCGCACATCTTAAGTTTACTCTACATATACGAATAAACATGCCAGTAGAGAAATAAAGGAAAAGACGAGGGCATAAGTGAAAAAAAAGAGAGATAAGCCCATATTTTCTTAAGCCATTCTGACCCTTCCTCTCTTTCTCCCTCGGTAACACGTAGCAATAAAAAGAACTTTGGAAGGAATTTTCATACATCACCTGAATTAAGACACCAGAGAAAAATAATGAATGAAAGAAGAGTCTGGGACACGACGAGGGAGGAGAACGTTTGGGTGCAGAGCGGGGGAAGAAGACGGCTGGGCTTAAGTTGAGGATTATACGTCTCTGTGTGGGGAGAGAGGATGACAGGAGTGAGGGAGAGGAGTTACGGAGGCTGTAAGAATAGAAGCGGGTATGTTAAGTGGTTGAAGGAATAGGAACCAATATAGAAGTTGATTAGTTTTTAGCAAGTAAGAATAAGTTTGAGCGTTTAAGTAAATAATAAGAAATCTATTGCAAAAAAAAAAGCAAACACGGACACAAAAAAAAAGAAAAAAAAGAAGGCAACACATTCCAGAACTATTCAATAAGAAAATGGTCACGTTGAATGATAAGCTACGTAAATTTCATCAAAAAATATTCCCAGCAAAATCCTCGTCCATAAGTCATATTCAGAATAGGTGAAAAAAATAAATAAACTGGTGCCAAACTTTCCAGCAAAAAAAGAAAAAAAAAAGACCAAAGATGAAGTGAATGCCAACGGAGGGTCGGGGTAAAAGTGAGGAATCGGCAATGAAAGTGGAAAATTGAGAGCATCAGACGGAATGAAGGGGTCAAGGCAACGCAAAACATTACCGCCATGATTTTCCAGCTGCCAAGGCACGCTAGTCACGCCGCCACCTGACCCCACGCATGCGCAATACCTCCCCACTGGTACGTTGCTCAAACTGCTCCACGTTACCGGTACACACACTGCACCTTCACGCTAAAATAAACAAAAAATAAATAAATAAATAAAAATCACGAGTACAGATAACAATAGATTAAAAATATGCATTCTAAATAACAATAAAACTCACATCAACTTCACTACCACCATGATATTTTGGACCTCATAAACACAAGCTCTTCACAAATTCACAGAAAAAAAAAATACAGAACAGAAGAGCAAACTAATTAAAAAAAAATACAGAAACAAAACTACGAACTGAACTAAAGAATAAAACTACACACATCGTCAAAAAAAATAAATAAATAAAAATAAATAAATAAATAAAAAAAATAAATAAAAACATACCAAACAATTCTAACACTCCTTTTAAAGACACTGAAACAGAGCTATAATTGCCTTCATAAACTCTAGGAAAACAAAGTACAAACAGGCCGGCGGACAGAACCAACCTTCCGCGGAATGAGTTGGTCTCGCCGCTCAGGTATCGGCGATCTAAAGGCGGAATGTTACGCCCCTTTGCTCCCGCTGCCCACCAGTACTTTCAACTACTCTGGGAACTTTGCGAGTGAGGCCGGAACTTTGGACGGCCAGACCCGCATACTGAACACCACCCAGAACTTGTGTAGTTTAATCATATTGTAGAAGTTTAACAGGGGAGCTAAAGCCTCGACACCCTTGCTCAGACGGGACCGAATCGAATTATTTGTTATTTGTCAGGGTAAGGGTGGAGGGAGAGGTGGGGAGGATGGGAGAAGGGTTAGAAGAGTGGCATCTGCAGCGGTCACTTTAATAATAATGTTTAATAAGTATGTTAAGAAAAATCTAAACGCAGAGCCACCGAACGCTCTTCAAAGGAAAATGTACGATGAATTACGAAACATTCAGCCACGTATTCTGAATCTTTACAGGGAGCATGTTGGAAAAAGCATATTAATGTGGGATGGAAAAGAAATGTAAATAGAAGTCATTTCAACACCGGCTCCAAAATGTAACACTCACAGGCATCGGACGAGCGAGCGAGCGGTGCGGTGAACTGCGGAATATTCCTCACGTACCTGGAAGATTAAAACATGAAAATTACGTATTTCTGAGTATCTGCAATGTACATAAAGCTAAATATTAATAAACAAAATGATACACGCGCGGCTGGTCCACACACACACACACACACACACGGGTGAAGTATCCAAATTAGGGTCTTAAGCAAATTGCTATCCCTCGGTGCTTAGGGATAATGGATACAGAATGACTGCAATAAATTAAGATGCAGTGCTTAACGCGGCGGGGGCGGGTGGAGGAGCCTTGGTCAGCCCGAACCCAAAAACCTTCAAACCACACACAGCTAACCTCGCTTTTTTTAAAGCTGTTTGGGCGGAGTCCGGTGCTCCACGACATTGCAGGAAAAATAGAAAAAAAATGTTATGAAAGTACACCGTAATAAAGTGTTAGGTAAGATAAGCGCGCATCAGACTTAACACCACATCCCTGAATCCTGAAGTATAAGGCAGAGGAAATGTTTGATGCACAGTGGTGATCAGGCCTGCCTCTACAGCTTCCTGGTGAGGGTGAATGTGTAACGAGGAGAAATAACTACCAAGGAACAGATTATGGCCTTTATATATAGGGTTATATAGTGCGTCAAATGGGCGGCAATATCTCAGCAGTGACAGAAAGAAGGGCAAACGTTGTCTCCGCAGCAGCTACTGGCCGACACATCTAATGGACGGTTGGGCGCGGCTACTCCATGATATAAGGAGAGGCTCCGGCGCAGCGCCCACAGACGACTGTCCGACGTGGGAGAGCACAGACCCTCCTCCACGACTCCGCTGCCTCGCCGCCACTCACTCTATCGCTCTTCTCCCGCTCTCTCTTCGTCTGCCATCACACAAACATTTCTAGTTCCCAGATATGTTGTAACGTATGCTTTCCCATCTGCATCTTTTTCTACCTGTTCTTGTTTTCTGTCCCTCTCAGTTGTTCTATTCTGCAGGTAATGAAACAGAGCAAGTCTATGATCAACCCGCCATCGCCACAGCACCCACCAACTCACGCCTGATGCACGGTAAGCCACACGCGTCTTCCCGCACGGTAGGCCACTCAGGTCTTCCCGAGGGAGTCACGCCCTACCTCCGCCTCCTTTCACGTGCCTATGTAGATGTAACCTGAAGTGATGCGCAAAATAAAGTTCAGTGATCAATGTAGTTATGTTGAAAATGGTAAATTAGTATGTCAGAGGGGCCATTCATAGCTACAACTCCATTAAAAGTTATTATGGTATTTCCCCTTTCTCCTACCCTACCCCCCCTTGACAGCGACAGTTGAGTAACCTCGTTCCAGCGGTGCACAGGAGCCGGTCAGGTGGAGGGGGAGGGACGGGCAGCGAAAGGACAGGTGATGGAGGGCGAGCAGCCGGACTCCAGACAAGAAACTAATCGTCGCTGCCACAATTGCACGACTCACGGCCACCGTCCTGTCCCTTCCCGACCCCCGTCCCCGGTCATGCTCCCTCGCACCCGCCTGATCTTCGCCTCCGTCCTTTATGGCCTCCACGTGATGTACATAAAACATAAGTGACTCACGGACGGAAATAAGTGAGGCTCGTGTTCCCTGGCCAATGTCGTCTGTGGACCGCGAACACCTGACTCATGAGCACCTTGATTATAGAGGCAATGCAACTTGTCAAGGGAGGGAGGCACCTTGAGAGACTATATGGTTGTCTCTATCTTCCCATATGTCTTCCTAGCTGTAGAATTGCCTGTCTCTCCATATGCCTGCCTATACATTTGTCTCTGTCTATGGGGGGGCGGTTTGTAACAACGTTTTACATGGAATTTATATCATACCAGCAAATCTACTTTGTTTACATAACTTTTCTACTATTCCTTCATATATTCTGTTACATATTTACCATAGCCAGTCCTTAGCAATTAACTTTTAGCAACCATAGAGGAAAAAACCCCACAGGAAGAGGCGGGGGAACATGCATTTCATCAGAAGTCAAAAAAAAACAAAAAAAAAAAAACATACGTGCCACAATAAAACATAAAAAAAAAAGTCTCCTGAGTTTCTTTATCTGAAGGAAACGTACCATAACTCACACTATCGCGGTGTAAAAACGACACCCGCAAAAAAAAAAAATGCATATATCCTGCTTGTTACTTATAATGTATGCGTTTGATCCCCTCCTCTATGGATTACCGTACATCCTCTCCGTCCAGCTGCAGGTGTTAATGCCACATAAGGAGCCCTCCACCCATTCCGCTCCACCCTACAACCCCGCCCACACCTCCCCGCCCACCCCACCGTCGCCCACACGCACAGGACGTCGCCCTGGAGTATATGGGGATGAAGGCGGGCGGGCGGGTCGTCGCAACACAGGATATGGAGTCGTGCGATCACCCAGCGGCGTATACAGAATCGAGGCGCCGCGGATATGAATGTCATGAGTCACCGCGGCTGAAAATGTGCGATTCTTATTCCGCAGAGAGACACGTGAGGGGGAATCAAATATGTATGAGTAAAATCAAAGCGTGTCAGCCAATGCATAGGTGCAGCTAATGGTATCTAAGCTGCATCAGAGCCCCAAACAAGATGAGGAAACCTGTCATCACATATCATTCTCTTGTACTGATATTGACATTGAACTGTGTGTGTGTGTGTGTGTGTGTGTGTGTGTGTGTGTGTGTGTGTGTGTGTGTGTGTGTGTGTGTGTGTGTGTGTGTGTGTGTGTGTGTGTGTGTGTGTGTGTGTGTGTGTGCGTGCGCGCTCTCTACATACACGGATCTCTCTTGATAATCCCTAGCCGCGCTGCACCTGGCTAAGGACAACACATTGATTGTTTACCTACACCGTGTACATAATTGGCTCACACATCAAGCTGCGTGTCAGGTGTTCCCTCTTGTTAATGACACGTAGCAACACCTGCTGATTTACCAAATACTGACTTACATACACTGCGTCTCAATAACAACAAGCTTTACCTGTTACGGTTCTGGGATGTTATTAGTAGTACTGGTAGTAAAGATAGAAGTAGTGGTAGTATTGGTAGTAGTGATGGCAGTGGTGGTGCTAGCAACAGAAGTGATAATAAGAGAAGTAGTAACAGCATCATTAGTGGTAAAGGTTAAGGTTTATCTACTGTTATTCTTGTTTCTATATAAAAATCAGATTCTAAACAATCAAACCAATTAAAGAAAGATCTGTAGGTCTTTCATCGCATCCACCGTACAACCAGCAACCTAAACACACACACACACACACACACACACACACGCACACACACACACACATACACACTCCCTTGAATGACTGATGTATAAAAGAGTAAGGCCAGAACTATCATCGCATCCATACAATACATGGCCACTTTCAGCACTCAGCACCATCGTACCCCCACCACTACCACCAGCGCCGCCAGCCGGGCCGTCTCGTGCCTGGGTGCCTCCAGTGTTCAGCGAGTAATGGCACTGATCTTACAAATAACTGAGGACACAATGGATGGCCCTCTTTGTCTGCCACCCTTGATTACCCCCGCCCGTAACTGACTACCCTCTCTCTCTCTCTCTCTCTCTCTCTCTCTCTCTCTCTCTCTCTCTCTCTCTCTCTCTCTCTCTGGTTCCACATTCCTTTTCTCTTTTCGTTCTTTTCCCTTCCACTATCTTTACTTTCCTTCAAGTGACTTCCTCCTGGAATCTCTCTCTCTCTCTCTCTCTCTCTCTCTCTCTCTCTCTCTCTCTCTCTCTCTCTCTCTCTCTCTCTCTCTCTCTCTCTCTCTCTCGGACCGTTACAAATACTCTTTTCTCTTTTCACAAGGACGGAAAATACACGATTCATATGCTCTCTCTCTCTCTCTCTCTCTCTCTCTCTCTCTCTCTCTCTCTCTCTCTCTCTCTCTCTCTCTCTCTCTCTCTCTCTGTGTGTGTGTGTGCGTGTGTGTGTGTGTGTGTGTGTGTGTGTGTGTGTGTGTGTGTGTGTGTGTGTGTGTCTCCCAAACTCGGCTCGTATCTATTTTTCTTTACCTTTTGGACAACAAATTTCCTTTTATTGGTGTCTATTACGAGGGACAAAATCACACACACACACACACACACACACACACACACACACACACACACACACACACACACACACACACACACACACACACACACACACACATACACTCTCTCTCTCTCTCTCTCTCTCTCTCTCTCTCTCTCTCTCTCTCTCTCTCTCTCTCTCTCTCTCTCTCTCTCTCTCTCTTGTTTACCAGAAGGGGCGACCGAACCTATTCAACCAAGAGCCAAAGTTTTATTGACACAAGACCGCTGTAGATACGGGCATCCCTCCTCCACCTCCTCCTCCTCCTCCATCTCCCCCTCGTCCTCTTCCTTTTCCTGTTCTTCTTCCTCCTTATCTTATGTCTGTTTTTCCCCTTTCGTCTTCTGAGTCATCCTTTGCTATTGTTACCTTAAGTTCTATTTTGCCATTATTTTCTTATTTGTGTTTTTCCTTTTCTTCCTCTTCTCCTTTTCATTTTTCTTTTTCTTTTTTACTATTTCTGTTCCTTATATTCCCATCTATCTGTTTCTCCTCCTTATCCTCCTTCTCTGTTTTTCCATTCCTCCTTCTCTTTCCTTTCTAATTACTGTTAACATTTTTTTTTGTAATTTTCTTCTTATGTGTTTACTACCAACTCTTTCTGTTACTCCTCTTTTTTTCCGTTTTTTTTTCCTTTCCTGTTTTCCATTATTTCCCCACGCCTCTTTCTCTTCTTCTTTATTCCTTCTCCTTTCCCTCCCTTTTATTCCCTTTCCTTCCAATCTCCGTTTTCTTACCCAATCTCTCGCATTTCTAAGCATTTTCTTACAGCCTGCAAACTAAATTCTTTATTAATCTTTTTCCGCCCTTTATTCCCCTCATCAATATTGTATACCTTTTCTTCTTCCCTTCCTCTTCGCAACTTTTCCTTCTTAACTCTTTCTTGCTCTCCTCTTCCAATCCACCCTTCTGTTCATTGAGCCTCCATAAGTAGTTTTTTGAAGTAAGTTTTGGTTATCTACACGTCGCGTGCGCGCGCACACACACACACGCACACGCACACACACACACACACACACACACACACACACACACACACACACACACAGACAGAGAAAAGAAAAAAAAAACACTTTAATCATGTTGTGTCAGTGCGGTCTTGCGTCATGTTGCAGACATCTGCCTCTGACAAGAGGAACTAGTTGAAAAAATATGAACAACGATGAACTTACTGAACATTGTCAGCAAAAGACTCCACTGTGTTGCTGCAGCCAGTTCGGGAAAGCGGTTTTCTAGTGTTGCAGGTAACGAAGTAAATCTGTGATGAATCGTTGCATTACTGATTAAAAAAAAAATGTGGACAAAAATCAGGAAGATGTCCAGAATGAATAGTGATGGTGACGCAGACATGATTACGAAAGAACAGTTGCTTTTACAGGACACAGATCGCAAGGGAGACAAACGTGGTGACGCAGAGTTCCAGATGAACAGGCCATGGACGGGAATAATTGTAATTGTAACTGAGCTTTTAAGTCACAAAGGTATTGTAATTGTAATTGGCTGTTGCTTATTATATGGCTCTTTCATTTACCACATTACAGGGATACCAATTACCCAACATTGAATCAGCACAAGCCAAGTGGTATAAATCAGTGATAAATGTTGGCGTGAAACTGTTGTTTGTTATTGTACTGAATAAATTTCCACTATGACTCGCGGCCACTACTCGTTATGATGAGCGCCAGCGTTGCCATCTTTGCAAATTCCATGTAAGTTTGAACAAATTTGGCTCATCGCTTTGAGTGATGAACAGCCGTTTTCTGGCTTACGGAAATTCTGGAGATTTTATAATTTTGTTTTACATCCGGCAACTTTCTACTAGAGGACTTTCATTGTGTACACACATTCACACTATGGCAACGTTGTTACTCCTCATGATTATTTAGAAGAATCTTGGGAATTTAGGCCAATCTTTGTGAGTTGTGAATTATGTAATGAAAAAATGTAACATGATGTGAACTTTGAGCTTTCTCGAACTACGAAACATGTTTATCACCTCTACGATCAGTGCAAATAATAAACCTAGTATTAATATCAATAATAAATATATTAATTAAATTGTTGTAAAATTAAAATTGAAGAAAACTACTTTAAAATGCGAGTCATCAGCTATTTTAATTCTAATTTGTGATTACCCTAATGGAGAAACAGTAATTGAAATTCCTATTAAAAATATAGAGAGCAATGCAATTGTAAATGCAAGTCTGGAAATGTAATAATAATTGTAATTTATCTATAATTAAGTAATTACTGCAAAAGCTGTGCGAGACTACCAGAGAAGCACCAGGCATTCACAGCAGAGATTTTGTCGAAACGAAGGTTGTAGTAGCTGATGGCCTCTCTGTGTGACCTTGGCTGGTAAAGGTGAGGCGACAACATTCTGAACGAGTTCTC
>NC_087156.1:18026996-18039496 GCF_035594125.1 Scylla paramamosain
TCTCTCTCTCTCTCTCTCTCTCTCTCTCTCTCTCTCTCTCTCTCCACGCTGCCATCCTACCTACATCCCTGGCACCATTCCCTTCCTGTCCACTTTTTCCACCTTATCTTCCCTCCCGATTTTCATTCTTTCCAGTTTTATACCCTTTTCTCGTCCCGCCTTCCTCTCCCCTTCATTTCCTCCTCCTACTCCTCTTCCTCTTCCTCTTCCTCTGCCTTCCTCCTCCCTCTTTCGTGCGTCTCCTATTTCCACGCCACACTAATACAATTACCTGTTATTTTTTCTCCTACTCTTGGTGACACGACTTTCCTTAATCGAGTTACAACACTCACTGGAGTCCTCCGCCGCTGCCCCCTCCTCTTTCTGATTTGTTGTTTTCTTCTTTTTGCACTTTTACCTCTGGGTTTTGCTTGTAGTCTTTCTCCCTCTTTCTCTTTGTGTTTCGCTCTGTCTGTCTCTCTCTGTGTCGCTCTTTCTCTCTCTTTCCCTTTTCTCTTTTTGACGAATGTTCGGTCTTTCTTTAAATCAAATAAGCACCACCGCCGTGCCATTGTTTTCTCGTGGAGTCGTATCCGCTTCGAAATAAACTTAGACTCATGTTTCGCCGCCTGTCTTTGTTGCGTGAATATTTGGGAAAACCGCCCAGTGAGTATCCATAACGAAAAGCTTCACTTGGACAGAAACGCGAGATATGAACGATAAAAATAAATGGTTGTGGAGGAAAATGAAAAAAAAGTAGGGAGTTATAAAGCTAATTCAATTACTTATCACTAACAGTAAACTACGAGGCATTTGTGTAAATTATGCTCAATACTTTACTCGATTATGTTCACCAACAACCTACGGACTATGCCAGAGGATGAAGCACACACGCACACACACACACACACACACACACACACACACACACACACACACACTCAACGATGACTATGTAAACATTTTCAGTTTAATATCGGAAATTTTGATCGGTCCTGCAAAACTCTTTCCACTTCCTCCTTTTTTTTTTTTTGACGTCTTCCATTTCTCTTTCCTTTACCCTTTCCTAACACTTTTCAGCTTCTTTCCACCCCGCAAACCTACCTCAATAGCAACGGCATTCCTCAACTTTCCTGTGTACTATTTTCAACTTCTCGTCCTCCACCTCTTCCATTTATCCTTCCCTCACACCACCCTTTCCCATCTCCACTTTTCTTCCCATTCTACAAACCTACCTTAAAACCAACTACCATCCTCAACTTTCCTGTCTTGTATTTCTCCCTCTCATTCTCGATTTCTTCCATTTACCCTTCCTTTATTACATCCCTTCCTTCCCTTCTCACTTCACTGTCCATCCCACAGACCTACGTACCTGAAAATCAACCACCTCCCTCAACTTTCCTCTCTTCTCTCTCCTCCTTCCACATTTCCTCTTTCCTCTTCCTCCTTCTCTCTCTCTCCTTCAGCATCTACTCCTTCCGCTTCCCCTCCGCGTGCACCAGATGGCTCCGCACTCCACGTACGATTGCAGAAGTCACAGTCGGGGGAGGCAAAACTTCTGGCGGCAGTGGAGAATTAACTTTAAACTCTTGTAGTGTTGTTGATGCTTTGGGGAAAGGAGGGTCGGGAGGAGAGAGGGAAGGGGAGAAGGGAGGGAGGAGGGGCGTGGAGGGAGGGAGGGAGGGAGGGAGGGAGAGAGAGAGAGAGAGAGAGAGAGAGAGAGAGAGAGAGAGAGAGAGAGAGAGAGAGAGAGAGAGAGAGAGAGAGAGGGGGGGGAGGGAGCACAAAGAGACAGAGACAGACAGACAGACAGACAGACAGACAATCTTTCCCTCACACGCATACTCTTTCTCTCTCTCTCTCTCTCTCTCTCTCTCTCTCTCTCTCTCTCTCTCTCTCTCTCTCTCTCTCTCTCTCTCTCTCTCTCTGTCTTGACACATTAAAAGGGAACAAAAATTGCCAGTAGTATGTTCGCCAGACGCCATAACTCTCTAGGAGAGAGAGAGAGAGAGAGAGAGAGAGAGAGAGAGAGAGAGAGAGAGAGAGAGAGAGAGAGAGAGAGAGAGAGAGAGAGATTAAATCGCTATAAGAAAACCAAACATAAGATCAAAACGAACACTTTCATACCCTATTATTAATTAAGCGATCTGGACTTTTATATAAATGAAGATGGAAGAAAACGAAAAAAAAAGGTAGGTATGTAATTAAGAACAATATATCAACTTCCTTTTCCTTTTCTTTCTTCTTTCATTTTCTTTTTACATAAGAGATTAAGAAATGGTTGGCTGGATAAAACTACGTATTTCAATGGACACATGAATTAGTACATGAATATACTCGTATGAGCATGCGGATGAAGTCGAGTGTCCATGTACTTTAGTAAGCCAACGAGTGTGTGTCTGTATGTCCGTGAATGGGTATGTATGATATGGGTGTGCATGGGAGGGCTGAACACGAATAGCCGCGGGTTTTATGTACTGATAAAGTACATAAAAAGTATATTGTCAATGACTCCCTTCTCCTCCTCCTCCTCCTTCACCTCCTTCTGCTCCTCCATCTCCAATATGCTCAAACTGTGGAACAAAAACACTGTGACGGGGAAGATATGTAGGCGTGTAGGCGTGCGGGCGTTGCGACTGGGTGACGTAATAACAGCGACCTCTCAACTCATACCTCAGAGATGATCCGAAAAATGATTGTTTGTGTGTGTGTGTGTGTGTGTGTGTGTGTGTGTGTGTGTGTGTGTGTGTGTGTGTGTGTGTGTGTGTGTGTGTGTGTGTGTGTGTGTGTGTGTGTGTGTGTGTGTGTGTGTGTGTGTGTGTGTGTGTGTGAGAGGAGAAAAAAAGAGTGATTCACCTGGGGAGGAGGAAGAGGACACGAGGAAGGGATTGAAGAGGAAGAGGCGGAGGAGAAACAGACCGAGGATAAAAGAAAGAGAAAGGAGAGATATGGACTGAGACTCAGATAGGGTAGGGTTGGAGGGAGAAAAGGCTGACCTGTCTCGCATATCCCTCTTTGTTTATGATAATTACTTAGCCTGTATATATTCAATGGGATTATTTCCACCGTGATTCATAGCCACGCCCGACACGGTGTGCAATAAGCCTTTTATCATGATTAAGTCGGCTGCGAGGCCCTGGCACAACCGGCCCCGAGGAAATAATAATATCGCTTACCTGTAATTTCCTTCTTATCCGGCATTAATTTTATAACACGATAATTATTTGTGTCGAAGGTGTGATTTCACTGTGATTCTCGCGTGACTGATTTCACGGTTTGTTTCTCATGAGGCTGTCTGCCTCTGATGCCTCCCTCCTTCCCTCCCTCCCGCTGCTGCTCGGCCCAGGCTGCCCCGCAGTTAGTAAAAGAAACTTCACACTTCATGCAGCACTTTTCTAAGCATAAGCTGTTTGTTACTTTAATAAGAGATAATAACATAGTAAACAACATAATTGTCAAGCGACATACATACATGTAAACGAACAAAAAACAGTCCCTTTCTTAGTGCTCGAGATAATTCATCTAACAAAACAAAATTACATAATTATCGGGGACGCGAGGGACCATTCTTATTACATGAATAAAATACACCAGTGCCATGAAGGACGAGGCTGTGCACGAGCAGGGGAAGGCAGCAGCGGCGACAACACAGGAGCAGTAAGTGGTTCTATCAGGATGGCCGCGGCACAAACACCAGCAGCCGCCCTGTCTTGAGTGAGGCTGACGTGCCATAGGCAAGACCAACATGCGGGCTAGCGACCAAAGGAACCAATCCTGCTGCAGGCGAGGGTGCGCTGACGGCCCCTTAGCGGCGGTCATATTGGAGGCATGTCAGCGTAAACACGATAAACGAAGAGCGAGGTCACTGCCGGAAATCGAGGACGAGGTCAGCACGCTTTGCCACCCGCCTTTCCTGCCGCCAACACCTCAATACCTACCTGGCCATACGTGTCGCGCGCCTGTGTGTGTGTTTGTGTGTGTGTGTGTGTGTGTGTGTGTGTGTGTGTGTGTGTGTGTGTGTGTGTGTGTGTCCAAACTGTATTTATTATAAACACACACACAAAACACACACACACACACACACACACACACACACACACACACACACACACACACACACACACACACACACACACACACACACACACACACACAGTATGAGGGAGAAAAATGTCGTTACTCGTGCCGATCATGTTTGTCACGTCACGGTGGCGAGAACAACGCGAAATATCCCTCCGCCTAACCTGACAAGTATTTCCTTCCTTTTCCCTGTTTTTACCCTCCTCCTCTTCACCTCTCCCTATTTTCCTCCCTTCTATTTCCCACGACGGACACGCATCCATGCACCTTTTACTCTCAGCCTTCCTCCCTGATCCCATCCCATTTCCTCGAATGTGTACCACAGTTTTCCATCACTCCTCACTTCTTTACCCTCACTTTCCCTTTCCCTCTATAGTCCTCCCACTCATTCCTATCCTGTCGTTCCATTAGTCTCCCCGTCCTGCTATCCAACATCCCCCACTTCCCTCTCACCTCCCCACTTACCCTTCCCCTCTCACAAGCCCGGCGCGCGGCCTCTCTTCCACGGCGTTGCTTCAATACTCATTACAGTGATTATGCAGGTCCATCACATCAGCCGCCGCCCGATACCTCTGACGCTCCGCCCGGAAAAGAATGACTGTATTAAAGCCGCTTTCGGAAAGGTGGGTTTCGGCAGCCACAAACCAGAAACCCCGCCCTTAATTCCTCTAGTAGCCCAGAGTACAAATGCTGCTCTACTGTGATTAACTGCCAAAAAATAACTGCCTGAAAAAATAAGAGTTGGGAGGGGTGGAAAAATTACAGCCGTCATATTCGTCTCGATGCAGAAAAGCTTTTTATTTCTAATTTTATCTGGCGATGATCGGCAAAACCCATTTTTAAAAAGACGTATATTTTATTCCATTTCCAAACGATGGGGTAAAAAAAATATTTATGCTACAGACATTTTTTTTTTTTACCCTTTCCATCTTTTTTACATGGTACACGAAGCTTTTTCATCTTTTTTATTTTATTTTCTCTTTGTATGCGTTTAACGAATGACACTAACTAGAAGGTTATCGTATTGGGCGGGAGAAAGAGCGGCGGGAATACTGGCTTGGTGTAATTCTGGTTTTAATTTTCTCGTGTGCGTGTGTAGGGTTTACGATTACCTCCCTATTTACATTTAAGAGTGCTTCATTTCCTTCCTAACGCTCTCTCTTCTCTCTCTCTCTCTCTCTCTCTCTCTCTCTCTCTCTCTCTCTCTCTCTCTCTCTCTCTCTCTCTCTCTCTCTCTCTCTCTCCCCGGGGACCTGTTAAAATTTCCATGCTCGAGATCTCTTCCTCTCTCCCTGAAACGAGAATTATGCAGTACAAACACGGCGAGGCGTCATGACGGGGGGAAGGCTTTACCTGCAGGAACGCGCCAACCTTGAAATTTTTACGAAACGCCCTGGATGGCCGCCTCGACCAAAGGAAAAAGAAACTCCGCTGATGAGACTCAAAGCGGGAGGCTGCCTGGCTGGTCGAAGTTGTCCCTGGTAGCGAGCCTTGGCACTTCGAGGGGGACATGGAAGAGGAGGAGGAGGAGGAGGAGGAGGAGGAGGAGGGGAATCGCCCATTGCTTGAGGCTTGAATGCACTTCGCTGAGGAGACGCAAAAGGGTGTCTGAAAACTTGTTAAAGGACTTTTTCGAAAATTTCACCTAAGTCCCCGATACCTTCCCAAGACTTCGGGCAAAACGGCTGCCGTGAAAAATATCGAAGAAGATAAAGTTTCGCCCAGGATACTTTTCAAGAAGCTCACACCTCGGCAACTCCCACGAATGAAGCACTTTGAAGCCCCAACACCCAAGGGGCTACGCCGTTACCCCTTCCCCCGTTTACTCCTCCTCTTCCTCCTCCTCCTTCTCCTCTTACTCTTCTCCCACCACTTCCTCCTTCATCTGCCCCTCCCTCCACATCGTTCTCTTTCACTTCATCCACCTTTCTCACTCCACACCCAACTTTCACACTTTACCACGACCACCACCACCAGCACAACCTCACCTCTGCTATTACAACAAGTAGTAACAGCAGCCCACCACCACAGCCACTAGCAAGCCAGTCCTCCGCCCCTCCCTGGTCCTCCTCCATACCCCTCTGCCTCCTGTCCGAGAACAGAAAAAAGTGAGATGAAAAACTACAAGAGAATTTTACCTTTTGCCTCATGCACAGTAAAATGCTGGGATAAAATAAAGGAAATTTGAATACGTGTCTTTACTTAACTAAAATGAGCGAGTGAAGAAATGAATAGAAAAAATATGTAGTGGAAAATTGTGTTGCCTGAAATCCGTAACAAGCTGGAAAGAATGAGTAAGAAATAAAGAAAAAAAGATTTGCTTACTATTAAAATGTGTTTTTACCTTGCTGCCAGTGGCTCTCACTCATTTATTCTTAAAAAAAATATATATATTGATACGTTTTATTTATTAGTAGTACCGGAAGCCCTTGAGTCAGTCTCTCTCTCTCTCTCTCTCTCTCTCTCTCTCTCTCTCTCTCTCTCTCTCTCTCTCTCTCTCTCTCTCTCTCTCTCTCTCTCTCTCCATCCTTTCTTCAACTCATACGTTAACTTTTCCTTTCCTATCCCTTCTTTCTTTTCACACAAACACACACACACACACACACACACACACACACACACCTCTACAAGTGTCTGTATGCAAATCAACCACTGCCGTCGTCCGTCTCACAAATCTGTCCATATTTTTGGGCACATAAATGAAGCAAGGCAGGGAAGGGGTGTGTGTGTGTGAGAGAGAGAGAGAGAGAGAGAGAGAGAGAGAGAGAGAGAGAGAGAGAGAGAGAGAGAGAGAGAGAGAGAGAGAGAGAGAGTAAAAGTGGAGAAGGGAAGACTCCGAACACTTAGACAGGTTTCCCTCCTCGCAGTAAACATGCAACACACTCTCTCTCTCTCTCTCTCTCTCTCTCTCTCTCTCTCTCTCTCTCTCTCTCTCTCTCTCTCTCTCTCTCTCTCGTATTACCTCCATTCTCTCCTTTTAACACAGCTTTCTCTCCCTTTATTTGCTCTTAGTTGACCACTCTCCTTTTCTTCCTCCTCCTCTTCTTTCTTCTCTCCTTCTTCCTTTTTCTCCCTCTCTTTCTCTTTCTCATCTTCCTCTACTCTTCCTCCTCTCCTTTCAGTTCCTGCATGGCCCCAAGGCTTCCGCAACTCTCTCTCTCTCTCTCTCTCTCTCTCTCTCTCTCTCTCTCTCTCTCTCTCTCTCTCTCTCTCTCTCTCTCTCTCTCTCTCTCTGACTTCTTTTTTCCTCCCCTTTTCCTACAGGTTTTCTTTACTTTCTCACTTGCAAAACCCAGCTTAATATTATTCTTTTCATTTTTCTTTATTGTTTGAGCACCTCTCTTCTCGCATAGTTCTCCTTCTCCCCTTAATGTCGTCTTTAACCTCTCCTTCACCCTCTTTCTTATTCGGTTCATCAGCTTTTGTTTTATTTATTTTTTTTATTAAGCTTATTCATTCGTTTCGGTGTCTTTTTTTTATATTTCTATTCTTCTATTCCCTTTTTTTATTCATTTGTTATTTTTCCTTCCTTCCTTCCTTTCTTCCTCTCGTTTGTCACAACTTTCCTTACTTCGTTTTTTTTGTATTATGGTTATTCATTCCGTTTCCTGTCTTTTGTTTTCCTTATTTTCCCTTCAGTCTTTTTTTTCTTCTCCCTCCTCCTCTTCATCCTCCTTCTTCTCCTCCTCCTCTATCTTTGTAATCTTACTGTTCTTTCTCTTCATCATCAACTTCACTGCTTCCCTTTTATTTTATGGTTATTTATTCCGTTTGTTGTATTTTCTTTTGTCTACTCTCTCTTTCTTCAATGTCGTTTTCTTTTCTTTCTCCGTTCCCTTCTTCTTTCTCTTCGTTCCCTTCTTCCTTCTCTTTCTTCTCTTCATCTCCATTTTTCTTTACTCCCTTTTTTTCGTTGCACACTCATTTCGTCTATTGTTCTTCTATTATTCTTCTGTTCATTCCTTTCTTCCTCCCCTTCCTTACATCAGCACCATTTCACATATTTATATTTTTTATTACTTATGCTCATTTGGTGTTCTATTTTATCATATTCATTTTTTTTATTCTCTCCTTCTGTTCATCGCCACTTCTCTTACTATCACTCTGTTACGTATATTCACTTTGGCTACTCTATTCTTATGTTCATTTCTCTCTCCTTCCCCCTTTTTATTCCTTTTCTCCTCCTCCATCACAATTTCCCTTCATACATAATTCTTCTAAAACATATTCACTTAATCAACTCGTTTTATCACCCCTTCCCTTACTATCACTTTCTCCCTCCGTATTATTCACTTGCTCAACTCTTTTCTTCTATTCGTTTCTTTATTCCCTCCGTGGCGTTTTCAGTCTTTGTTGGAGTGATGCTAATGGAGCATTGTCTTGCCTGGCCGGGTGTCACTCTCCCTGCATGCATATTCATAGCGATGTATTAAGATAGAGGAGAAGAATGAGGACTTCACAGCAAGCCGAAAACATTATCTTAAGCGGGAATTACGCAACATGGAACCTTATGTAAGTATGTATACTACGCTACTACGCTGGTAACCGTCTCCTTTGTTTTTCAGCTTTTTCCTTTCACTTTTCTCTCTTTCTTTCCTCTCTCTCTCTCTCTCTCTCTCTCTCTCTCTCTCTCTCTCTCTCTCTCTCTCTCTCTCTCTCTCTCTCTCTCTCTCTCTCTCTCTCTCTCTCTCTGTGTGTGTGTGTGTGTGTGTGTGTGTGTGTGTGTGTGTGTGTGTGTGTCAGTCAGTATATTCTTTTAGACAATTAAAAGTCCAGACAAAATCACAATGAAAACACAAACAAAAAGACAAGAACATTCTTCAGACTGATGGGCAGTTCACTGATTGGAGGGAAGAAGGGCCAAGGCTTAGCTGACCATGGAGGAGGAGGAGGAGGAGGAGGGGTCGTGGTTTTAAGGTGAATGGGCTTTTAGAAAAAAAGAAAAAAGAACGAGAGGAAAAGAGAGAGAGAGAGAGAGAGAGAGAGAGAGAGAGAGAGAGAGAGAGAGAGAGAGAGAGAGAGAGAGAGAGAGAGAGAGAGAGAGAGAGAGAGAGAGAGAGAGAGAGAGAGCAAAGTTGACAGACGGACGGGCAACAAAAAAAAAAATCAAGATCGATGGAGAATGCAGTTTATGTGAGCTGGGATTTAATTTCGATCTCTCGTGTTTTTCTTCCGCGGATTTGGGAAGATGGGCAGGGAACTTTTAGGGTGATCGAGGAAGAGCACCCGTCACGACAATAGGGAAGTGCTGAGCTGAGGGGGAAAATGCGTCTAGGGTGAGAGGATGGGGGAGGGGGAGTCTCTTCAGGTGTGGGAATGGTGTTACAGATAGAAAATACTTTTTCTAGGTTGAATTCTTAAGGAAGTGAGTGATTAAAGTCCTTATGGTGAGAGACAGAGGTGGTGTAATGGAGAAGAGAGAAAAGATCTGTAAGTGTTAGGAGCCATGGAAAAAAAAAATGTTTAGGAAACTTAAGGTGACAAAGAGAAAAATGCAAGAGAAAAAAAAGGACTTAGATCTAAACTGAGAAGAAGATACTTGTGCATAGACCAAACATCCTCATATGAAGGAGGAGAAAAAACAGGAAAAGTAGAGGTATAAAACTAAAATCTAGGTCATGTGCTAAGCTCCTGCCTAGCTCTCAGCAGCGCCTCTTAATCTATTGTGGAGAAGACGAGAGGCCTTTTACCCAAGAGACAAAAAGCTGAGGGAAACATTACCACACTTTACCTTTCCTAGACTCTAAGACATCAAACCACCGCGAAACAAACACGAAACACAAAATCTCACCACACCACCACACCACCAGCACTAGAAGCAACACACACTCACCCACCCTCCTACACTCACACACATGAACCATTGTAGGCAGAGAGAGGCAACACAAGGCCGCAGCAACACATTAATTCAGGATAACAGAGGCTGAAGCAACACCCCGCAGTCTTGAGGGAGATAGCAAGGTGGTGTCGCAAGGGAGGGACACGCCGCCACCCTTCCAGTAACACGAGCCTCCTTCCTGCCTCTTGTTATTTCTCCCACACCTTGCTCACATCACGTGGATCTTGTTGCTTACTTGTTTCCATCTGTCTGTCTGTGTCGGCATTTTTATATCTGTCTCTCTGTTTCGGTGTTACCTATTCATTCATTTTGGTTAGTC
The DNA here is from genome assembly GCF_035594125.1 of Scylla paramamosain. NCBI lineage: Eukaryota > Metazoa > Arthropoda > Malacostraca > Decapoda > Portunidae > Scylla > Scylla paramamosain. The sequence goes on from NC_087156.1 coordinate 18,037,214, forward strand.
TGTCGGTAGGTCAGTCAGTCACTCAGTCAGTCAAAGTCTCTCTCTCTCTCTCTCTCTCTCTCTCTCTCTCTCTCTCTCTCTCTCTCTCTCTCTCTCTCTCTCTCTCTCTCTCTCTCAACCGATAAGTAAAGTAGTACTAATTTGTCCATAAAGTAGCGACTTAAAACACTCTTACTTACACAATACGTCAGACGCACGTACATTAGCACACACACACACACACACACACACACACACACACAGTCCAAACACGAGTAACAACAATTTAAGTGGCGTCATAAACAAGCCATCAAGAAGAGGACGAGTATAAGAAGCAAGTTGGTTGGTGCAGCGTAGTTCAAAGAGGCGGTGAGAGAAGCACGAGACAGGCAGGATTATTTATAGACGGCGTTCAACAAGGTATTAAGCGTCCCACCAAGAAGCCGCTTGTCGCCTGCTGCTCACTATTGTCACCTGGCATCTCAACTCACCGCTGTTTGCCTTACGCTTGCTTGAAAGGAGCGTTTGTAGCTAGACTCTTTCTTCACCACCTCCTCCTCCTCCTCCTCCTCCTCTTCTTCTTCCACCTATGCATCTTTCCTTCCCTCCTCTTCTTCCTCTACATTTTTCACCCCCTTCTTCTACTACTCCTACTCTTCCTCCTCCTCCTCCTCCTCCTCCTCCTCCTCCTCCTCCTCCTCCTCCTCCTCCTCCTACTCTTCCACCTACGCATCTTTCCTTCCCTCATCCTCTTCCTCTACATTTTTCATCCCCTTCTTCTACTACTCCTACTCTTCTTCTTCTTCTTCTTCTTCTTCTTCTTCTTCTTCTTCCTCCTCCTCCTCCTCCTCCTCCTCTTCTTACTTTTCTTCTCTCTCCTCTTCCTCACCTTCAACTCATCACAGTTTGACTTACGCATAGAAAAGGAAAGTTTGCAGCCTCCTCCTTCTCCTCCTCCTCCTCCTCCTCCTACTCTTCCACATCTTTCCTTCCCGCCTCCTATATCTCCTCTTCTTCTTCTTCTTCTTCTTCTTTTTCTTCTTCTTCTTCTTCTTCTTCTTCTTCCTCCTCCTCCTCCTCCTCCTCCTCCTCCTCCTCCACTGCGACGAATGGAGACTATTAAGGGCCAAACGATGCACTAAGGGGCCAGACAGATGGATTCTCTCCTCCACTGCCTTTCCATTATTTCCTTCGACCTTGAATCATTCTCTCTCTCTCTCTCTCTCTCTCTCTCTCTCTCTCTCTCTCTCTCTCTCTCTCTCTCTCTCTCTCTCTCTCCGTAAACAGTAATAAAGTGTAAATTCTTGGCCTGATATGGTTTCTGCTTCAACTCCCTCCCTCATCCCGAATTGCAGCCACCTTGCTGATGCTGCCGAGGACCACCACCATCACCACCACCACTACCACCATCGAAACAATAGCCACCACAAAAGAAAAACTCCCGCGCCACCACCATAAGCATCAGCACCGTCAAGATGAGGACCAACAACAACAACAACAACAACGACAACAACAACAACAACAACAACAGCAACAACGAGAACAACATGAAATATGAAAGGAAATACATCTTACTGACGTAGAGAAATACAATTTTGCTGACTTTTCTGAGAGAGAGAGAGAGAGAGAGAGAGAGAGAGAGAGAGAGAGAGAGAGAGAGAGAGAGAGAGAGAGAGAGAGAGAGAGTATACATCATAAGCTACACTCCTACAAGAAGCAAGGTATACATCATGAACAAAATTCTCACAAGAAAGAGAATCATGGCAGTAGAGAGCTAGTAGATTTACTTTCATGCATCTCTCTTCCTGTCCTGTCAGACACACACCAAAAAATGTCCCCTACTCCCCTTCGTCTTGCTCCTCTCCATCCTCTTATCCTTCCTCCTTCATGGCTCTCCTCGTCTTCCTTTTTCATTCTTCCTCTTTTTTTCTTCTTTAGCACGCTTCCCCTTTCCTCTTTACCTCCCACTCCCTCTCTCTCTTTCCCTCTTTCCTTTACACTTTTATTTTTTTCTCTGTCTCTCTTTCTCTCGTGTGTATCTCCATTTCATATAAACTTATCTCATACAGACATTTTCCTTGGCATTTTAACTTCCTCCTCTTCTGTTTCTTCTCTTTTATTCTTCTTCAAGTACTTCTTTTCTTTATTTTTTTATCTTCCTTTATTCCTTGCATTTATTATGTTTTTTTCTATTTATATTTTAGATGGTAACAACTTTGTGATGGAAAACGTGTCTGGTGCTGTTTGTTCTTCCTTTTGTGTTCCTTTGTGTTCCTCCTTCTCTTTCTCCTTTCTCTCGTCATC
>NC_087156.1:18041996-18054496 GCF_035594125.1 Scylla paramamosain
TATATATATATATATATATATATATATATATATATATATATATATATATACATATATTGGTGTTCAACACGTTTTTTTGTTATGTAAAGATTAATAAAATGTGAAAGAAATATAACCAGAAAAAAACTAAAACGGAAAAAAACACGAAAGAAAAAAAATTCTACTGTCTAACATGCTTTTGTTATGAAATTATTAAAAAAAAACGTGAAAAGTCTGAGAAAAGTAAAATAAAAAAAAACACCAGAAAGAAAAAAAGAAAATCTTAAAATCTACTTTTCAACATGCTTTTGTTATGCAAAGATTGATAAAATGTGAAAAAAAAAATTGAATTCACCAAAGTAAAACAGAAAACGGAAACGCGAAAACAAAAAAAAACAAACACTTTAGCTTATACCCGAGGCTGGTGAGAATATAACCCGCAGTGAAGTGCCTCGGAGGAAATTTACCTGTTCAGGGATTTTCTACATTTTCTCGGAATCGTTTTAATCACCCGGAAAGTTGTCAAATTCATGGATCATTATGGACGCCGCCGACCTGCTGCCATAACGACCCTTGTGCTCCCACGACCCAAGGGCTGCTATTGCCTGCACTACCGAGCCCCACAGCCAGGTAAGGGCCAGTATGTACCTGTGGCTGCAAGATTACTGCAAAAACCTATCGGCTGTAGGTAAAGCGAGCGAAGGCGGGAGAGGGTTATTATAAGTATAGGGAGCAAAGTAAGCAGAAAATTGGATCTAATCGGAATTCTCGAAATAGAAGGAATGGATGGATGGAAGGATTGAAGGAAGATAACTACATCAATTACACAATTAGGGCATTCCAGCCTCCAGTTTCTAGGCAATTAAACTGAGAGGAAAAGTCAACATTTCGGAAAACGGGAGTGAGGTGCCACAAGATCAATATCGGAAAGTTTACATTAAAAAAAATATGAAGTTAGACATAAAATAGATAGGGAAATAATAATAAAATAATAAACAAGCAAAGAAGTACGCAAGTAAACAGATACATAAATAGATGAACGAACGGATTAGTAAACATAAGAAGTGCAAACTCTACCTTCAAACAATAGTATTCTACAAAGCCACACTAACACTCTGCAACACGTACACAAAATAAATAAATAAATAAATAAATAAATTAACCTGTATTGCATATCCCTCCAATACAACAATTACCATGAACGTGTGCCACGGATCAACACTCCCAACAGGTGAATTGTGTGACTACTTCCTAACTCTCAACACACAAAATACATTTGGTTTTGAAATCTAAAAATCTTATGCAGTTAAACTTGAAACATTTTCCATTTTTTTTTGCCAAACTCAAAACAAGAAAAAGAGATACACTGTAAAAGGAAATACATTTAGACCAAAAAAATATTCTTTCTAATTTTTTTTTCCACTCAACTTGCAATGTATGAAAAAAAAGCTCGTGATTTTTGACTGCTAAAGATGATTTTTCTTGTCATTTATTTTTATTATTTATTTCTGCAGTTACGAAAAGAATATGACCAACAACATCAGCAGCAAGAGCAGCAACAGCAAAAAAAAAAGAAATAGTAGTAGTAGTAGTAGTAGTAGTAGTAGTAGTAGAGGTGGTGGTGGTGGTGGTGGTGGTGGTGATGGTGGTGGTGGTAATAGTAATAGTAGTAGTAGTATATGTAGTAGTAGTAGTAGTAGTAGTAGTAGTAGTAGTAGTAGTAGTAGAAGTAGTAGTGCTAATAATAATAATGATAATAATAATAATAATAATAATAATAATAATAATAATAATAATAATAATAATAATAATAATAATAATAATAAAAATTTTCGTGCGTGCAGGCATAAAAAAAATGTTTGGTATCAGAACATCGTCTGGTAATTGCACATTTTCATTAACACACATTATTACCTGAAAATTCATGTTTTTTTTTTCCAAAAGCATACTGTAATCACTTTTATCTCTCACTAACTAGACAAGGAAATTACTGAGCCTAAAATTGATGGTGATATGAATTGCCTTTACGTAAATAAGTATCTCCTATCTTGTTTTTCTTCTTACTTTTTACTATTTCCCTCTTCTATCTTATTTGTACCCTACTATTGACTACGTTATTAGGAATTTTCTTTTTACTGTTTTCTCTATTTTTCTTTTCACTTTATTATTTGTATCATATTTACGATGCTAAGATGCTTACGCTCAGTTATCCCTTTTTCTTTAACCCCCTCTCTCTCTCTCTCTCTCTCTCTCTCTCTCTCTCTCTCTCTCTCTCTCTCTCTCTCTCTCTCTCTCTCTCTCTCTCTTCTCTCTCTGCCCCCGCCCCCGTACAGTATTTACGTCTCCGAATATTGGCTCGGCAAGGTAATCTCCATCTCCTGCTTCCTCCTTACCTTCCGCCTCGACACTCCATGCAAGAATCAATCAGTGCGTGGCTGCGACTGAGGCACGGAAAGGCGGTAGAGAGAAGCGCAAGGGATGGGGAGGGACAGGCTTGGTAAGGAGGAGAGACATGAAGGAAGAATCAAGCTAATATAGTGACAATATTTGATTTTATCTCTCTAAAGAGGACTTTTTCTACAATGTCCTCGAGGTGAAGCTATACACGTTGGGTGAGCTTAAGTAAATGGTGTTATTGAATGTAAAGAGGTTATTTGGCACGTGTGTGAGCGTCTTCTCTCCTTTCTTCAGCTTTTGAGTGCACCAGTGCAAAGTGGTTTATATATTCTTAAGATATATTTAAGTGTAATCAAGACGATAAAAGTGATTATATTAGATTAAAAAATGAGTGAGATTCAGACTCCACAAATTATTTTAAGTATATTTATCACGATATTTACATTTTTTTTTTTTTTCGTCGCCCACAGTGAACCCGGCTTACAATTTTGCTCGACGGTGATTCATCCTCATTAGCTCTTATGAAAGTACATAACTTTAGAGGAAAATTAGACCAGCAGCCAGCCAGACTTCCTTCCCTCCCTCCCTCCCTCCCTCCTTCCCTCCTTCCCTCCCTCCTTGCTTCCTTTCCTCCATCTCCATCGTTATATAATTCGTTCCCTGAAGACCCTTTTTTTCCGCCCCGTTCCCTTACACTCTTGCTCTCACCGGCTGTCCGGGCTCCACTTTTTTCCTAAGGGCACAATTTACCCGTTTACGTCTCGCCTCCTTTCTTCCTAGCGCTCTCCTCTTTGAAACCACTCCCACGTATCTCTTATCAACTCCTCTCTCTAGCGGTCCTCGTCCTTTTAAAATTTACAACACACTTATTATACCTTTCTTTTCTTAAAAAAAAAATAAAATATTAGAAGATAATATTTACCTTAAGTTTCTTCCACCCTCACTCCGTCCCTCCTTAATCGCTATCATCATTTGGTCCCTTATTTATTCCTCCCTTTCCCCTTCGCCTGTCTGTCAGCCTCCCTCCGTCAGTTTAAGGCAAGCTGGGATCAAAGCCGCTCTAGGGGACCTGACGGTGACACACGGCGACAGGTAAACAGACAGTTTCACAAGATCCTCCTCGTGAAGCATCTGAATATGAGAAAAGAGGGAAAGAGACAGGGACGGAGGGAAGGAGGGAGAGAGAAAGGGAGAGAGGGAATGAGGGATGGAGGGAGGGACCACGAGAAGGAGGGAAAGGAGGAGGAGAAGGAGAAGAAAGGGAATAGAATAGAGTAATAAAATCCTGAAAGTCAATCTAATAACACTGAATAAAAGCAGAAAGAAAATGAAAAATGAACCTCGCTCAGATTAGAAATTCTGAAACTAATGATCAGAGAGAGAGAGAGAGAGAGAGAGAGAGAGAGAGAGAGAGAGAGAGAGAGAGAGAGAGAGAGAGAGAGAGAGAGAGAGAGAGAGAGAGAGAGAGAGAGAGAGAGAGAGAGAGAGAGAGAGAGAGAGAGAAACCCCATTACATTCAGCCGAAGAGAACAACAACAGGTACACTGAGCCACGTAACGTACCACCCCTCAACAACACCCAGCACCCTCCCCACTAAACCCCTTCACCCACTCGCCTGTTCCTCTCTCCTTTCTCCTCTAACCCTTCCCAACCCCTTCACCCACTCGCCTATTCCTCTCTCCTTTCCCCTCTAACCCTTTCCAACTAGTCATTTATTTTTTCCTCCCCTCAAATCCCTTCCATCCACATATTCCTCTTTCCCTTTTCTTCATCACCTCTCACATATTGAATATTTTTCCCTACCATCCATCTATCCGTCTCTCCTCTAAATTCTCTCTCCCATTAGCTTCTTTCCCTTCTCCCTTCTAACGTCTTATATGCACCTATTCCTCTCTCTCTCTCTCTCTCTCTCTCTCTCTCTCTCTCTCTCTCTCTCTCTCTCTCTCTCTCTCTCTCTCTCTCTCTCTAACATCTTACCAGCTCCTTCCTTTACCTTTTCATTCAAGAACATTCTCTCTCTCTCTTCCTCTCAGACCTCCAGCTTATGTTCATTCTGTCTCACTCTCTTTTGTGACTTCCCCTTAAGCAGCTCCCTCTTTTTCCCCCTTCTACGGATTCCAAACACTTAATTTTCTCCCTTTCCTTTTTAACACAGTCATCTGTGCAGCCAGAAATATTGCACGCCTATTCATAATACGTGTACCTTTTGAATGAGTGAAGAAGGATGCAGGTGAGGGAAATAGAAGCAGGTGAGGAGGGATAGAAGGATGGATAGGGAGGAGGAGGAGGAGATGATGATTAAGATGAAGTTGAAGGACGACGACAACAACAACAACAACAACAACAACAATAATAATAACAACAACAACAACAACAACAACAACGAGATAGAGTTCGATTAGAAAGTGTTTGAGCTTAAAAGAAAAAAAAAGAAAATTATTTTGTTTCTGAGATGCACTTGTCGACGAGAGAAGACGTGGCTTAAGAATTGATAGTTGGAACGTGACTCTTTGTCGCTTCGAAGTCGCATTCACCATCCTCCTCCTCCTCTCCTCCTCTTCTACCTCCTCCTCTTCCTCCTCCACTTCCTCCTCTTCCTCCTCTTTCTCCTCCTCCTCCTCATCCTCTTCCTCCTCCTCCTCCTCCTCCCGTTAGCGACGATCTCCTCCCGAAGTAATTTTGAGAAAGAAATCACCGCCACTGCGATATCCTTTTCCGACAAGTTCCCCGAAATATCACTTCAAAACTTAAAAACCTCGCTGCCCAGATATGACTTCTGCGCCGGAAGATAAAAAGATTGGAGGAAAATACTGATAAAAACTGAGAAAAATTGAGAAAAGGAGAAATTCTATCCAGATCTGCGAAACTGATCTTGCTAATCCCATGGTATCTAAAACAATAATTAAATATGAGAGAGAGAGAGAGAGAGAGAGAGAGAGAGAGAGAGAGAGAGAGAGAGAGAGAGAGAGAGAGAGAGAGAGAGAGAGAGAGAGAGAGAGAGAGAGAGAGAGAGGAAATATAATTATATTTACAGTAAAGAGAATGGTATTTTTCCCCGTTCAGCATACATTAGGGATAATTAGTTAATTCACTCTCCGTGTTTTAGGAGCAGCTCTCTAATTAAACACACGTCGATAATCAATAGGGCACCAAAAACATATTTTCTTCTTATACTAAAAGCTTATGAATTTTTTTCCTTTCTCTCTTTTAAGGGGAAAAAATATGGAGGCTTAGGAAATTAAACACACGCTCGCTCCGTCCGCCGCAGGAATTCTCAGCACCTAAGGCCTAAAATTCACGTGCAGGAGCACCAGCATCAAAGCCCGGCGCTAAGGTAGGCCTATCGCTTTAATTAGTTTCGGCAGCGTTTCTTCGCGTCGAGCATAAGCCTCCCTAAACTTTCTTCGTTGCCTCAAGATTAATAAGGGATTTTTCCCCCACAAAGAATGTTGTTTATTAAGCCACGTCGCCTTATACCAGCACCGCGTAGAGGTTGTGTGCGCGGCGCCCTGCGAGGTGACTTACTGGCGCTCTTCAGCCGGGCAAGTTACTGTGCACGCTTCATCCCATTCCTGGCCCAATAAAGTTAAGAGAAACTATCTTGCGCCTTAACTGCGAGATATAAAACTTAAGAGAGAAGAAAAGACAATCCTCACGCTCACTTTAAAACCACAAAATGTTTAACTTAAAGAGAAACTTCAGGCCATTTATTCTTGCACTTACTCGCCTTGCTGCACAGATCTTGAAAGGCGACAAAGGCAATCTCTCGTTTTGACTTTAAAATTCTCAAGTTTAGTATTAATATTCCCTTTATTCATTCACCTCAGCGTACTCAAGGCACCTCCTCCCGCCTTGGCACTAATATTTTACCGGTACAAAAAAAAAAAAAAAAAAAATGGTTGGGTCTTGCACTCCCGAACTTTACAATATTTCCAGTGGGGACTCGTTAACTTACTTCCCTCAAAGCCACCATCAAGTAAAGACGATCCCCAACTGACCTCCGTTACTTAGACGTTGAATCTCAGGACACTCAAGTTTGTACTCTGGAACCTCCGAACTTTCACAAGGACTGTTTTCAAAGGTAGATATGATTTCTGAGTTTCTCGTTGGTGTTCTTCCCAATGGTGATGCATAATTCGTGTTCAATTATCACTGTACTCATAAAATCACACACCTAAAACCCCCAATAACTTCTTTTTTGAGACTATAAAGTTGCTGAACATTTAAGAATACGTTCTTTATGCATGAAATTGTAGTGACGCATTGATGTGTGAAGTTTGCTGTATTACCGCCCATCTCGCACTCTACAACAAACATTAAAGCTATACACATACACGCATTACAGAAATACAACATAAAATACATACACACATCACGACCAGACGACATGCATATACCACAGGCATGATTGGAGGCTGTCACGTGGTGGTGGTGGTGGTGGTGGCAATGATGATGATGGGGTTGCAAACTACCACATCTCTGTATTAACTTTCACAATTTTTTCAGTTATCATGTAAGGATTTTTGAGTGTGAAATTTCTGCGCTGTAATTTCCATAAAGATTCCAGTTTTAATGTGGACTTAGTTATTCTTCGTTACTTTACTAAATTAAACCCTTAAACCATCTCAAGAAAACGAAAATAAATGGAGACTCAAGTAAACTCATCGAATCCAACCTAGAGTCAAATAAAATAAATAAATAAATGAAATCACAATGACTATATAATAAATTCCATTTCGACCACACTAAAACACGAACATACAAGCTGGCAAAACAAACACACTAAAATAGAAACAAAATATATATGAAAAAGAAAAGAAAAAAAAAACGGAGCTTAGTGTGGATGGCACGCGTCAAAACAGGCAGCGGCTGGGGCTGAGGTGTGGAGGCGGAGGAGGAGGAAGAGGAGGAGGAGGAGGACGAAGAAGAGCGGAAAGAGAAGAGAAGAGAAGGGAGTCAGGGAGGAGGGGGAGGGTAAGGGAGTGGAGGTATTGGCAGAGAATATGCAGTTGCTTCCTCACTTTGCATTCTTAACGGCGCAGTCAAGTCGAGAGGAAGTTCAAGAAGTGGGAAGTTTGAAAGACGCCGCGGCCGAACTGTCGCCGCCAAAAGGGATGACGAAATATCCGAACACACGCGTCCCGGTACATTGTGGGACGTCCTGCAGAAATGGAGGGAGGCTGGAAGGAAGGGAGGCAAGATGACATGAAGGGAAGAGGAACGGAGAAGTAGGAGACTGAACAAGGAGAGAGGAAGAGAGGTAGTAGAAGGCGAAAGGGGGAACTAGAGAGAAAGATCCAAGAAAGATGAACCAGGAAGGACAAGGGAGAAATGGTGAGATAGAAAGGAATGGGGAAAGGAATGAGAAAAAGGAAAAGGGGAGAAATGGATGAGAAGAGAGGGAGAAAGCTAGTGAAATAGAAATGAATGGGGAAGGGTAAGAGGAAGAAGAGAAAAAAAAAAGTGAGAAATGAACTAGGAGAGTCGGAGAAAGTGAAAAGCCAGTATATACAAGGGTCACGGGAAATGGAAATAAGGAAATGCAAGGAGGAGAAGAAGAGAAGAGAGGAAGTAAAGCTGGAGCGAACGGAGGGAACAGAAAATAAAGGAAGGGAAGATAAGATCAGGAAAGAACAATCGAAATAAAAAGTCACTGGAATACAATGAAATAAAATACAGATAATTATATTACCCGCTTAATACAATGTACTTTGTTTTATAAGTATCGAGGTCATGACATAATGAGGTAAAATAAACACATCATTAATATTAAAATTAGTCCCGGAGATGAAAAGGAGACAAGGATGTAATGATAATGTAATGATAACTACAAGCACTTCAAAGATGAGGACGTGTTTCTTTGTTCATTGTAGTTCATCTAAACTTTGGCCACTTGTTAGGGCTATTGAGACCAGACACTCTCTCTCCCCTCCACCACGCCCTACATCCAACACCCCGGGGCCTTAATCCCGTCTCTTATAACAACTTCACTATTCTTCCGGACGATTTATAGGACTAAATTAACTATAAATAACAAGCGAGAGAGAGAGAGAGAGAGAGAGAGAGAGAGAGAGAGAGAGAGAGAGAGAGAGAGAGAGAGAGAGAGAGAGAGAGAGAGAGAGAGAGAGAGAGAGAATATTTCCTCTCCAGTATAACTTTCAATTAAGACAAAATCGATAATAAATGGAACCGTTCTCCAGCTGGCGGGCTCAGCGTGTGTGTATATCGTGGGAAGGCACCGTGTGTTGAATGAATAATTCCAGGGGTTAAATAGATTTAGGCAACACAGGCCTAACTGAGCTAATTCCGCTCTGAGGCTCCAGCTCTGCCCCAACCTGCCACAGCCCATCCCACAGGTAATGTTCCAATGCCTACTGATTTTGATTCCGACTCTCTCTCTCTCTCTCTCTCTCTCTCTCTCTCTCTCTCTCTCTCTCTCTCTCTCTCTCTCTCTCTCTTGAGCGAGCGAGCGCGCGCAAACACACACACACACACACACACACACACACACACACACACACACACACACACACATCATGCAAGTGGAGCATTACTTAGAATGAGGACCACGTTCCCGCAGCCTCGTGATGCACTAACATACATTTTCTACAGTCATGTTTAAAAGTAATATTATTAAATTAACACGTTTAGAATTAACGTGCTCAAAATTAAATATAAAAAAGATCAAAGCTTAAGAATATAATGAATAAGTAATAAAAGTTCATCTTCATAGTTTCCCCCTTTAATAAAAAAAATATTTGAGAGTGAGCACTAAAAAAATGTAGTCACTGAGGCAGCGTGAATGACATAACTAGGAAAGTCTTTACATAATTTATAACCTAAGATTTTCAGTAATCTGGTACAAGTATCAATTCAATATCTAGAGACAGAGTTTGTGTTCTTGCTGTTTATCAACTTAAGTTACATACTTGCTCAATATTGGAATGCGAGTAACATGAAAACCAACAAGGATAAACGTCACTGACTGGCATCAATACATGAACTAATGTAATATAAAGCATGGCACTGATTTCTCGCGGCGTGCAGTCATCACAGGAATCTGCTTCACGCACTGAATGCAGTTCACAGTTGCGATCGACCGTGTGATATTCTTGCCCTGGCTTTTCAATAAAAAAAATCAAGAATTAATTCATAAATCCTGAACATTTTCTCTCTCCATGAGCGGCCGTGACCTCGGCGCCTCCTCTCCTCCAGCATCAGCCTCGTTTACGCTCACTCCACTCGCTGTCGGGTCGCCGCCGCCCACCGTGCCGCCCTTTATTATTCACGACAGTAAAAACACGGCAAAATTCACGCTGACCTTGGCGTCCACAGTGGCTCGTTTGAGCGTCGCCCTTCAGTGCAGCGCCCCGACTGATGAGAATGGAATATTATCGCTTGCAGGTCGCGGCGGCAACGTGGCCGAGGAACACCTGTCGTGACCCCTGCTGACCTCCGGCGCCCCTGACCTTGTTGTGCGGTAGAGTGGCACGCCTGAACTGAGTTTTTCATCAGACATCGACACTGTTTGTCTTTCAGTTCAAGCAGTTTTTCTCTTTTTTTTTTTTTCTGGCAGTAATGGGAAATGCTGCCTTGTCCTCAGGGCTCGGGTTGTGGAGCTTATTTGTCGCGTTTTATATTTCTTTCTTCTTCATGTGACATGCTTGCGTATTTGTGTTGGGGAAGGTCAAGGTCACGAGGGATTCCCGGGGATAAAAATTCTTCCCTTCATTAGAGGAAGGTCGCGAGAGAGGCTGCCTGGTGGCCCCATAAGACAATGTTGGTGAAGTAAGGTGCATGTTCGCGCGCGTCAAGGAAAGATTTACACACGTATCCTGACATCTCCACACATCACTCTTACCTTGCTGGATCTCGTCCTCCATCGCTGACCATTTGTTCTTTCACTATTGCGTTTCCTCAAATGATACTGAGAAACTTTGAACAATGCGACAAGAGCAGATCAGACTTTCGCTGCACTATTCCCTGGCGTATGTGATGGAAGGTCGCTCGCGTCACACATTGGGATGCGCCAAGCAGGTGTGTGGGCTGTACAGGTGCGGCCGGTAGTCCCTTGAGGCGGCCAGCACCACCTAGAAATATCTGGCGTCCCCTGGTGTTTATATTATTCCTTCTCAAAATCTGTTGCTGTTCCACTCATTCATTTTTTCACTGATCGTTATCAAGCCAAAGTGTTCTGTCAGGACTCATAGACGAGGCTTCCAGAGCAGGACGTCAAATGGTGTCAAGTGAATATATACAGTCATACCAAGCCCTCCCAGCTTCGCCACACCATCTTGATGCACCATTCCGGTTGTTCATCACGGCGACGCCTAAGTCTCATCTTCCTTCAGCTGAGTAACGAGGGACACAAGCAGCCCTCCGCCACACCGCCCGCTGTGTCCGCGTCTACCTCATCCCGCTTGCTGCTCACGGCCCGTCACCTCGGCCTCTGCTCATCCTCAGCCCCTTCCACTATCCATACCTCTCGGTGCGTCTACCCGCCCGTCACCGCCCACCGCCACCACCATCCATCACCATCATCACCCGCTCAACACAGGCTTGATAACAATGCTTGCCTTAGTAGTTTAGATATGCGATATAAAAATGTGCTGTATAATGATTACCCCTGACGGTTTATACACCACTACAGCTGGCGGTATTCAGTTACAGGGTAATAGATCACCAGCTACGTGCGGCAAGAAGGGTGGTGCCCGTCTGTCTGCCCGCGTCCGTGTGTCTGCCTTCCTGTCAGTGTCAGGGTGGATTCTACTCTCTCCACTATATTTGCTTTTACACAAGTCACTGCAAACTCACTTTTTTATATTTGCTTTTACACAAATCACTAGGAAAGCCACTTTATTCAGATACAAGTTTTATTGATATCAAATTCGTTCCTCGCTAAATGACTCGATGATTTACTGAAAATTACTTCAAATTACTTCGCCTCACATCGGTGTTCCCTGCACCACGACGCTGTTGCCACTACAAAACTTTACACCGTAAGTTAATGTATCTTTACTAATTGCATAAAACCTATTTGTTCGCTCTCGCAGCCGGCTAAGCGGGAGGCAATTTGATATTGGTAAACCATCGTGGGTAAATGAAGGGATACAGGCCGCGCGGGGCTCGGCAATGCTCCTGCCTCGCCATAAACACAAAACAACTCACCAATAGAGTCCGATGACCACTCGAAACCTGCCATTATTTACAAACGCTGATATCATAAACCTCCTCCGCTACAGGTAAGACAACGCCATTCTGCCGCTTGGTGACAGAGGGAGACTCACTAATGCTTCAACTCATAGGAATATAAAAGAACGCGGCAAGATCAAGTACAGTTCACGACATGATTATGTAACAGAAAAAGGCTCAATTATTCTAACTGCCTTACAAGCTTCCTGCGAGAGACACCACCGCCCCCCGGCCATTGGTGCCAGTCGGGCGAGGGGATGCGTGGTGCGCGTCACCGCTAGGAGGAGAAGGGAGAGGAGCAGGGAGGCTGCTGATAATGGTAGTGGTGGTGGTGTAAAGAAAGTACGCTGATGTGTGTGTGTGTGTGTGTGTGTGTGTGTGTGTGTGTGTGTGTGTGACTTAACTTAATTAATAGACTAAGTCGAGTTTCTGAGGGTCATGAGTCATTATGCTACTTTATGATACGCTTGAATAAATGTTAATATTTATCTTTTATGTTCTCAGCGTATTTCATCCATTTCATTTAATTTATTCATTAGTTTTATATTTTTTTCCCTTTTCTAGTGTCTGTCTTTCTATATCTGACACCTGGCATCTGTTCCTAAGATCTCTCACAAAGACAAGACCGCGATAGAAGTGTCTCCCTTTATCCTCGCCCTTGCATTCCTTCCTCGCATGCTCTAATCCCTTGTCTTTCTCCTCTCTCCCCTTCTCTCGCGTATTCTAGGACTGTCCTCACATTCCGCTTGAAGTTGTTCTCTTGCAAACAGTTCTTTTGTTATTATTCTTCCATTTTTCTTTTTCATCCTATCTTATTTATTTATCTTTTTTTTTTTTTTTTTACAAATTTCAATACAGTAGTTCTCTGTTGGATCAACTTACTGACTAGTTCATCAAACCTGCCTAATTAACAACTCAGTATTCTCTCAATT
>NC_087156.1:18059496-18096996 GCF_035594125.1 Scylla paramamosain
AAGACTTAAAGACTTGGCCAACTCCTCCAAGACTTAGCAAGGGCTGCCGGAGCTGTGCTAAGACTCCAAGTGCGCTGCAAAGACTCCCGTTTCTGCAGAATGTAAAGTCCCTACACTGCACGAGATCCAGGAGCTGTGAAAGTTACAAAACGACCTAAACTTTTGCACAAGACCTCAATGGGGTACAAAGGCCTCGATTTCCACGAGACCAGAAGCTTCCACCAACAAGACTTCCCAATTCTCTAAAAAACCCGCTTAGACCACAAGACCGCGATACCTTGAAAGTCCTGCCGCGATTATGGTTCCTACAACGCCTGGACGAGGGAGGGAGGTATGCAGGAAGGGGACAGGGAGACTGAGATGGGTGGAATGCAGCAAGCAAGACTGGTAGAAAGTGAGGAAGCAAGGAAAGATGGGAGGAAAAAGAAAGAAGAAATGAAGAGGAGAAAGGAGATTATAAGATGATACGTTAGGACATTCAGATGTAGATTTTATTCATATATTTTGAACGTCTTTATCAGCAACACCTCCATCAGCGAAAGTACTGAGAGTATAACGGGTCTTTATCTAAGTACTGAACATATGTTACAGTTATCTGAGTGCTAAGCTATAAACATTTTGGTACATGACATATTTTAGCTTACCTTTTTCTTTCCTTCTTTTCTTTTCTTTTCTTTTCTTTTCTATCGAGTGATTTATATATTTCATAAAACCAGAATACCATTTGTATCAAGTAAGCGGACCATAGTATGTACGTGTGTAAGTTCATTTTATTTCATTATTATTATGGTTATTATTTATTAGTCATTATTGTTGTTTATCATTTATTTATTTTATTCATTTTAAGACGCTTCTCGTCCCTTTTATGTTTTGGCGGGATCATGCATGGCGTCCTTCCGCGTGCCTTGTTGTTCCTAGTCAGTCATAGCCTTACCCCTGGGCCAGTCAGTCACGCTCTCTGTATCGTGGATTTTTTTAAATATGCTGGAACCGATTTACGCAATGTTTACTGTTTCCTTCAGCACCTGAACAGTGACTTGCTGTGTCCCCTAGCACAAGCGTCTGCTTCCAGATGCACATTTAAAGTTCTTTTTACAAAATCTTACTTTATATCTGTCGACGTTTCTCACTTGGCACGAATACAACATATACATTAATCCACAAAATTATCCAGTATAGCGAAAAAGACTCAATATTATTAAAATGGGAAAAAAAGGCGATAGATAATCCATTCCTTTCTTCATAACGCAGCCGAGGCGCTCGTGTGTCAATAAGATGCAATGCTGCAGAATCAGCACCCGCAAGCAGGCCACAGTGAGCTTCTCGCACTGCCTCCCACACAGTCTCAGCATTTCTCAGCTCGTGAAGTGAGTCTCCCTAAAACCTCGTGTAGCCCACCTTCTCCTGATACCAAGCTTCTTGCCAAACACATGCACGCCCACACATCCACACAAACACACACACACACACACACACACACACACACACACACACACACACACACACACACACACAATGACCCCGACGCGCGCACACTGCATCCGTCCTCACTTCCACATAGCGGGACAAAACAATGGAATTTTCACATTACTTCGTGTCATTTTTTTTTTTCTGGGGGCACTGTATTACGGTAGTCGACAGAGAAGTGTCCTAAATTTGATTTCCTCCTCGCTCTCCATTCCCTCCCAGTCCTGCCTTGGTCCAAATCTAATGCAAGTGTTAGTCTTTATAGCTCTCTCCTCACTTCCATTTATCTCCCTCCCTCTCTCTCTATCTCCATTTTTATACTTTTCTTCTTTCACTCTTTCAACACTTCCGTTACCCTCCCCCAGCCCAGCCCTTCCTCCGACCCACAGTGGTCCAGCTGATGGTAACACAATTGCTGCTCACAACTAGGTTATATAAATTTCCTGATAGACAAAGCGGGAAAATTGTCTTTTCTTCTGCTAGTACGAGTATCTCCTTGCCGGCGGCTGCACGGACGCCCCTCCACACCCTCAATGACCAACACAACAAAGCCTCAGTCAACGAAATCCTTCCATTAAGTGAAAAAAGTGGAAAAAAAATGCTAAAAAAAAACACGTGACATACAAAGTAAATAACCAAAGGAAATAAAAGAAAAGCTCCACGTAAAGGATACATAATCGCAAACAAACTGTCGGCTTAATCTAATAACACTGAAGTCGATTGTTCAAGCACTAATTATCCCTTAATTCATATTTACTTACTATGCATACCAGTTACCAAGATATACTATCTCCAGGACTTCACAAAACTAGAAAACAAATCATCACCACAACAACAACCACTTCTCTCTATCTTCCTAACCTAACGTGGCTCTCAAGGTTGACTCCTCCAGACACTGCCAGACCAAAAAAAGATTGAAAACAGGCCACCATCATGTACTTCATCCAGGAGGCAGTTCTTGGAATATACCTGACGTTACCTTTCAGCGCAAAACGATGTCTTAAGGACGAAAAAGAGGAAAAAGAAAAAGAAAATATCCCTTCAAACTCGCTCCCACAAAATAAAAACACTATAAAAACTTGAGGCACAGAATAGACCCTTGAAACGGCCGCCTTCCTGGAAAATATGTTGTAAGTCTTATCACCTTAAGCTTCTGAAAAAGAAAACTCAGCAAACACTCGCGGGGAAAAGAAAGCACCGGGCCACACACTGCCAGGAACTGCTTGGAAAAAAATATATATATATAAATACAAAAAGCTAAGCACATAAGCGCCGCCTTCTGATGAAAAATTATACATGAAGTGAGTGAGAGCTTCCGGAGAGAACAGGAACTAATAGACTTACTTTATTATATATCTATCTATTTTATTTATTTATCTATTGATTTTATAATTGATAGGTAGTTCAGCTAACCTATGCGGATATGCCTATCAATTTGTCTATCGATCAAGTAATTCACTCACTCACTCATTTATTTACCGTTTAATAAAAGTATATTTCACGATTTGTTTCTTTATTGATTCACTGACAGACTGTTCAACGGGTACTAACTCTTTTTTTACCTTAGATGACTGAGGAACAAGACTGTGATGTACTGGTGCTAGAAAAAAAAACTCTCTCTCTCTCTCTCTCTCTCTCTCTCTCTCTCTCTCTCTCTCTCTCTCTCTCTCTCTCTCTCTCTCTCTCTCTCTCTCTCTCTCTCATTTAACACTTTTCTTTAGTCCCCTTCCCTTATTCCCCAAGTGGCTCCTCGTCTTTCCATTGTCTACATCGCCTCCCTCATCCTTTCTCCCTCCCTTTCACCCCATCTCTCTCCCCTCTCTCCCTCTCGCTCTCCCCTCTCCCACCCTGTCGCTCTTCTAAGTAAGCCAAACCTAAGTAAGCCTTTTGACTACGTACCAACTCTCGGGTGCGTCAATTTAAAAAGAAAAATTGTCAACTTTCTGTTTTTTTCCAGAAGTTCTTTAATTTTTAAGTGCTTCAATCCGGGATATTTTCGATACTTTGGCAAAAAGGCACGACGTAAAATCAAACGGTGTGGTAGATAGCAGTGAATATTATAATGCTGGTTATGGTAGTGGTGAACAGGACGATTTGCATGGCGCAAAATCAAATTGAGTCGTGGGGTGGCAATGAAAATAATGATGCTGATAATGATGGTGATGATTATGGCAACTAACACGGCGTAAAATCAAAGTGAGGGAGTAGATAAGAAAATAATGATGATAAATAATGACGCTGATAATTATGACGATACAAAAGAATAACACAAACTACAAAAAAAGAAAAAAAGGTCTTTACGAGCCAAGAGATTCTGAAAGTTCATACAATTCTCAACAATTCTCTGACAATTAATGAAGCAAAAACTGAATTACCATAGGACTAACTGAACCATTAACACACACACACACACACACACACACACACACACACACACACACACACACACACACACACACACACACACACACACACACACAGTCCATCGCAGCTTGAGGCTTACACACATCTTTTATGCTAAGTGATGGAAACAGCAGCGGCGGTAACGATGATTAGTGGGGCGCGCGAGGGCCTCATTAGGAGACTGGACCCACAATAAAACCAAGAGAATTAACATACTAATGGGAGTTTCCTTGTTTCCCTTTGCGTCTCGCCTCACTGTGCCTACAGAGAGAGGAGGAAGAGGAGGAGGAGAAGGAGGAGGAGGAGGAGGAGGAAGGAAAGGAGGAAGAGGAAGAGGAGGAGGAGGAGGAGGAGAGGCGACATAGTAGTATTTTTTTCTCTCTTCTCCCTCCAGAAGGGGGTGGATGAAAGGGTGTTCTTAATGTTAGTTATAAATTTTCGTTGCCGACATATTTTACATAATTTTCTTTCATTTTTTTCCTCTCTCCAACTCGAACGCTGCGTTTTGTAATGGGGATATGGTATGTGTGTGTGTGTGTGTGTGTGTGTGTGTGTGTGTGTGTGTGTGTGTGTGTGTGTGCACCCGCCTATAATCTGATCAACTGTTTTGCTGCACGGCCCATACGAGACCTTAGATCAGACTGTTGTAAAAGGCGGAAGATATTGAGACCCTGCCCCCCTCTTCCCTCATCCCTGCCTCTCCCTTGCTCTCTTCCCGACCCTGTCTGCGACCCCTCGATTGCCCCTACGCATCACCAGGCCTGCTTCCCGTCCACCTACAGTCCCCTAGGCAACAAAGCTTAAGCAGGGCCGCCTCCTTCCGTCCCGTCTCTGGGCCCTGGAAACCTGGCCTGTGGCTACCTCAGAGATGTGCTGCTGAGGTAATTTCCTGCCACGGCCCGCGGACTCCCTTCCCCCTTCCTCCTCCCACCACAGACAGACAAAATTGACGGCACTTCAAGACAAACTACGCGGCAATAACGCTTCTTCTCACCTTTAAAGATACAGTGGAGTGCTTCTTCCAAGTATCGCTGATGTCTTCTGAGGGTTCCGGTACGATTTTGTGGCAAAGAGAGGAAAAATGTTAAGGTACGTATGTTATGTTTATACTATATTACGTATACCAACACTGTCAGTACATTCTTGGGCTACTCAGGCTGTTTGCAGTAAAGGTGGATTCATGAAAATGAATGAATAATAAAATGACTGAAAAAGGAATATGAAAAATGTGAATACGCATGGAAGGAAAAAGCCATTTTCCATCTTACACTCCTTCTCATCATCGTCGTCCTCCTCCTCCTTCTCCTCCTGCTCCTCCTCCTCTTCCTCCTCCTCCACCTCCCCTCCTCCTCCTCTTCCTCCTCCTCCACCTCCCCTCCTCCTCATCTGCCTCCTCCTACTCCTCCTCCTCCTCCTTCTCCCTCCTCTATTCCTCTCCTCCCTAGACATTTCACTTCGATTCGGCAATGCATTTATTCCATTTGCCTCAATCTCTTCGACATTTCCCATACGGAGGAAGCCAATCAGGGCCTTGAATAAAGTCCAGCTGCTGAGTGGAGGTGGAGAGAGAAGAGGGGAAGGGAAGGAGAAGAGGAAGAAGAGAAGAAAGAGGGGAGGGGAGGGAGGGAGGGTTAGTTTGAAGGAGGGAAGGGAAGGGAAGGAAGAATAACGTCAGAGGGAATAGAGAGAGGGCTTGAGGAGAAGAAGGGAGGAAAGGGGAGAGTGAGATGATGCGAGGTGCTGGATAATTAAAGTGAAATGAGAAAGCTTGTGAGGGAAGCTTCAAGCATCGATGAGAGAGAGAGAGAGAGAGAGAGAGAGAGAGAGAGAGAGAGAGAGAGAGAGAGAGAGAGAGAGAGAGAGAGAGAGAGAGAGAGGGTGGGAACAAGAAAACGAACTTAGGAATAATAAGGCAAGAATTAAGAGACTATAAAGGTATAAAATAAAACACACTACTATTTTTCTTTACAATAATCATTCTTTTTCAAACGAAATTTTTCATATAAATCAAAACCTTACAGTGAAAATAAAGTGAGATAAACAATACCTTACATGCTTAAGGTAAAATCTAACATAAGGAAAAATTACAAAAGCACAACAGCAACAACAACAACAACAACAATAAAAACAACAACAGAAAATAAAAACAAAATTACCAACAAAAAAGTAATACAATAGAAAAAAAAACTTCTCTCTCGTTCCCTCTCGACCTACCACTTGCTCCACCTTCCACTTCTATTCACGCGCACAAAAGCCGCCCCGTAAGTAACACTGCAACTCGACACCTGAGGCAACACACGCACACAAACAGCAGCAAAATACGAATTCTCCCGCCCCAGCACAACCACGCTCGCAGGTCCTAATGGTGTAAATTTGATTATAAGTTCGACCGTTTCGGCTCGGGAGGGCGACAGCGGCGGCCATGCTGGTGGGAACCTTTTGGTTAATTTGATCCTCCTGACGAGACGATCCGAAACTCTATTTGAACTTTGCAATATAGTGGATGAGGCTCGATCTGGAAGGCTTCAGCGTCGGTAAGTCTCAGTTTCTCTCTCTCTCTCTCTCTCTCTCTCTCTCTCTCTCTCTCTCTCTCTCTCTCTCTCTCTCTCTCTCTCTCAGGTAAAGAAAAAAATAAAATAAAATAAACGTATGTACATTACAAAATCAGAGGAAAGGCTTGATAATGGAAATATTATTGGAGCGCCGGCTAAGAGAGCAACCGGTACTGCCAGCTCTTGTACACACCAGCCCCGCAGCAGCACTTAGGGTTCAGCGCTATGCTTCCAGGAGGAGGACGAGGGGGGAGAGGAGGATGAGTGGACAGGTGGACAGGTGGACAGGTACGGGACGCGGAGACGAATGGTACGAGTAAGAGGTGATAGTGGTGGTGACGACGGTGGTAGTAGTAGTAGTAGTAGTAGTAGTAGTAGTATCAGAAGTATCAGAAGAAGTACCAATAGTGTTACAAAGTTAAATAAGCAGAAAAATATCAAATAAAATCGAAAAGAGTAGAAAGAAGACAAGATGACAGGCAAAGTCAGGACGATGATGGAGACAGCAATGGGAAATAAAGAGTCAAGGCAAAGTCTAAAAGATTATTAAGATCACCCAGATATACTTAACGTGTCAGCCACTCACCTCCACACTCACCCACACATGTAATGAGAACACAGCACTAAACACCGTAAGAAGTAGAGGTCAAGGTAGCTAATGCAAACAGCACAAGACGAGTCCAGTATTGTAACATTTTGATACGGGTCGAGTCTTCATGAGTCTCCCGTCTCCATGGTGACAGCAGGCAAACAAACCATGTATTTTTACTTTTTCTTTCGCGTTTGGTCAAAAGGAGGAATAACAAAAAAGTGACAAGGAGGAGGAGAAGGATAAAGAGGTAGAGGAAAAGAGAAGGAGGGGGAAGAGGTGAAGGAGAAGAGGGGGAAGGAGGAGGATGGGAAGGAGAAGGAGCAAGAATGGTAACAAGTTTAGAAAAAGAAAGAAGATAGAGGAAAAAAAAATATTATATATATATATATATATATATATATATATATATATATATATATATATATATATATATATATATATATATATATATATATATATATTTATATATATATATATATATATATATATATATAAATTTTTTTTTTTTTTTTTTTTTTTAAGACTATTTGTGGGATGTACATGACCAGCAATATTTTACCTAAGAACAAAGAAACAAGATAAGAAAATGCAGGCTGGGAGGGAAGTTGTACTCAAAAGGTAATGGAAGGATACATGTAAAATGAAAGAGAAACACTGAGCTTTTATCATCTATTGATAATCACAATCGCTGAAGTAGTGGTTGCTATATTTTGTAGATGACAAAATACATTAGATTCTGTCTATAGCTTAAAGCAATCTAATACCATCACGGTCTAGAATACGTGATGCAAGGGTGTTCCTTATATTTACAAAGCAGTTAGAAAAAATTGCGTATTTTCATTTGTCTTGAGCTGCTCTCATGCCTTTCAAACTATAATACGTCCGTCATTCTCTAAAAGGTTCTATAAAAAATTGACTGTTTACGTCCATATTGTCAAAAACTCCAAAATTTCCATGAACATCAATTAGTGCCTCTTCAGTCTTCATTCGACTAAATTAAAACTATTAAGTTTTTAGTCTTTCACCTTCTTACTAAATAACAGCTGCAGGACGAGGAGAAGTGGTACAAAAAATGAAGGAGGAGAAGGTGGTACAAGAAGAGGAAGAGGAGGTAGAGTTACAGGAAGAGGAGGAGGAGGAGGTGGTGGGTGGTACAGGAAAAGGAGGAGGAGGAGGAGGAGGAGGAGGACAAGACTCGAAAAGTGCATCGCGCGGACAACTCAGGTATGACTGGAATTTTGAACGAACCAGTGTCAACAGGAAAAGCAATTGTTGCTGATAAGCGTTTGTATTGGTCTTCACCACACCGATGTGTGTGTGTGTGTGTGTGTGTGTGTGTGTGTGTGTGTGTGTGTGTGTGTGTGTGTGTGTGTGTGTGTGTGTGTGCGCGCGCGCACACACACACACACACGCGCGCGCAAGATGAAAAAACATTTACATCTCAGTTTTTTCTTTCGATAACGTTTCTTTTTTTTTCGTCTATTCTTTTATTTGTTTTTTAATAGCCATGTTCCAGGCTTTCTGAAGAGACTAAAGAGACAGTACCAGACAAAGTCATCTGTTCGACCACCACCAGAAGCACTTATGTCACTGAAGTTTAACACGACAAAAAACAATGCCGGCGTATGACATTACAAGGTGTGTAATGGAATCATGATAATACTAAATAGGTATGTCCTAACTTCTCGAAGTCAAGGGGCGTGAGCTCCTGACCAAGAGCCAGGTCCGTTCCTCGCTGGAGTGCTCCTGCATGTCTGGCTTGGGGCTGGGCAGCCTTTTCACACAGGAGACAGGAGACGTGTAATTGCAGTCACGTCGAAGGAACGCAGAAACTAGCATAAAACCTTACATTAGCAAATCCTGTCCTAGGGGAAGAGTTTCGAGACGTATCGCTTATTCGGGTAAAAAAAAAATGGAAGCCAGGTGAAGGGCATCACTTCTCGCTCCTGCACACCGCACGTGTCTGTGTGATCAACGGCACCTGCATTCTGAACGCAGCGTGCACGTGAGACTGACGCATTTGCTCAACATTAATTCAATTTAGAGAGACAGAGATTGCGTGGTGAAAAATAAAATATTTACACGCGTTTTTGCACACTCGGTCTTTATATTTTGCTTCACAGAAATTTCACTTGCAGCATACAAAAGTGTTTACTATTCATGGTGCAAACAATGACTCTGACGAACCGCACGATTTGGCGATTATTTTTATTAGCATATGAATGACATGCTTAAATATACCATAAACACACAAGGACGCACACGTGCACACACGCACCCACGCAAGCACGCACGCAAACAAACGCTCGCCAGCGCGTGCACCCCACGCACGCATGCAGGCAGGCACATACGCACGCGCACACACACGCACGCACGCGCGCACGTGCGCACGTGCACACACACACACACACACACACACAGACACACACACACACACACACACACACACACACACACACACACACACACACACACAACACAACACAACGACGACATGAAAGCAAACAAAGAATATAACACACACACACACACACACACACACACACACACACACACACACACATGCGCGACAGCTGCCCGTCTGGCCACGAGTAGCAAATTTGCAAGATTCACATCACCCTCTAATTGCATATAACTGATTAAATAATTACCCGACATTAACATATACAAGAGGAGGTTCCCAGAAGGCGACAAAGATCCCATATATCGTCCCGACAGACCCATCCGTCGCTGCCTCCAGTGGGCTGACGACAGGCACTAGGAGGCGACTACACCACCTCGCCAACTGTGTCCTCTAATTTGTACAAGAGAAAATATATGAAAAGATCGGTTAGGAAAAGAAAGGGGAGCAGTGTAGAACGGAAAAAGGGAGTAATAAAGAAGCGGAAGAGAGTGAAAAAGAGACATAATAAATAGGTTTTTGATAGGAAAGACAAGAAGGAAGAAAAGATAAGAAAGGTAAATGTAAAAAAAGGGGAAGATTAGGTAAAATAAGGGAGGATAAAAAGGAGGAAGAGGCATAAGGAAGAGAATAAGTGATAAGGTGTTTAAAGAGGTTGTGTGTGTGTGTGTGTGTGTTTGTGTTATGCAAGGGAGGGATTTATGAGGGAAGGTGTAAATACAAGGTAAGGGTTCAAGGTTACGACAGAGGTGTGTAATAAGTGGAGTTGTTTGTGCCGAGAACGAGGTGCTGTTATGGGTGTTTGTGTTTGAAGGGGAGGCGAAGGAGGTGGGCCGTGTCTGGCGGTGTTACGTGAACCGCCAAACGTGAGTAGGAAAACAACACTCTGGTCTCCCTGAAGTTCTATTACCTTCAGTAGTCTTCACTGCGGCAAATGACTTGACACTTCAGGTTATGATGAAATATTATTATTCTTTTTTTTTTCTTTCATTTGGTGCTATTAAGAAAACTAATTGTTAGAAAATCGTGAATCGTCCTCTGTTTTTATTTGGGTTATGTTATTGTTCTAAGCGTAAAGGAAGTCAGCCAACACCAAATAAATACACAAATATAAGAAAAAAGCCCAGATTTGATCAATGTTAACTTAATTTTTCTTTTTTTTCCTGACCAGAAATTTCCTACACATACGAGCACGCAAGCACTCACACACACACACACACACACACACACACACACACACACACACACACACACACACACACACCTTTCACATGCACAACCTAAATTATAAACACATGCAAAAATTTCGAGAAAAATGTCCCTTCGATAACATACGGGGCAAAGTTTTTTATTTATTTTTTTTTATGTCAATTCACGTAAGAAATAAATAACTAAAACCGGAATAGACCGTACCCCCTTCTCTCTCTCTCTCTCTCTCTCTCTCTCTCTCTCTCTCTCTCTCTCTCTCTCTCTCTCTCTGAACCCACCACCTCCTAGTCGGGGCGGCGCGGGAGGATCACGTAAATCAAGAGAATCACGCAATCAATCTCGGCCGCCCATCGAACTGCTGTGTCTTGGAGGCAGAGTTATGGCGGCTAAACAGTAGCATCAGCCGCCTCACATCCGCGTCACCGCCTCATAAATATCCTACGACAAAGAGACAAGGCGCACCACCTCCGCCACCACCACCACTACTACCCCACCACAGCCTTCATTTCCCCGCACCCTGCCGAGTCTCAACGAAGGAACACACATTCTTGATCTCTCTCTCTCTCTCTCTCTCTCTCTCTGTCTCTCTTTCCTCTTCTCTAATGCTCTTCATTATTCCTCGTCAGTTTGTTCTCCTGCTTTGGTGTTTTTTTTACTTATTGTTTGTTTGTCTGTTTGTTTGTGCGTCCAAGACTGACTCTCTCTCTCTCTCTCTCTCTCTCTCTCTCTCTCTCTCTCTCTCTCTCTCTCTCTCTCTCTCTCAAATTTCTATCATCTACTTTTCTTCTTGTTTGTTTGCTTTTTTTTTCTTTTTTTCTCATATATTCTTGTTTTTCCTCCTCCTAACAGTAGTTGTCACTTTCTTACATATTTTTTTTCTTTTCTTTTTCTTCCTTCTTTTTCTCTCCTCCTCTTCCTCCTCTTCCTCCTCCTCCTTCTTCTCTTCCTCCTCCTTATTCTCCCCCTCCTCCTCCCCCTCCTTCTTAAATCTTTCCATTCATTCTTTCTTTCTTTCTTTCTTTCTTTCTTTCCTTCCTCTTTCCATTACTTACCCTCTAACTCATATGTCTGTCCTTCTTCCTTCTCCTCCTTCTCTTCTTCCTCCTCCTCCTCCTCATCTTCCTACAGCAAACGGGAGAGAGGGAAAGGAATGGCAGACAAGATCATGTGTTTTGAATGTTTTCTTGGTTGTTTTCTTTAGCGAGAAATTTGTCTTCCGGAGTTTATTCTGTTTTCTGTTTTCTTTAGGGACACAAGCTTTCCCCTTATCTCCTCATCTTCCGTGATTATTTCCAAGTTATATTCGATAAATACTACTTTTCATCATTTATTACTATTTCTAACTTTTTGTATCGTAAATGGTGCTCTAAATCCTGTAGTCGATTAATAGAAGTTGCAGAAGTAGCTGAAAATGAATACATAGATAAAAACGAAGCTGCAACAGGAATGGTAAGAGAGATGCAAAGATAAATATACAGATTAGTGAGATAGTAAATGCTTCTCTCTCTCTCTCTCTCTCTCTCTCTCTCTCTCTCTCTCTCTCTCTCTCTCTCTCTCTCTCTCTCTCTCTCTCTCTCTCTCTCGCTCTCTCTCTCACAATAAAAAGCTAAAAGAAAAAACTTATACACCTACGACAATTCTATAAAACTGGGAAAACCAAACAATTCAGACAAAAAAAAGTAAAAAAACAAACGAAAAACATAACGTACAAAGAAAACAAAACATCAAAATAAAAAAAAAACTCCCCCTTTCTTTGTTGAAAATCCACGATGAAATCCAACTTTTCTTTGCAAAGGCGAGGCTTAACAAATTTTGGGCAAGAATCCCTGATGGAAACCAAGAGAGGATTTTACAGGAAGGCAAAGACAGACAGAGGGAGAGACAGACAGACAGACTAACAGAAAGACAGATAGATAGATACACACACACACACACACACACACACACACACACACACACACACACACACACACACACACACACACACACACACACACACAGAGACGTAAGTTTAGATGCTGAAATGAAGCTTCTGGGCAAGCAACTTACAGTGATGAGGTATGTGTGTGTGTGTGTGTGTGTGTGTGTGTGTGTGTGTGTGTGTGTGTGTGTGTGTGTGTGTGTGTGTGTGTGTGTGTGTGTGTGTGTGTGTGTGTGTGTGTGTGTGTGTGTGTGTGTGTGTGTGTGTGTGTGTGTAACAAGATCAGGCAGTTTGTGTGCAAGGGTCTGACGTAAGTTTAAGTGGGATGTGTGTCTGTGTGTATCAAGTTGGAAAGTGTGTGTCTGTGTGTGTGTGTGTGTGTGTGTGTGTGTGTGTGTGTGTGTGTGTGTGTGTGTGTGTGTGTGTGTGTGTGTGTGTGTGTGTGTATCAAATTCAGGTGGCCTGTGTGTGCCTCTGTAGCTCCCTCACCAAACACTTGTGAGTCAGATTACCACCTCCTACATAGGAGAGGGAGGAGGAAGACGGAGAGGAGGAGGAAGAAGAGGAGGACGAGGAGGGATGAAGATCAATGACGAGAGGAGATAAGGAGACGTGAATTATACAGAACAACAACATGTACCACATTAGAGAGAGAGAGAGAGAGAGAGAGAGAGAGAGAGAGAGAGAGAGAGAGAGAGAGAGAGAGAGAGAGAGAGAGAGAGAGAGAGAGAGAGAACGCGCACAGGGAAATTCACTGTAGGTTAACAAACTCGTGCCAAAGTTCGTTACGGCGTATGTTCAGTGTAAGCATGCAAATCTAGCGGGACATGTTCGGCTAAAGTTAGCGGAGGCTCTGGTGAGTTGAAGGGAGGGACCAGGAGGGGAGCTGAGGAGGGAGTAGAGAGACCCGCGCACGCTAGCTGAAGGCGGCGAGTAGTTGAACCTAAACTACAGGGCATCATCATCCGCCCCAATAGCCTCCCTCAGGCACGCGAGGGTCTTAAGACAGGGACGGACGTTAAGGGGAACGCTACCGGGGGCCGAAAAAGGAAAGGAAACGGGGAGGGAGATTGAGGGTTTAAAGAAGGGAAGACAAGAGGCATAGGAGGAGGAAGGGATGGAATGGGATGGGATGAGGAGAGGGAATGGAGAGATGTAGATAGAAGGACAAGGGGAAGGATGTAGAAGATGGGAAAGTGATCGGCTGAGTGAAGGGTGGTTAATGAAAGGAACGAGATTGAGAAGGAAAGGATCGTTTCAGAATAGGGAAAGAAAAGATAAGTTAAGGTATCGAAGGATAGAAACACAGACAGAGAGAAACACAAGCGAAAGTAGAGGAAAGTACTGAAGGAAAGACAGGAAGAAAACACGAGAGAAAGAGAAGATAAGGTAGAGAAGGGTATCGAGAGAAAAGGGGATATTATTAGAAGCACAAGTAGAAGCCAGAAGCATCGAAGAATAAGGAGAGGATTAGAAGGGACGAGGAAACAGAGGTAATCAGATAGAAGAGTAGAAGAGACGGAGAGAGAAGAAGGAAAGCATGGATAAATAAGGAAAAAAAATAAATAAAGTGGTCTTAAACTCCTTTCAGGCCATTACCTAGATGAGAGAGAGAGAGAGAGAGAGAGAGAGAGAGAGAGAGAGAGAGAGAGAGAGAGAGAGAGAGAGAGAGAGAGAGAGAGAGAGAGAGAGAGAGAGAGAGAGAGAGAGAGAGAGAGAGAGAGAGAGAGAGAGAGAGAGAGAGAGAGAGAGAGAGAGAGAGAGAGAATGGGTGCTTTTCCCTGACATCTCTATTCCACGTCTTTCTTGGTCACAGATTTCCAACTTATCAAATATCAATATTCTTTTTGACCATTAGCGAATTACGAACAATGTTTCCTCCTATATGAATAAATAGGAACACTCTCTCTCTCTCTCTCTCTCTCTCTCTCTCTCTCTCTCTCTCTCTCTCTCTCTCTCTCTCTCTCTCTCTCTCTCTCTTTGTAATGACTAATTTCTCGCACAATTATTCTTGCAAAGTTTTTTTTTATTCCTGAATCTATTTTAAACTCTCTCTCTCTCTCTCTCTCTCTCTCTCTCTCTCTCTCTCTCTCTCTCTCTCTCTCTCTCTCTCTCTCCCCGACCCCTCAGTCAGCGTATAGGGAAAACTTTTTCACTCTCAAATGACGTCTAGCCATAATTTCACGCCGTTCCTCGCTGTCACTGTAATTCTGCTCTCTATTGCTCACCTCCGCGACAAATAGCTTCCAGATTGTCACGTCATTAGCAACTTTAGACATTAAGGATTATAAACTTAGAGCTGATTTTCCTCTTTTGTAGCCCGCGATGTTTACTCTCTCTCTCTCTCTCTCTCTCTCTCTCTCTCTCTCTCTCTCTCTCTCTCTCTCTCTCTCTCTCTCTCTCTCTCTCTCTCTTTTTTTTTTTAAACAAATATTTACAGAAAGGCTTAAAATTCCACGTTGAGTGTGGAATTATTTAAAAAGCCTATGATAGTATTTTTACAGGAATAACACTATACATGCTTAACATAAAGATTATAATGTTAATACAATAAAATAATAAAAATTTAAAGCGCCAGTGGGGACAGGTGCGTGCTACGCCAGCTGTGGGCTGCCAGCTTCACCTGGTGCGTGGACATGTCCTGCACTTGGGGCGTGGCCGCCGTGAACATGTTCCACAGCCGCGAAGTCCTGGCTGTGTAGGTGCCTCTTTCTCTCTCTCTCTCTCTCTCTCTCTCTCTCTCTCTCTCTCTCTCTCTCTCTCTCTCTCTCTCTCTCTCTCTCTCTCTCTCTCAGTTGCAGCAAAAGACAATGGTACGGTCACAAAACAATATACATTTTGACCGGAGGGAAAAGAAAGAGGCGGAGGAAGCGGAGGAGGAGGAGGAGGAGGAGGAGGAGGAGGAGGAGGAGGAGGAGGAGGAGGAGGAGGAGACTCGCTGATGAAGAGAAGAAATCGACAGAAAAGATTAATGAAAAAAATACATTGAATTAAGTTGGCGAAGGGAAAAAAAAATGTTCTAGGGGAAAGGGAAAAATACGTAAGTGTGGGATTTGCTGGATGAAAGAACTATTTGAAAAAAAGGAAAAAAAGTTTAAAAGAACACGTGTATGAGATGAGGGGGAAAAATAAATCAGGTATATAAAGAGGAAAAAATAATGAGAGAGAGAGAGAGAGAGAGAGAGAGAGAGAGAGAGAGAGAGAGAGAGAGAGAGAGAGAGAGAGAGAGAGAGAGAGAGAGAGTGGGAGGGAGGGAGGGAGGGAGGCCGCGTTCTTTCCTATCTTACCGAAAACCTGTAATCGGCCTAAGAGAGAGAGAGAGAGAGAGAGAGAGAGAGAGAGAGAGAGAGAGAGAGAGAGAGAGAGAGAGAGAGAGAGAGAGAGAGAGAGAGAGAGAGAGAGAGAGAGAGAGACTGGGGAAGAACGAGGGAGGCTGAAGAAGAAAAAAATAGAGCGGGAGAGAGCGAAACTGAAGAAAAAAAAAAGAGTGGGAGAGAGACAGAGGGCGGGAGGGGGTGGTGGAGGGGGAAAAGGGAGAGGAAGGGAAGACTCAGAGAAGATGAGGTACCTGTCAATACCGGGAATAACGTGAAATGGAAACACATAATCCGATACTTGCTCAAAAACACTGTCATTAAGCGGAGGAATGACGGAAGGATTTCCATCCACGAGGGGAAACGAAGGAAAACCAAAGGGAGAGTGTGGGGGAAATGAAGGGAAAAATGAAGGTAGAAAGTGGTCAGAAAGTAGACGAAACGGTTTTTTTTTTCGGGGGAGGATAATTAGAAGGATATAAGGAAAATATGAGGATTGAATATGAAGGGTATGGATAAGTGAAAGGAAGAGAAAAATGGGAACAAACAATAGGAACCGAGGGGAAACCAAGGAGAAAGTGAGACGAAATGAAGGGAAAGTGAAGTGATTTTGAAGAGAAAAGTATAGAAAAGTAGAGAAAATGGGGATTCAGAGAAATGAAAGAGTATAAGAGAAACACGTGATGAAGAGTAAAAATAAAGAGGCAAATATAAAAAAAGCGGGAAACTTTAGGAAATATAAGGGAGGTGAAAGGAAACTATAAAAAAAGTTAGGGGAAAGAAGAGCTTAAAAGTAAATTGAACGTTGAAGAAGAATGGAAAACTTTAGAGTGCATAATGAAGAAATGTCAGATGAAAGTAAGAAAAAGAGAAGATCACGGCAAATGATATAACAGAGATAAAGATGAGAGGCAGAAAAAGAAAAAAAAAGATCACGTGAAATTAAATAAGAGGAAATAAAGATGAGATATAGAAGAGCAAATCACGTGAAAATAAACAGCAGAAAAGATAAAGATGAAGGAGTACGTAATGAAAAGGAAAACTAATATCATGAAAGCCGGTATTTTCCGCTATATTGTAATAAACTTGACTACGTAGGCAGGAGGGAACATTAATATCTTAGTACACGTGTCCTCTTCTTCTTCTTCTTCTTCTTCTTCTTCTTCTTCTTCTTCTTCTTCTTTTTTTGCCGCGGAGTTTCATGATTATTCTCCGTCTCGTTTCAGCCTAGCACAAGGAAGCATCAAGTCTCGTAAATTATAAGATTCCATTACTTTTAAGGCATTACTGTAATAGGCTGACTACTTTTAGCATCTATATTCACCCTACATAATATTTAGGCCTTCCTTTCGTCCCTTCGTTTGCATAGGTGCTTTATGAATAATTAGTTTCCATTCCGGTAGTTCTAATATGTGTTTAGAGGTGGTGAATAACATTGAAATAGAATCAGCGTTTTTCATCTGAGAGCTAAATTAGTTTTGGTTTTCTATTCATTCAGTTCATTAATTTCACTGCTGATCCCTTTATTGTGTAGCTTACGACTGGGAAAAAATAAATAAATAAATAAAAGAAACTACATACTTTTGGCCCAGTAATAGTCAATGTCTATATATATATTAGAAGGCTGAGGTTGTTTCCATAATCCCCCAGGTAATTGTTACTTCGTTATCACAGTCTAACGAAAGGTCCAGATGTGAGGCTCCGAAAAGATACAGTCAATCATGGTTCTTTTCCTTAAACCTCATAGGCTTTGTTCATCTAGATAGGAGTAGGTACGGGACGCTGAGGAACTACCCAGCATTGGAGGAAGGCCTGAAATTTTGCTCTTCTTTATCTGTATATGGTCGGGTATTAGTAGAAAGCCTACAGTCCTGGTCTCTTTATGTGTGTTTGTGTGTGTGAATCGGGTGTTGGTTGCAGAAAATAAGAAATGGTGTACGTCAAATCACGAGATAATAAGACGAGTGAAAAATTCTACTTGTGGTTCTTGACTTGCGATCTTTTCGTTTTCTACGGTAATGCTTTCCCTGTTTTCTACGGTAACGCTCATCTCCTGCTTTCTACGGTAACGCTCATCCCCTGTTTTCTACGGTAACATTCATCCCCTGCTTTCTACGGTAACGCTCATTCCCTGATCTCTGCGGTAACGCTCATCCCCTGCTTTCTACGGTAACGGCTCCTTTACCTGAGTTCATCTTACTAACACTTTCAATTTCCCTTCATCTAACTTTTCCTTATTTTTTCTTTAGTATTCTTTCATCCCCCCTCTTATATTTCCCTAACATTCCTCTTTTCTTTTCCTTGACCATATTCTTCCTTATTTTCCCTTATATATAACATTTCCGAAAACTCAAACCTTCTGTTTACCGGCAGCGCACAGAAACACACCACGAGATGAGAGATACAAGTGACTAAGTCCGCTGTCAAAATCATACCACAAAAATAACTAGATTAAATGCCCCTTAAACAAGCTTTTCTCCCCTCATACTAATTTGCTATCCTCACGCCTTCCTCTTTCCTCTCCTCTCCCTCCGTCTTTCCTCGACACCCACCAGGCCTTTCCCTCTCCTCTCCCTATGTCCTTGACACCCACGCGGCGTCCTTCTCTCCCTCGCTTTCCCTCAGGCGGTCCCAGTAGTGCTCTCGTCTCATCAAATTAGTAAGCGGGGAAGTTGAAGAGTACGCCTCCTCCTCCCTTCAACAGGAAATTTATGTGTGAAAACTTGTCGCTGTTAACAAGATCACGGCGGCGCGGAGGGCGAGGTCACTACTCAACTCGATGGTGAGTGACCTAACGCGACCTAACGTGTTCCGCCGCCAGACTCACTGCTACTAACTTTTCTCCATTTCATCTATTTTTTTTCTTTTTTTTTTCAGGGGGTGTGTTTTGTCACAGTTGTAAAAGTGGGGTGGGGTCGGGGGAAGAGGGAGTGGTCGGGAAGGGGGAAGGGAGGGGAAGGGAGAGGAAGAGAGAGAGGGAAACATTCACACAGACAGACAGACGGACGGACAGGCGGACAAACAATCCATGACATGAAAACAAAGCAAAAAATCCACTTTTCAAAACAATATACAAATATAAACAAAACAAAAGCGCAAATTCTAAAACCCTTACTGTTGATAGATTTCCTATTTTTGTTACATTCATCTGTTTCAAAAATTCCACAATTCCTAGGATGAGAACAGAGAGCTGAACAGTATTCCAGGCTGAGCATTACTTGACATTCATCCACCCACCCACCCACCTACCCACACACACACACACACACCGGAGCACCAATCCTGGAAGAGCCATTTTCAGATCCAGACTTCAAAGGTCAACCAGGCAAGCATTGAGTGAGTAGGTTCAGCATCATCCTTCCCTCCTCACAAAAAAAAAAAAAAGTATATATAAAAAGAATGTCCTCTGTCGTTCCCTGCTGCTCCTTCCCTTCTACCTCTTTCCTTCTTCCCTCCCTCAGTTCCTTCCTTCCTACCTTCCTTCCTTCCTTCCTTTCCCCTTGTTTATATTCTATGGCACAGCGCATAAAATAGCCATAACTGGACCCCGGTACATGTGCACACCGCCTTTCGATTCAACAAAACATGAAATTCATATGACATCGATTTAAACACGAGGCAATGGCGAATCAGCAGCGACCCTCGTGCAGAACCCAGTGGCGGGGAACTCTGGGTCTTACGCGTCAGGGTCTTAGGGTTGATAGTCGCGTTGAGAGGTGATGGAAGAGAAAGGACGTATATATATGTTGTGAAGGTTCATTTGGGTGTCATTATCGATGGTCCACGAAGACTTTGCCAACTTAAAGGACGCTGAGTTTAGGGAGAAGGTAACGATTTTTGAAAGGTTGGAGAGTGTAGTGTTGTTTATTATCAGTCTCCACTGGTTTTCTCTCTCTCTCTCTCTCTCTCTCTCTCTTGCTTCATCCGTCCCTCTCTCCTTGACCGTTTTTCACTTTTCTTTATGCATCATCTTTCTTCCTCCTTTCTCATCCGCATCTTTCTCACGTTCTCTTTACTCATCCCCCTCTTCACCTCGTCTCTTTCCGTATCCTCTTCCTCTTCTTTATCTCCTTGCCCTGCACTTCTCTCATTTCACCATCTCCTCTACATTTTTTTTCTACTTCTCTTTTTGCCTCTGTGGACTGCTTCCGCCTTCCTGCTGTCCCTCCTATTTTTCTTACACCTGCCCTAAGGATACCCTCACCTCTTAACCATTTTTTCATTTCCTTTCCTCTTCCCTCTTTTTTTTTCCATTTTGTTTCCTTCGCTCTCCCTTGTTTCGAATGTAAGCCGGTGGTAGAAAGTTACATACGTCTCTCTCTCTCTCTCTCTCTCTCTCTCTCTCTCTCTCTCTCTCTCTCTCTCTCTCTCTCTCTCTCTCTCTCTGCGTATTTACAAATCTTTTTTTATTCCCAGTGCAAGTGTGTCGCAGCCTGAGTCTCTCTCAATCAGGCTAATGTACTTGTGCGCTGATTCCTTTTTTTGTAGCCTAGAGCATCCTGGAGGAAAAAAATAGAGTACACGAAGACTTGACTTAAAACTAGTAGTAGAGGTAGGACTAGTTGTGTTATTATTACTATTATTATTATTATTATTATTATTATTATTATTATTATTATTATTATTATTATCATTATTACTATTATTATGTAGTTGTTCTTGCTGTTGTTGTTGTCATTGTTATTGTCTTTTGTTCTTGTCAGTGTGGTTGTTGTTGATAATGATGCTGTTGGAGGAATAGGAGGTGGAGGAAGAGGAGGAGGAGCAGGAGTATAAGGAGATGGTTGAAGGAGGAGAAGAGGAAAAGGAGGAGGAGGAGGAAGAGGTCATGATAGCAATAGAAGTGGAAATAGTGACAGAGGAAGAAATAGTGACGACAATGGTAGTGGTGCTGGCGTTAGTGGCAGTGATGACAGTGGTGGCGATAGGAGTAATAGTAGTGGTAGACGTAGTAATATTAGTGGAAGGGATGGTAGTGGTGGCAGTGGTGGCGATAGTAGTAGTAATGGTAGACGCAGAATACAAGTGGTGGTGGTGGTGGTGGTGGTGGTGGTGGTGGTGGCGGCATCGGAATTAATAAGGAGTTAATGGGTGCTTAAGGGCGTAAGAGCATTGTCCAAGTCCAGGGGGATAAAATAAATGTTTATGGCTTGTCGAGCGGCTGTGGTGGTGCACGGAATGGGAAAATGGTCATTGTGTACGAGGCAGAGAGAGAGAGAGAGAGAGAGAGAGAGAGAGAGAGAGAGAGAGAGAGAGAGAGAGAGAGAGAGAGAGAGAATTTTTAGCGTAATCGATTTCATCTCTTTCTCTCTCTCTCTCTCTCTCTCTCTCTCTCTCTCTCTCTCTCTCTCTCTCTCTCTCTCTCTCTCTCTCTCTCTCTCTCTCTCTCTATCCCCACTAAGTCATGAAAAGACCTTTGCATTAAATTAATTAGCAGATTCCCTTCCCTTGATGTGCGCACAAATATTTACACACATTTTCTTACCCCAACATGAACACATTATCAAAACATCATTATTATGTAACTAAAAAGGAGTGATTTTTTTCTTTCCTTTATTTTCTGACATGCATTTTATTTTCCCTTCGTGTGTGGTTAGATTTGCTTTTGGTGCAGAGTTAGAGTAAGGTGATACGTATTAAATGGGTCAGTATTTGGTAGTATGTAATTCTCGACCCACAAAGAATCGTCATGAAATTTGTTACAGGTTATGATTTTTCTTTTCCTTCGTCTGTACCTGATCTTCCACCGTGATTGTGCTCTCTCTCTCTCTCTCTCTCTCTCTCTCTCTCTCTCTCTCTCTCTCTCTCTCTCTCTCTCTCTCTCTCTTTCTCTCATGCTTTTATTCCTTCTATACATCATTATCTTGTTTATACTCTTTCTTCGACTCCATCAAATCATCTTTTTTTATATTCTTTTCGCCGTCTCCGCCTCCGCTTTCTCTTCCTCCTCCTCCTCCTCCTCCTCCTCCTCCTCCTCCTCCTCCTCCTCCTCCTCCTCCTCCTCCTCCTCCTCCTCACGCTTGTCGCTTACCCCGTTACTGTCACATCCCACGTTCACCAATTTTTCGGTGTCTATATTTCGCCAAACTCCTTGTGCTCTCTCAGATCCAAGCCCGTTTCAATCCTCCTCCTCCTCCTCCTCCTCCTCCTCCTCGTCGTCACCAGCTTTCGCTACATCTCCGTATTTTTGTTCTTTGTAAAATGTCTTGTGTGTTTTCTTTGACGTCTTTCTCCTTATCACTATGTTTAGTCACTATTTTTCCTTTTTTTTCTTTTCAATTTTCTATTCATTCCTTCAATATTCATTACTTATTATGGTTATCCAGACAAATCATCTTCTCTTGGGAGCGAAGGGCAGTCTCTCTCTCTCTCTCTCTCTCTCTCTCTCTCTCTCTCTCTCTCTCTCTCTCTCTCTCTCTCTCTCTCTCTCTGTCTCTCTCTCTTTCCGCGCCGTACCCACTAACAGGATACCGCCTCGCTTAATTGCGTGGCAGTTTTTACAGAGAGTGAATTATGGAATCTCCGCGACAGGGAGATGGAAGGGGGGAGACTCCAGGATTTGGAAGGGTCAGGCCTAGCTCCCCTTTTGCACATTTTCCTCAGGCCTGTTCCTGCGTTCGTTCTATATTCTGTTTTATCTACGTTTGTTTCCTTCATCATAACGTTCGCTTTGAGAATGATACGATGCCTTTATTTTTTTTTTCTTTATGCGTGTGGGTGTATGAAAGCGTTGTTTTTTTATGGACAGAGAGAGAGAGAGAGAGAGAGAGAGAGAGAGAGAGAGAGAGAGAGAGAGAGAGAGAGAGAGAGAGAGAGAGAGAGAGAGACAAATATTCAACTCAGTTCTTTTTCTCTCCAGCAGCATGTCTCGTTAATTTTCTTTCTCCAAGTACTCCTCTTTTCCTGACTGTTACGTAGACTCTCGGCCCTGCCAAGAGTCCACCACCGCCCACACCACCAATAAAACACTATGCAGGGAACACTTACCACGCAATATAATAAAAATTTACCTTACATGACAATATGAACAACAAAATAGTGAAAAAAGAGAGAGAATACCAATAATAAGGTCCAGACTCATCAATGTTACCTTCTCAATGTTTTATTTTTCTGCCTTCTTCAGTCCTAAAAGGTATTTCATTAGCCGGCACGGAGGATACCCTGCCCTCTCCCTCTACGATATATTGCATTAATCGGTTTGGTACACTCGCCTGCCGCCCATCCATCAGCTGACTCACGTGATTGGCGTGATGGCTGCCGAATGAATCTGATTGGTTATATGCTATTTGATGGGCAGAATATATCCATTAATCTGTGATAGGAAAAAAAATAAAAATAGAATTTTCTGCATGGAACTCAACTATCCTATTAATTTTAATCAACCTTAATATTATATAGAGGAGTTGAAAATGGTGACTATTTGATGAATTTGGAAACGGACAGTCCAGTTTATTCCAATCACCCTTACAATTGTTTAGAAGAATTTATATTGGTGATTATTCAATGTAGTAAATAAAAAACAGACTATCCAATTTACTCCAATACTGTTGACCTTTTTGATGAAGTGAAAAAAAAAAAAATACAGCACTTGTTTTCTAGTGATCTTAAATAAAGAGCAGTAATTAGATATTCCAACATTCTCGTGAAGATGAAAATACCTTCACTCTCGAAAATAAACGTGTCACCCCTTCGCAAACGGGTCCGTTTTCTTCATCTTCATGTCCGTATTTCCAATTCTCTGACTTTACTCATTTCAATTTTCTATTCGTCTTTTTTTTTTTTCTAGAGAAATCTCATATTTTCTCCTTTGTGCCAGGCAGGTTTCATCCCTCTCTCTCTCTCTCTCTCTCTCTCTCTCTCTCTCTCTCTCTCTCTCTCTCTCTCTCTCTCTCTCTCTCTCTCTCTCTCTCGAACATGCATTACTATCTTCCCACCACCACCACTACCACCACCACCACCACCACCACCACCACCACCACCACCACTTCTTCCCTAGCACAGCGCCACCATCACCGCCACACGCCCTCACTCAGCTTCCCTCTCCATTTTTTCCCGCGTACGTATAAACCACACTCACACACACCCGCGCTTCTCTATGACACTCCAAATTTTGATTGAATGAGAACAGAGAGGGCGGGAGAAATTAAAAAAAAAAAAATCCGCTGAGAGAGAGAGAGAGAGAGAGAGAGAGAGAGAGAGAGAGAGAGAGAGAGAGAGAGAGAGAATGTATACCCATTCTTCCTCTCCACCACTGTTCCAGTTGTTATGAATGAAACCCAATTACGCTCGGCTTGGATGAAATGACTAACTAGATTTGACTTTTTTTAAGTTACGTGAGAGAGAGAGAGAGAGAGAGAGAGAGAGAGAGAGAGAGAGAGAGAGAGAGAGAGAGAGAGAGAGAGAGAGAGAGAGATGAGTGTGTGGTGGTGTTGGGTGACTGTTCGACCACTTCCTTGTTGACGATGGAGTGTTGTCACCTCAAGTGCCTCTCTGGGCTGTCTTATTCAGGCAATGTCATTTCAAGGATGGTGTGGTGATAATGTCTACGATGATATTTCAAAGATAACTATCAGTATTATTCTTAACGTTGTGACTAATGTTAATAACTACATTATATATATATATATATATATATATATATATATATATATATATATATATATATATATATATATATATATATATATATATATATATATATATATATATATATATATATATATATATATATATATATATATATATATATATATATATATATATATATATGGGGAAGTCAATAGTCGGGGATCGCCTCTATTCTGCTCTTGGAAGGGATTGGATGGTATTGCGGTCGGATTGAAAAGGCTGCTGGTGAGATACCAAGCTATCGCAGCGGCCCCGACAGGGAGCGGCCGCCCACCACCCAACACCTACTACAATATAAGAGAATAAAATGTAATAAAATTTCAACACCCAGCGTAATAATAGCTGAAGATGGGGAAAAAATCCTTGAGAGAAAACCGAAACGAGTAGAGGAGTATATCTATCTACCTGAACCTTCTGTCTGTTTCAATTTCGTCCCTTTTCTACTTTTACATTATCTAATCTATTTTCTCCTTTCTCCTTTCTCCTATTTTCTGCTTTGAAGGCTGAACAGCTGCCTCGTCCTTAGCTGGCAAAGGAAACTCGTAACAAGTCCATTCCTCCATCTCCAGCTCATTCACTCATGCATGTTATTAATTTTTCTCCAATACTTTTCCATCACAACTGAGCAAACTCCACAAAAGCTCGCCGACAAACTTGCGCCGGCAAACTCTCCTCCTCCTCGTCGACGTCGCCGTGCAAGCAAGCAAGGCAGAAACAAAATGGTACGAAGCGTCTGAATCATTTCAAAACAAGAGAGAAGGAAGAGAGGCAGCTCAGCGGGAAGGGACGCGAGGCGAGACGCAGGCGGCCATCACTCCACAAAGTCTTTCCCCCTTGAAGGAGCAAAAAGGGAGCAAAAAAACACGAGTACTGTACTAACACGTTGACAGCTTCAGACGGAGGGAAAACTAGACTATCTGAGCCACGATATTCTTGGCGCCACCACCACCACCACCATCATCTCCACCGCCGCCGCCTCCTCCGCCACTACCATCACCACCCACTTCATCTACTCTGTAAAAAATCTACCAGCTCTTTCTACCACTGCCACCACCAGTGCCGCCATAGAAAGCGACCAAAATACACAAAAATTCTCCATGACAGCCTCTCTCTCTCTCTCTCTCTCTCTCTCTCTCTCTCTCTCTCTCTCTCTCTCTCTCTCTCTCTCTCTCTCTCTCTAGGCACCCGCACCTTTTACCTAGATCCTGCTGGGAGAATTACGACAGAAAAGAGAGAGAGAGAGAGAGAGAGAGAGAGAGAGAGAGAGAGAGAGAGAGAGAGAGAGAGAGAGAGAGAGAGAGAGAGAGAGAGAGAGAGAGAGAGAGAGAGAGAGAGAGAGAGAGAGAGAGAGAGAGAGACTCTCTCTCTCTCTCTCTCTCTCTCTCTCTCTCTCTCTCTCTCTCTCTCTCTCTCTCTCTCTCTCTCTCTCTCTCGCCGGCTCGCGTGGCACTAGATTAGGCTGGCTCTTAGGGGTAAAAAGTGGGCCAAGTTATGAGGGCAATTAGTGAGCACCGGGGATGAGTTAGTGCCACAAAATACACGGCCCTCAGAAATGTGCTAGACGGGGAGATTATATCTGTGATACGAGCGAGCCTTTGTCAACTTATTTCGAGGCGAGATGCTTGCTTGCTCGCCTCCCTCCTTCTCTGTTTCCTTCCCTGCCAATCTGCCTGCCTGTCTCCTTTTGCTTGCTTGCTAAGAATGGCTGGTTAGGTTATGCTACTTGGGTGGTTGCTGTGTGTTGCTTGCTCGCTTCCCTCGCTCTGTTTCTGTTTGTTTCCTTCCCTGCCTGCCTACCTGCCTGCCTGTCTGTGTGCTTCCTTCGTTTGGTTGCTAAGTAGAATGGCCGGTTAGGTCAGTTAGTTGGTTGTTTGTTGTGTTAGAAAGTTTCCCATCCTGACTGTTATTTTGAGTTAGTTCCCTTGTTATTCTAAGCTAGTTTTCTATCCTGTTCTTTCCTGTTATTTTCTTATCTCTGTCTATCTCTCTTTCTCGCTTTTTTTTTTTTTGGGGGGGGGTAATTCTTCGCTTCGTCTCCCTTCCTCTCACTGTATTGTGGTTTTTTTTTCAGGATTTCTTTCGATTTTTTTTTTCGTTCGTTTGTTTGTGCGTCTGTGTTTTTCTTACATTATTTTTTTTTTCTTTTAAGCATCTCTGTCTCTGGTGCCGGTTTTGTGTGTTTATTCTGCTGTGTTTTTGTTTGCTCTCTCTCTCTCTCTCTCTCTCTCTCTCTCTCTCTCTCTCTCTCTCTCTCTCTCTCTCTCTCTCTCTCTCTCTCTCGTAATTAGCTCTTCGCTGTATTATATCTCTGTTTCCGTCTATATTTTTTTCTTTAAGTATTTTCATTTGTCAGTCTGTGTATCTGCTTGTCTGTCTGCCTGCCTCTACTGTTGTTTGTCTATCTGCCTCTATGTGTGTCTTTGTTATCTGGTTACTTCTATTTTTGTCTGTCTGTCTGTCTCTCTCTATGTGCCTTTGCTTGTCTGTCTGCCTACCTACCTCTATATTTTCGTCCATATGTTTGTATCTCTCACCACTTGTATCACATTAATGTTCCAAGAGCCAATACTGAATTACTTGTTACCATCTATCTATAAGTATTTCTTAACTATCTTACTCCAATTCGCCACCAGATCCTCAACAGTGTTCCAATCTGTGTGTCTCGCTGCTTCTCAATATCAGCTATAGCTTATTCTTGCCAGTAAAACTAAGACACAGAGTGATAAAAGGCGGAATGCGTGATGTGAAGGACAAAGGCTTAATACTGCTGACGAAGAAAGAGGGAGAGAGAGGGAGAGTAGCAGGGTTAGGTGAGGCATGATGAAGAATGATTGTGTCAGAAGAGAGAGTGTCGAGGGAGGGAGTAGGGGGTATATATATATAGCAGCAGGTGGCAATGTGAAGACGTGTCTCAGAGTGTGGAAGATGCATAAGTGGTGGTGGTGGTGGTGGTGGTGGTGTGTTGCAAGCGAAGATGAGGTGTTAATCATGTAAAGCAAGGCGAGATGGGTGGATGCTCTGCAGAGAGTTGTGGCAGGAGTGTTGGTGTCGATGTGTGAGGGTGTGTGGTGTGGATGGTAATGAATGAGTGGTGATGTGTCAGTGGCACTGAAAGATAACTGTGATGGTGGAGGTGGTGTAGAGAGTGATGTGGATGGTGTGGGTGGCATGCGCTAGGTGTGAAACTGTTGTGTTACGGCATGAAACGTTTGGTGATGTGACTTGATTGTATGAGTTAAAACCAAAAGTGTCAATCTGGATGAGACAAAACAACAACAACAACAACAACAACAACAACAACAACAACAGACGAGCAAGCAAACAATAACAAAATAGA
Source organism: Scylla paramamosain (assembly GCF_035594125.1). Classification (NCBI taxonomy): domain Eukaryota; kingdom Metazoa; phylum Arthropoda; class Malacostraca; order Decapoda; family Portunidae; genus Scylla; species Scylla paramamosain. The sequence goes on from NC_087156.1 coordinate 18,087,321, forward strand.
TACCATCGAGAGAGAGAGAGAGAGAGAGAGAGAGAGAGAGAGAGAGAGAGAGAGAGAGAGAGAGAGAGAGAGAGAGAGAGAAGCGAAAGCGAAAGACGGAGATTTAGTGAACATGCATCTTCACTACTACAACCACCACCACTACCACCACATCCACAACCACCAACACATTCTACACCACCACTACCACCACCAACCACCGCCGCCGCCACCGCCACCTCCACTTCCAACTCCATCTCTTCCTTCTGCTCCCGCTTTTCCTCCTTTCTTCACAGCTTAACTTATTTAAATGGCCGCCAGGGGAAGGCCATATACCTCTGTGTTGTAAAACCCAAGACGCTTATGGCCTTACCTTGGCTCGTGTGTCACGGCGACAAAATTTATTCGGTACAGCATTTGCGCACTCTTACCCATCTCTAATTGTGGCAAGGTTTTTAACAGTAAAGAGGAGGGTTTGTGGCTGCGCTGGCGGGGCGGCTGAGCGGAGGGCCGGGGTGGGGTGTGGTAGGGGGCAGAAATGAGGGTTGCAGTGGTGCGTGGCGTGTGCTGTGTGCTGGTGAGTTTGGTGCGGGGTGGTGTGAGGTGGGTGTGGGGTTGGATGATACTGGTGTGATATAGTGGTGTGTGTGTGTGTGTGTGTGTGTGTGTGTGTGTGTGTGTGTGTGTGTGTGTGTGTGTGTGTGTGTGTGTGTGTGTGTGTGTGTTGTGTGTATGTGTGTGTGTGGCATGAAAATGTGGTAGTAAGTGGACGGAAGTGGTTATGAATAGTTGGGTTAGGTGGTGGTGGTGGTGGTTTGGTGGTGGACAACCTTCAGACTGAAATGTACAGCTAAGAATTCCGACAGGAAAGTATAAAAATAATAATAATAGTAATAATAATAATAATAATAATAATAATAATAATAATAATAATAATAATAATAATAATAATAATAGTAATAATAATAATAATAATAATAATGATAATAATAATAATAATAATAATAATAATGATAATAATAATAATAATAATAATAACAATACTAATAATAATAGTAACAATAATAACAATAATAAAAAAAGAAAAATGATGGTAATGATGAGAGCGAACAAGAAAAAAAGATAATAATAATGATGATAATAATGATGAGAATGACGATGATGGTGATGGTGACGAAGACGACGACGACGAAAAACAAAGGAAAAAAAATGAGGAAGAAGAAGAAAAGAGAAAAAGAAAAACAATAAACAAGAAAAGGAAGAGAAGGAGAAGGAGGAAGAGGGGGTGAAGAAGAAAAAAGGAAGAGGCGGAGAACAACTAGATTTATGCCCGGGCAGAAAACAGAAGCTGACGAGAATAGAAGTCACCGCAAGACACATTCGCGGGGCGGGGTGGGGATCGTGGTGGCGAGGAGCGGTATAATAGACCTGAGGAAGCGAGCAGGCAGCACAATGGCGAGGATTAATTGTACAAGACATGCCACTAATGGCTGCTAACGAGGACGAGACGAGGGGGAGGACAGGAGGAGGACACAAGAGAAATAGGAGAAGGAAGAGGCAACATGGAGGAGACAGAGTAGCCGTGGCTTCAAGGAGGTAAGGGAAGGGAGAGAAGGCATGAGTTACAGGAGAGGAGAGGGAGGAAAGTGGCGAGGTGATGCAAATGTGGCAGTGGCTGAGTGGAGACAACACAACAGTGCCAGTAATGAATACTGAGACACAGATCCCTGCCTCTGAGACACAAAACACTGAGCAGAAGACATTAGCAAAACACCACAAACATCTTCAATTTTTAAAAGAACAGACACACAATTAAAGGCAAAGAATCAAGACAATCAAAAGCACCACTCCTCCATTTTTTCTCCTAACCTAACCTAACCGCGGCTCCCTGCAGACCCACCCGTGTACACGCCTCAGGAAACCCACCCTCTGACTCCCCGTCTCTGACTCCCCGCCACGCCTCGGGCACAAACAAACAGCGAAGCGACAGGCGTCAGAGAACTGAGTCCGGGCAGGCGGGAGCGGAGACGTGCCTTCAATGCCCGCCTCAATGGCAAGACTGATGGGGAGAAGTGATGCTGGGGTGCTGCTGGGGGATGGGGGGCGTGGCGCGAGGCAGGCGACAAGGGAGACGGCGGGCGAAGGATGAGGGTAGGCGGGGAGTGAGTGAAAGAGGTGGCGGGAGGGGGGGGGGGATAGATTGGTAGAGGAGAGGCAACTAAAGGCTGGGGAAGGTGAGCGAGAAAGGGAAGGAGGGAGGGAGGGAAGGAGGGAGGCAATCATGAGAGTAGGTATGAGTCATGCACACGGGAGGATGAGTAGTAGTAGTAGTGGTGGTAGTGGTGGTGGTGGTGGTGGTGGTGGTGGTGTAAGGTAGGAGTGAGAGAAAAAAGAAAAAAAGCAAGAGAGAGAGAGTACGAAGATGAAAAATGTTGACAGGAATAGGTGTAAATGTAAACTCAAAGGAAGGTAGATGTAAAGTAGCAGTGGAGAGGAGGAGGAGGAGGAGGAGGAGGAGGAGGAGGAGGAGGAGGAGGAGAAGGAGGAGGAGGAGAAAGAAGGAAAAGAAAGAAGAAGAGAAATGAATGAGAAAAGTGATCCTGAAATACGTATTGTGATATGAAGCAATAAGAGAACACAATCTCTCTCTCTCTCTCTCTCTCTCTCTCTCTCTCTCTCTCTCTCTCTCTCTGTCTCTGTCTCTCTCTCTCTCTCTCTCTCTCTCTCTCTCTCTCTCTCTCTCTCTCTCTCTCTCTCTCTCTCTCTCTCTCTCTGTTCGTCACGCCAGCCCAGCAGTAACTTGTCTCTTCATCTTAACAAAATGCCACATAATCCAATACTGCAAACTGACCTTCACTCCAATGTGTCGTTTTTATCTCATTCGGATCCTCTTTTTTCTCTCTCTCTCTCTTTCTCTTTCCCTATCCCCTTGCATTTTTTCTCCGTTCCTTCACCTTCCATCATCTACTCTTCCTCCTTTTTCACTGTCGCCATCATCATTATCATCGTCACGGTAAGTAACAGGTGTTCATATTTTGCAACACGAATGCATACTAAGCTTTGAGAAGACTAGCGGTATCAAGGCCATAATAATAATAATTGCGTGTGCCCTTTTGAGTATATCATAAGCATGCATTTGTATCCATCCTGACAGCTTATTTCCCACTTTACCCTTATAACATAATGAAGAAAAAGGGATCCTCAACATCTATTTTTATATATTCTCTCTCTCTCTCTCTCTCTCTCTCTCTCTCTCTCTCTCTCTCTCTCTCTCTCTCTCTCTCTCTCTCTCTCTCTCTCTCTCTCTCTCTCTCAGATAAGATAAATCAGCCTGTCTATGCAGCATATTCATTGAATTACTCGTATATCAGCAGACTGATATTCTCCTTTTTATTGGTACCAGAGAAAAGACTCCATTGTGACTACGGAGCCGAGGACTGGAGCGTGGAGTTGGCGTGGACTAGAGGGAAGGAGAGGGGAGGAAAGGATGGATGTGTGGGCAGGAGAGAACTGAGTGGGAGGAAGAAATGAGTGGAAAGGAAAGGTGAGGGTTGCTTGGTGAGGTGAAGACAGGAAAGGAGGATTGAATGAGGAAGAAAGGTAAGGAAAGGGGAATCTGCAGAGGAGGGAAGGTGAAATGTGGGATGTGCAGAGAGAATATAGGACAATACGGAAAATGGATGGAGAGGGAAGGTAAAAAAAAAGGAGAGGTAGAAGGAGCGAAGAAGATGGAATATGAAAGGATGTGGTTGTTAATAAGAGGAACGCTGGGGTCTATAGGGAAGGTGGACGGAGAAGGGATGGAAGGGAAGGGAAGGGAAGAGTAAAGTGGATGGGGAAGCAAGGGGACAAGAGCACGAGTCTGGCAGGTTTAGAAGAGGACTCTTACCCTTTCTCTATACAAAATTTTGGTGGAGATAAAGGATAGAAAATGGGAGACATGAGAGCAGGACTGTGTTAGATGAAATGCAGGAAGGGAGGAAGGGGAAAGGAGACAGTAGAGAGTGGTAGTGAGGAGAAGGGGGAAGAGGAGACTAAGAGAGGATAAAAGAGAGAAAACTCTAAAAAAGAACGTCTATGTGAGGGAGGTGGATGAAATTAAACCAACTGTGTTATATTAATAAAGAAAAATGAACATAACACAATAACAGCTCTCAAATATTTTCCCTTTCATGATTTTTCCTTTATTCGTTTGACATGAGAAGAGGGGGGGAGGAGGAGAATACCGAGGAAAAGATAAAAGCGAAGCCAAGAGTGTTTACGAAATGAAAGGAAGTTAATTATATTCATTCAGAAAAGTAACGCAAGAGAAACTAATCAGATCTTTACTTCTTTTCTTTAAACATTATTTCTCAAACCATCACCTTCAAAACTCCACATCTTCCTCCCTCGTATCCATTCCTCTCCACTCACTCCACTTTGCTATCTCGCTCTCTTCACACCCTCGCACCACTCGTCCACCTCCTCATATTATCTCTTACCAGTACACTCCTTACTTCTCTCCCTCCCTCTGCCTGGCCTTGTAACTCCTCTAAGACCCTTCTCTCTCTCCTCTTTCTCCGGCTCCTACAGTCCCTCGCACACATTCTTTAAGAGGCATTACCGTCGCGGGGCCTCATATCGCAGGCAGACATTAGGCAAGCAATAGGACCCAATGCAGAGTGGCACCTCCATCACGTCGCAAAATCTGGCTGCTGCATAAAGGGAGGTTATTACTTTATCGAAAATTAGATGGGGTTCATTGTGTGTGTCATCGGCTGAGTGAATGTTGACGAGGGTGTGTGTTGTGTTGTGTGTGTGTGTGTGTTGTGTGTGTGTGTGTGTGTCTGTGTGTGTGTGTGTGTGTGTGTGTGTGTGTGTGTGTGTGTGTGTGTATTTTAATTGCCTGAGTTTCTGGTAATAAAGGAACAGAGCAGAGTTACGTTCCGTGATACTAAGTTATTTACGAGTTAATATGCTTTCACAATGGAGTAGATAAATAATATCAATAAACAGCATAAATAAATTCCACTCAGACAGACATGGAGAGGGGGAGAAAGAGACACACACCCACACACACACATACACACACACACACACACACACACACACCTTGGCGTCACTAAAGAAACATTAAACCACACTAAAAAAATAAAAAATAAAAAATTACACATTTCTTCCCGCATCTTTCCATATTTAATACACACGTCAAAAGAAATCAACATACCATATTTTTCCCTTCCACATCTTGCGTTGCCAAAAGATGCGTAGGTAGGTTCCGGGATCTATTTTTTTTCTTATTTTTCTCCTACCAGGGAAGAGAATAAGGATAAGCAAGGAGAAGTATAAGAAGGTAGGAAAAAGGAAGTAAATCAACAGCAGCAAATAATGACGAGAAGGACAGAACATAAATAACTGAGGATGACGTGATGGGTGGGCAGTGACGGCAGGAAGAGGAGGAGGAGGAGGAGGAGGAGGAGGAGCACCGGCAGGAAAGGATGTGTGAGGATGCCTTGAGTGGCCCCAAGTATAACAGGTGTCGGCGTGGCTTGGGTCATAAGGGAGCGAAACTTGATCCAGAAGCGATGCATGGCGTGGCATTTCTTATGAGAGAGAGAGAGAGAGAGAGAGAGAGAGAGAGAGAGAGAGAGAGAGAGAGAGAGAGAGAGAGAGAGAGAGAGAGAGAGAGGAGAGAGAGAGAGAGAGTGGCGGGTGGAAAATGAATCAGACATGCTGACAGTGAGTGGAGTGAGTGAAAGACAAGGTAAGACAGTTAGACAGATAGACAGACAGGACGGACGGACAAACAGGACAGATAAACATATAGACAGATTATAAAAAAAAAAATAGATACACGTGACGGACAGGTAGGAAGAAAAATCACACTATTTCTTGCAACACTGAGGAAAAACATGCAGAATATAAACTTTTCTGTCTCCTGGCGTAGTACATACTGGAGATAAATATATTTTTAGTTTCCTTAAAAATCTCGGTTGGAAAGGATTTTTTTTTTTTCATTTGCTTTCCATGAATAACGATAATCTCCCTCCTCGCCAAGGCTGCTGCTAATTAATCCAGCATCCAGTGTATCCATTTCTTTCTATTTTGGTACCGCGATTTTTCCTCCGTTTCGCTTTGCTATGACAAAAATAATGGTAACTTTTTTCCTCTTCAGCGTTTCTATTTTCATTTACGTCACATAACGAGGCGCCTTTGAAGTGCAGGTACTTTTTTCTTTCCGTGTGCAAATTAGTCGCTATTATCATGCATTAAAAGACGACGACAGGTAAATATTAATAATAATTACAGGTGCGTCATTGTAGACAACAGGAAGTTATGAGGTTCATTGTGTGATACTTTTCATTCAATTCATTATTATTATTATTATTATTATTATTATTATTATTATTATTATTATTATTATTATTATTACTTTTTTTATTATTATTATTATTACCATTGTTATAATTGAATATATCGTGGTTATACTGGTACAAGCAGGGTCCGGTGTGAATATAAAAAATAGTAACATAATATAATTTTTTTTTCCTTTCATGAAGTAAATATTAATTATTGTTTGTTGGGTGTTGTATTCTGTATGTTTGTATGTACGTCTGTTTGTCAACCTATCTCTCTCTCTCTCTCTCTCTCTCTCTCTCTCTCTCTCTCTCTCTCTCTCTCTCTCTCTCTCTCTCAATGCAATTTAAGGTAAACACGAGAGTCATTGCTACTTGTTGCCGCCTGACTCACGGCCCGCAGCACCCTCGCCCGCTTCACCCTTGCGTCACTCTCCACTCCGGCCCGCCACTCACTCTCTCCAACCCTCCTCTCCTCATCACCCTAGAAATACAAGGTAAATGGTGTTACGTAATTCTCTCTCTCTCTCTCTCTCTCTCTCTCTCTCTCTCTCTCTCTCTCTCTCTCTCTCTCTCTCTCTCTCTCTCTCTCTCGCTCGCTCGATCGCTCTCTCTCGCTCGCTCGATCGCTCTCTCTCTTGTCTTCCTCCATTCTGAGCAGTTTTTCTAAGCACTTAAGCTCAGTTGTGATAGTTATGAAGTGATGACACGGTGCAGTCCCTCCTCCTCCTCCTCTTATCTTCTTCCCTCTCTTCCTCCTCTTTCTTCGCTTTCCTCTTACTCCTCTTCCTCCTTCTACTACTCTTCCTAGTTCTCCACCTCCCTGTCCTCGTTCTTTTTTACTCCTTCTTCCTTTTCTTTCCACTTTTTCTTTCTTATCATCTGTTGTTCCTTCTTTTCACACACACACACACACACACACACACACACACACACACACACACACACACACACACACACACCACACACACACACACACACACACACACACAACACACATACACACACACACATCCGCGTACCTGTCTTGTGCCTCCCATACGTTCGTCTTCCTCCATTCCTCCTCATATTAATGAGGGTAGACGCTCTTCAGGCAGGAGGATACTTGACATGGTAAAAATAATATATATATATATATATATATATATATAATATATATATTTATATATATATATATATATATATATATATATATATATTATAATATAATATATATATATATATATATATATATATACATACGAGTATATATATATATAAACTGATAAAACAAGCCTCCATCACCCTCTCTCCCGCCTTGCCGAGCCTTTTAGAAGATGGCAGCTCCGGCCAGACGTCAGTGCTTTTGATGTATGTTGTCACAGTTTAAGTAGATCCCTCGGTCCCGCACTCCGACACTCCATAAATCTGAAGATGCTGTTTATGGATACTCTCTCTCTCTCTCTCATCTCTCTCTCTCTCTCCTCTCTCTCTCTCTCTCTCTCTCTCTCTCCTCTCTCTCTCTCTCTCTCTCTCTCTGTCTCTCTCTCTCTCTCGGCTGCCTCAAGAAAATAGGTCGTGAGAGGGTAGTGGTAGAGGTGGTAGTGGTGGTTATGGTGGTGGTAGTGGTGGTTATGGTGGTGGTAGTGGTGGTTATGGTGGTGGTGGTGGTGATGGGTGGTGGTGGTGGTGGAGGTGGTGGTGGTGGAGGTGGTAGTGTTGGGGGGTTAGGGACCACGCTCTCCTTCACCCCATAGTCGTTTGCGTGATACACGAGGCCAAACTTCTCAAAATCTTTGTTTTCCACTATTCTTTCCAACGATACTTGCGCTGTTATAAATAAGAGGTGGGGGAAGTCCTCTCCCTCCCTGCTGGCACCCCTTCCCTCCCCCCCTACCCTCAATGCTGGAGTCTCACATTTATTCCATTGTTTTCCATTATTTACAGGCTTTGCATTGTGTACTTGTGACACTCTCTCTCCTCTCTCTCTCTCTCTCTCTCTCTCTCTCTCTCTCTCTCTCTCTCTCTCTCTCTCTCTCTCTCTCTCTCTCTCTCTCTCTCTCTCTCTCTATCTATCTCCACATGCATGACAAAAGCAAACATGCACGAGAGCCTGGCAATCGCTGCTACTGCCGAGGGAACATAACAGCATTACGTGAGCAGAGCATAGCGTTTCTATCCGACTGATAATAATATCCGGCCATGAACAGTCTAGGTATTTGATGGAAATTTTAGTCAGACCTTCGCCAGACGGAAATGGTTATTGCAGTGAGGTGGAGAAACAAGCATAAGCCACAACACGCGGGAAAAGTACGCGATTACTACAATGTTCCCTGCCTCCCTCCTTCCCTCCCTCCCTCCCTCCCTCCCTCACTCCCTCCCTCAGTGGAAATAAAATGTTTCTCTCAGTGTCTAACGTACTCAGGCAACTTTACGTAACATTGGCAGCCACAAGAGTACGTACGATTGATATGATGTATTTCTCTATTTTTTTTACATATATTTTTCACAGGTATTGGGAATATGCGCTATAAATATTTTCGGGTGAGGTTAATAAACATACGATTTATTGCAGGCTGTAAAAATGCGATACATACGTACATACATATGTTCCTGATGTGAATTTATCCGTAGGAAAAATTAATTGCCAATCGCCACATGTTGTAACTCAGCGATGATCCTCTCGAAACGGAACAAAATTATACACACGATAGATTACGATGAGTAGTGGTATTAGTGGTGGTGGTAGTGGTGGTGGCAGTAGTGGTGGGTGCTGGGTGGTGTTTTTTAGAACGCATGTATCTCAACAGCAATAACACTAACACTGCCAATAATAATTTTAAATAATGATAAACAACAGCAGTAACACTAACAATAATACTAGCATTAGTAATAGTGATAATCATAATTTCTACACATATATGGACACGTACGTAATGTGAGAGAAAAGTACCAAGTATGTCTCCATTTCAAAAAGGGGAGAGGGCAAAAAAAGTACAAAAAACAAATATAATTACACGAAACGGTCTGTATTGCACAATCTTTGGTGTTATTATTATTATTATTATTATTATTATTAGTAGTAGTAGTAGTAGTAGTAGTAGTAGTAGTAGTAGTAGACTATTATGCTCATTATGATATTAGAACACGAACAACTAATAACATAAAAAAAAAATACAACTAATAACTGATCTCGTAAACACACACACACACACACACACACACACACACACACACACACACACACCACCACACAGCTAGGGTATCACGAGTGTGAAGGCCCAGCTCGCAAGACCTCGAGAGCCAAGACAAGAGCAAGGCACAGTCTGTCACGTCCGCTCACCCTCCCTGCCCAGCCCTGCCCTGCCCTGCCTCACCCTGCC
>NC_087156.1:18099496-18104496 GCF_035594125.1 Scylla paramamosain
CTCGACTTGCCTTACTATGCTGGTATCTGTGGTGATCGTATTATTATCAACTTCATTCTTTTTTAGTAGCTTCATTGATGACCACCTCTTTCTCCTTCTCTTCCTCTTCCTCTCTTGAAGTTAACCTAACCTAACCATTGCTAACCTAACCATTGCTTGTCACACACTTCCCACAAGACTTGATCCTTCCTCTTACCATTATCAGTGATCTATCTACACATTCCTCCTGGCCTGAAATCCCATTGACTCCTGCATTTTTTTACCCCTACACATCAATTCTTAGTCGGTAACCTATACTAACTTCTTCGCCACCACTCCACCTCTCTCTCAATGTAATCCAATTCCCCAATACTTCTTCCGTGGCCACCAACATGCGTACATTTCTCCCTTCCCCAGCTCCCTCTATCACCGTTCCTCTGCAATCAGGAAAATGTACGTGCGGGGAAGGAGGGAGGAAGAAGTGGTCTGCCTCCCCACACCCTATAAATTCTGAACGTCGCTTCTCCTGCCTTCATTCTACAAATCATTTTCCATCCCCCGCTCACCTCCCGTCATGGTGTGTGTGTGTGTGTGTGTATGTGTGTGCGCGAACGCGCGCACGCGTCTGACGGATGAAGGGTGAAGAGTCTACCTGGCAAAACGACACACACATACACACACACACACACACACTGTCATATCTGATGGAGAAATACACACACACACATACACACACACACACTGTCATATCTGATGGAGTAATAATCATTGAACAAAACAATCTATTACATAAAAAAAATACAATGATGTTCTTAAACTGTCCCTAGAATTGCTCTAGAAAATTCATATGGAAGCAAATGACGCCTCCGCCACATTGACACATGCTCCTGGCAGAAAAAAACAGTAAATAACATCCACGATACGATGCATATATTTCCGTCACCTGTCAAAAGGTAATTAAAAGTCTAAGAGTAATTCCTGAGTATTTAGTAATTAATCCATATTACATCAAAGTACCTTTCAGGGATCACAGGAAATACAGTATTATCTATAGTCCTAAGTATTTACGCTTCACTAACAGAAAGAACATTGCTAAAAAGCACAACGTGATTCTACGATATGGTATTCAATTTCCAGGAATCTTTACATTACTATCGAGCAATTTTAATCAGTATACTTTTTTCAAATATTCCAAAAAAATTCATACTCATTTCATCAGCTAATAAAGCCGACAATTTCATATCTTTGAACAGTGACGATTTTTTCCTAACTAATCGAACGAGGATAAAACTCATCACGAATCGAATTACAAATGTTAATCACCAAGATCCATTTGGGTCACCGCACCAGACGAAAATCCTCGCCGCTGAGGGAGCACTCCTGTTCTCCCTTTGTGGGATCAGACTCTAAATAATTAACAAGAATATATACAAATACAATAGCAAATATATTGAACTCTGAGTGCTATACGTAAAAATATACTCGTGTGTGGTACTGTTGTTTGTTGCCACGCGAGGACATTGCGGGTTTGATGTCGGGAATGATCATTGTAAACTGATGCAGACAAGGTAAGGCTACATAGGTGGAAATATCTAGGTAAGTTTCATACAGGGACTGCCACATGTAGGCCTGATGGCTTCTTGTAGCTTCCCTTATGTTATTTATGTTCTAGAAGAAGGAAAAGCATACCTCTACAGAGAGAGAGAGAGAGAGAGAGAGAGAGAGAGAGAGAGAGAGAGAGAGAGAGAGAGAGAGAGAGAGAGAGAGAGAGAGAGAGAAAAAAATGGACAGAAACGAAGAAAAAACGACGAAAACAAACACACAAACAAAACAAAACAAAAAAAAATACAAGCAACACAGAAACAGTAACATACAATCACACACTCAAGCACACAGACAGACGGAAACACTCACTCCCAAACAATCACAACAAAACACACCCATCACACCACACCAGGCACAGAAAGGGAACACCTCCAGACGCGGCCCAACCAGATGGCAACGGTGGTCTTAAGCCAGAACGTGTCACAAGACGATCCTGGTGTGATGACGTATTTCTTCCTCCTTCCTCCCTCACACTTCCCCCTCACTCACCCTCCTCCCTTACCCTTACACCTCCCTCTTCCTCACTCCACCTCGATTATTCCCTCACAGGGTCACACCTTCTCCGTCTCCCCTTATTCCCTCTCCCCATGTCTCTTTCCTTATCCCTCCGTCTCTTCTCTGCTCCCACACACTTTTTTCCCTCCCTCCTATCGTCGTCCTTCCCTCATTTTTTCCCTCCCCTCCGCTCTGTTATCAAAAGAGATCCACGTAGGCCTAAGAGAGGAAGCGAAGCCTATTTTGCTCTCCGATCCCTAAATCCAATCGCCATTCTCCCGCCGCCTGGGTTTTTATTAATAAAAAATGCAATCTCCTATATGTATCCTGCCCTCAGCCTCCGTAAGGGCTCTTTTGCAAAATTTTAAGAGAAAAAACAAGAAAATAAGGAGTCTCTTAAGTGGGTATATTCAATATTTCTCCACCTTCTAAACTTCTTTTCCACTGTATAAGTCCTTCATATTTTTTTTTTTTATGAGTGGAAAACTAAGGTGAGGGAGAGCAGCAACAGCAGAAACAGGTGATGCAGCGCTAAGATTCAATCCATCACAAATTGTAAGATCTGGTAGGCTTAAAACTACCAGAGAGAGAGAGAGAGAGAGAGAGAGAGAGAGAGAGAGAGAGAGAGAGAGAGAGAGAGAGAGAGAGAGAGAGAGAGAGAAATACACTTTTTCATCTTCTAAATTTAGTAGATTTCTCCTTGCTCAACTTTTTCTTTTCGTTTTCAATTATTTTTATTTTTTTCGAGAGTTGAAGTTGAGGGAAAAACAGTAGGCGGCGCGGCGCAGGAGTCCATCAAACACATCGACAGATCTCGTAGGTCATAATTGCGCCAGATGACGACAATTAGGGTGACGGCCAATGACAGGGGCTGTGAAATATGAGTCTTCTGGCACCAGGGTCTAGTCTCTTCTTTCCCTCCCTTCCTCCCTCCGTCCCTCGCTTCCTTTTCCTCCTCTCCTCTCCTTCCTTTCTTTCTCCCTTCCTCTGTTTCATGGGAAGCCACACAAAACAGAGAGAAAGAGAGAGAGAGAGAGAGAGAGAGAGAGAGAGAGAGAGAGAGAGAGAGAGAGAGAGAGAGAGAGAGAGAGAGAAACAAATTCATTACATCCAGTCACTTTAAACAAACAATAAAGCCAGTTCTTGCGTGTGTGTCCTTCACTGTTACTGTTACTGCTGGTGCTGCTTCAGGGACACAGCCAGAAGGTCGTGAGTGACCCACTTAAACTTTCTTGTCGACACTGACTCAGAGTTTCCTGTCAAAATGAGAGAGAGAGAGAGAGAGAGAGAGAGAGAGAGAGAGAGAGAGAGAGAGAGAGAGAGAGAGAGAGAGAGAGAGAGAGAGAGAGAGAGAGAGAGAGAGCCATGGTGGTTGAATCAAGCGCTTTAGTATAGCAGGAAACACACACACACACACGAGCACAGAACCGAGGTGGAGAGTGGAAGCAGAGGAAAGGGAGTGAGTGGGGAGAGGAGGAGTGGATTACGGGCTGCAGGGGGGAGTGGGGGAAGTAAGTGGGGGAAGGGAGTGGGTGGGGAGGGGGAAGTGGGCTGCAGGCGGAGTGTCGAGCGGCCTCGATGCCAACTGGGAACAACTAAAACTTACTTGATTGCGCTACAAAGTTCTGCAATTTGCATATTCATTTCTCGGCCGCTGTTAACTTGGTTAATTCTTTCGAAAGTCCTGCAACGGCTGTTTTCCTTTTATTCACTACCAAAACCTTTATATTTTTTTGTATTGATGTGCCGCTACAAAGGGAGAAAAAAATAAATAAGCTGAAATGTACCGATATAGGAGCATACTTTTTTTTCGGTACTTATAGGAACCTCCGTGTTTTGAATTCCCAATTGTTATGCCGCTGCTCAGCTTGTTGTGAGGAAAGTAGCGTTTCCAGCATAAAAATAAAACTCCACTCTGCCGTACTGTCCTTCTGTGGCCGCCCGGCATGATAAACACACACACACACACACACAGACACAGACACACACACACACACACACACACACACACACACACACACACACACACACACACACACACACACACACACACACACACACACACACACACACACACACACACACACGCAGCGTCTGAGTGATAGTAGTCATGGCGGTGCTGCTCATTAAGTTTAGCAACAACAAAAGTAAGAATCAAACTCTCTCTGAACACAAAAGTAAGATTATATATAGGCAAACTTTGCTCATTAATAAGGAAAATGAGCTGGAGCTGGACCTGTGGGAGATGCAGCAGTGAATTACCACAAACTAATAGTATTTTGTAAAACACGCGAGCTTATTACATGATAATGAGGAAATGGTGGAAGAGGAGGAGAGGAAAGGAGGACTACGATGAGGAAAAGGAGGAGATAGAGGAGAATAATAACAACGATGACAAAGAAGAGGTAGACTAATAATATGACAAACACTAAAATGACGACAATAACAAAAAAATAAATAAAAAAAGTACATAAGAACGAATACGTCAAAGCAAACACCAGCCATTACCAAACAAACCCCTCTCTAAACCTCCCTTTTATTCAAACCCAATTATAACAAACCCCCACCAACCAACACCCATTCACTCCTCCAATTTCGAGCACCAACAAGCCAGGATAACCTCCCCAATTTCCCCCTATTTTCCGTATCCCCAGCATCCCCAACAACAACCCAACCACCACCACCACACCACCACCACTGCCTGGACCAACACGGGACTCCGGCATCCACGCGGAAACTGCACCTACGTCAGGCCGTCGCTGTTAATTTCGTCCGCTATTGTTTTGTTTTTACGGCCCGGCGGGGATGGTGGGGCTCATATTTTGGTGTGTGTGTGTGTGTGTGTGTGTCCCTCCCTACCACCTCCCTATCTCCCCTTTTTCCACCTCCCCCTTGGTTCCTCCCCTCCTTGTTTCCTCTCT
>NC_087156.1:18109496-18154496 GCF_035594125.1 Scylla paramamosain
AGAGAGAGAGAGAGAGAGAGAGAGAGAGAGAGAGAGAGAGAGAGAGAGAGAGAGAGAGAGAGAGAGAGAGAGAGAGAGAGAGAGAGAAATGACTCACCACCACCATACCACCATCACCACCGTCACCACCACCACCACTACCACCATTACAATGAGGTGGATAAGGAATCGTCCATGACTGGAAGGAAAGACAAACGAGGTGGAAGCAACACGAGATTAATCGATGCCAAACAAATGCACACACACACACGCACACACACACACACACACACACACACACACACACACACACACACACACACACACACACACACACACACACACACACACACACACACAACACAATTCCAAGTTATATTCACCCTCTCTCTCTCTCTCTCTCTCTCTCTCTCTCTCTCTCTCTCTCTCTCTCTCTCTCTCTCTCTCTCTCTCTCATACATGCTTCCCTTCTCTTTCATCACCCATGTCCCTCTTCTACGCATTTCCTCATCACCAATAACTAACTCTCTCTCTCTCTCTCTCTCTCTCTCTCTCTCTCTCTCTCTCTCTCTCTCTCTCTCTCTCTCTCTCTCTCTCTCTCTCTCTCTCTCTCTCTCCTACATCCCTCCCCGCCTCCCTCTCCCCACACCGCTGCCTCCCTCCGTCCCGCCTGCCTGCCAATATTCAACAGGAATTCATTACCACTGCGACCACATCAATTCTCGGCGCCTGACAGCCCTCCCAGTCGGCTATTCCTCCCCTACCAGATCACCTCAACATTTGCCTAACTGTCATCAAGGAAGTGTCAAGGCATTCACGCCCCTCCGCCGCCTGCATGTATTCGTTCTCTCCCAGTAGCTCGCGTCGGGAGGAGCGCGCCTTTTATTTTTTCTTTCCCCGTCAGGAGCGGTTGTTTTCCTGGGTCTTTTAGCTTTTTATTTATTTATTTTTTTCTTTGATTTGTTTTCCGATTTGGAGTGTTTTTGTTTTTGCTGTTGTTATGTTTTGGTGTGTGTGTGTGTGTGTGTGTGTGTGTGTGTGTGTGTGTGTGTGTGTGTGTGTGTGTGTGTGTGTGTGTGTGTGTGTGTGTGTGTGTGATTTCTTTTTCTCTTGATTTCGAGATATCATTTAATTGTGATCATCTTTTTTTTTTGTTTGTTCTTTTGTTTACAGTTTTAACTTCAGCGTCTCCCTTCCTCATATTTAACTTATTAGTGGTATTCCTTCTACAAGAATACCAGGAGGAGGCAGTAGACACCTGCCGAAACGATAATTACTCCCAGTGAGGTCTAAAGCACTGTTCAGGGGGTGCTGTGAACTTATCATTAAACCCAGCTGTGACCTCACTGAACGTTTCCCTTTGTGTCTCACAACACAAGGGGGCAGTCACAGCCTGCCCTCTAAAGACAACTCTCTTCCTCCACACAAAACTACAAGCACCTAATAACACACACACTCTTCACTCAAAAATTTTAAAATCATCAAGGCGAGTCCTACACCAGCCTCGGAGTCCCCATCTGGGGAGGGGAACATAAATGTCCCCAGGTCGGACTGCCTTTCTGTCGACGACCCTAAGTGTCTTGACACCCCCTCAACTTTTTCTTCATTAACTTCTGCAACATTCGCTGTCTAAGATCTAATTTTCAATTTGTAGAGCACCACCTCTCCTCTTCTAAACCTCATCTTCTTTTCCTCACTGAAACTCAGATGTCTGAGGCAACTGACAGTAGCCCCTTTTCTGTTCTGTCCTACTTTCTCTATCCTCATTTTCGATCCAAAGCTGGATGCTGCGTTTATGTGCGCAATGACTTAACCTGCTCTCGTGCCCACGCTCTTGAATCTTCCGAGTTTTCCACCATCTGTATACGACTACAGAGTCACTCTCAAACTAAATTTATCTGTGCTGTATACCTCTCACCTAACTCCTCTGACTATAAGAAATTCTTTGACTACTTAACTTCCAAAGTGGAGCACATTCTGACCCTCTTCCCTTTTGCAGAGATCTCCATTCTTGGAGACTTCAATGTTCACCACCAGCTTTGGTTTTCCTCTCCCTTCACTGACCATCCTGGTGAACTAGCCTACAGCTTTGCTATCCTCCATGACCTAGAGCAATTGGTGCAACACCCTACTCGTATTCCTGACCGCCTTTGAGATACGCCCAACATTCTTGATCTTTTCCTGACCTCTAATCCTTGTGCTTATGCTGTCACCCTTTCTTCTCCGTTGGGCTCCTTCGATCACAATCTCATATCTTTATCTTGTCCTATCGCTCCAATACCCCTCCTCAGGATCCCCCTAACCGAAGGTGCCTCTGGCGTTTTGCCTCTGCTAGTTGGGGAGGACCTGAGGAGGTATTTTGCTGATTTTCCTTGGAATGACTACTGCTTCCTTGTCAGAGACCCGTCTTTGTGTGCTGAGCACATAACAGAAGTGATAGTGTCTGGCATGAATATTAGTATGAACCCTTTGATAGTTTTGACAGTAAACGTTAAACTTTAGCTTGAATTGAACACTGACTGAAGATTGAAAACAATTTTCATGCCTAGATATCCTCGTAGTTTGTAATAACTTATTGCAACGATGAAACATTTACACACACACACACACACACACACACACACACACACACACACACAGAGAGAGAGAGAGAGAGAGAGAGAGAGAGAGAGAGAGAGAGAGAGAGAGAGAGAGAGAGAGAGAGAGAGAGAGAGAGAGAGAGAGAGAGAGAGAGAGAGAGAGAGAGAGAGAGAGAGAGAGAGAGAGAGAGAGAGATACGTAAGAACGGGGCAGGGGAGGGAGCAGAGAAGCAGCAGGAACAGAACAAAGCATAACACAACGCTACACGTGCACTGAGCATCGGACGAGTTTGAGTGACATTTTCAATTACAATCAAAATACTGGAGTTTCTCGGCCGCGGGAGACTTTCGCTCTGTCCTCATTATCTACCTCGTAATTTTCGCTCCGGCAGCTCAGGTGAGGCTAATAATTTACGAAAGTGAAATTGAGGAAGGTTTTCAAGATTAATCAACTGCAGCCTGTCATGTTTTGTGGTTTTGGCATGTGTGTATGTTTCTCTCTCTCTCTCTCTCTCTCTCTCTCTCTCTCTCTCTCTCTCTCTCTCTCTCTCTCTCTCTCTCTCTCTCTCTCTCTCTCTCTCTCTCTCTCATTCCAACACCAAGATATCATTCGACTCCACCTTTTCACTACCATCACCACCATCACCACCACCTCGGAATCATTACCATCACCTTTCCCTCACTCTTTCTCCCCGGCACAGGCTCAGTCCGCAGTGCGCTGGGATGGGAGGCGGCGGCTGGTGTGTGTGTGTGCCGCGTGATAATGAGTGAAAGGCAGCGTCCTCCAAGCAGGCGAAGGCAACCGCTGGCGTTTGGAGTCGTTAAAATGCTCATAAAAGGGAATAAAACCACGGCTTTACGTTCTGCTAATCCGATTTGATCAGCGTAATGGAAGGGGAGAGCCGGAATAAACCGGGTTTCCGCTGTACCACTGCAACTTGGAGCTTACGCCGGCTCTTCAATTATGCGCCGAACGACTTGCAACTTCATCAATTCACGTCCGTCACCGCTGCCTGCGCCACTCCCTTCCTTGCCTGTCGTTCTGTTTCTTTCTCTTCTCCCTCCCCTCTGATAGTTCTGCATGTTATACTGTTATCTCTCTCTCTCTCTCTCTCTCTCTCTCTCTCTCTCTCTCTCTCTCTCTCTCTCTCTCTCTCTCTCTCTCTCTCTCTCTCTCTCTCTCTCTCTCTCTCTCTCTCTCTCTCTCTCTCTCTCTATGACGGAAGCAAGGCACACATCGACAGAAGGAATCGAGTGACAATACACGCACACTTCTTCCGTGCGTCAATGCTCCTCTCGTTAAATTGGGACCAAGAGCCGCAGTTCAATAAGTGGTGCTAGTAATACAGCGCACCACGACATGTTGTGGATTCCTCTACATTCCCTATACAAGGAAATAATAATGAATTCACTCGTATGTATTGTGTAAGTAAATATCCTTTGGTCTAGTGCTTTACTACGGTATTAGAACAGACACAACCTATCATGCAACTTATTCCATTATTAAACAAACGGTAGAATATATAGAAAAAAATACACTTTATTAATTGATATAGACTTTCTATATCATTATTTTAATTTCCCATTTGATTCTACAGAAATACACTAATCATTCCTGCATTACAATTTTCACCCGTTTCCTCTCCTATTTACAACTCGACTGACTAGTGGAAGAGGAAAAAAATAGAACACATCTGCTTGCAGCTTCTCGTCTTTCTTGTTAGCGATTCTTCGTGGCGAAAATCAAGTCTCGCAGAACTTCAATATTACACTCACTGCACAGAATCCGTCTTGTTATAGGAGTTCCAGCCGCCCTCTCCTTCCCCTGCCTCGCCCTGCATCGCCTCCTCCTGCCTCACCTCGCCTAGCCTTGCCCGCGGGGAGGAGAGGGAAGCATTCTCAGCATTGCGCTTCTCCCACGCTTCCGCCCGTGATAACTTTATTGAGGTGTAATTTTCTTTTTCATAAACGTAAGGAGAATGTTGGAGAAAACAGGATGCGAGAGCCGGTGATTGCCATTATGCGTAGTAAATTTCGATGTGGCAAGAAATGCAGGGTTTCCTGTGTTTTTTTTTTTTTTTGTGTACGTTTTTTTTTTTTTTTTTTGTCATCATTACCTGTGTAGTTTTTTTTTTTCTTTCTTTTTTGTCCGGGTCAATATTCCGATGACACTTACCGATTTCACGTTTACAGCCAGGTACAAAAAAGTCTAAACAAGGTGTACATGTGAAAAAAAAAAAAAAGATAAAAAGTCTAATACAGACTCGCACACCACGCCTGGAAAAGAGAGATTCAGTTCAGTATGTAAATGCTGGAATTATTGTGGTGATGTGCCCTTTCATAGGCCTGCAGGGCAACAAACTTTTCGTGGGTACCTGCGACCGCTGAACAACAGTATATGAACGTATTGGTAACGAATGGGAAGCGCGGAGAAGAGCAGCTTGTCAGGGATGATGGTGTGTTTCTGCACCAAAAAAAAAAAAATAAATAAATAAATAAATAAATAAATAAATAAATGATGAAAAAAGTGTTTTTACTTATACGAGAGAGAGAGAGAGAGAGAGAGAGAGAGAGAGAGAGAGAGAGAGAGAGAGAGAGAGAGAGAGAGAGAGAGAGAGAGAGAGATGCAGAGGCAAATAAGATGGCTGAAGGAAGCGCAAGAAGGTTAAAAAAAAAGGGAAAAGCCAAAGAAAACACACGAGAACAAAGGCAAAAAAAAAAAAAAAAAAGAGAAAAGGATTGTCTGGTGACACAAAGAGGACGAAACCGAAATAGCGCAAGAAAATGCTGGAGTTCTGGCTGGGAGTGGCGGCGGTGGCGGGGGCGGGGCAGGGCGGGGCGGGGAAGCGACGGCTGGGTTGGCGTGTCCTTTCAGCACAGTACAACTAAATTCAAACTAGGGATCGACGGATTCTATTTCCCCGGAGAAGAAATGGAGGGAGCTTCGTCTCTTTTGTTGGATAGAGACGCAACGAGGAAGAGAAGGAAGCCTCACCGAGAAGATATCGGATTTTAGCTTTACTTTTCATAGCTCCATTCAGCTCGCCTTCAGATTGCACCAACAATACGGCCATTAAATGCTTGCTCCACTCCCAGCATATCCCATAAATATTCACGAAATAATTATGCACAATGAAATTTCAAGCAAGATGTCTTTTAGCCAAAAATATTACCAGTTACTAAGTAATTTTCGTGACGGTACGCCTTACAAATACTATGATTCCAATGAGGAGGTGCACTTTTTTAAACAAATAGCTCCGCCATCTCTCTCTCTCTCTCTCTCTCTCTCTCTCTCTCTCTCTCTCTCTCTCTCTCTCTCTCTCTCTCTCTCTCTCTCTCTCTCTCTCCATGCACACGACTCACCGCAGCGACGCCTTACTAAATCAATTTATCAGCTCCCATTGAGTCACCTGGAGACTATTTTCCCTCCCCTCCCTCGCAGCGTCCACGCGGCACACACTGTAACTCTGACGCTCTCAAAAGCATCGTGACTTAATTCAATAACCGAATAAATTCCCCAGACAAAGGCTGCCACACAGAAGCAGCCAATGGGAGAAATGGAGGGAAGGAGGGAGAGGGATGGTGGGAAGGAGGAAAGGAAGGAATGAAAGGAGAGGGGGCTGGGGAAATGGAGGGAAGGAGGGGGTAAGGGATGTGAAGAGAGGGATGAAGGGAGAGAAAAGAAAGGAGAGGGAGAAAGGGAACTGAGGAGATGAATGAAATGAATGAATGAATGAATGAATGAAGGAAGGAAGGAAGGAAGGAAACAAGCGAACGAACGAACGAACGAACGAAAGAAGGAAGGATGAAAAGAAAGAAGCAGGAAAGGATGAATGAATGGATGGAAGGAAGACAGGAGAGGAGAGATGGAAGAGGGAAGGAAGAAGAGAGGGATGAATGAATGGAAGGACAAAAAACAAGCAAAACCAGAGAGATAGAAGAGAAAGAGAGATACTCGTCGATGGAGGAAAGGAGTGCAATGCAACTGGAGAGTGGAGGGGAGGAGGAAGAGAAGAATAAAGGTACAGAGATGAAGGGAAAGAGGAAGATGGAGCTGGAGAGATGGAGGGAAGGAAGAACAGGGGGATGGAGGCATGAAAGGAGGGAGGGAGAGGGGGACGAAGAAAGCGAGGGAAAGATGAAGGGAGGGTGGTGATGACGTCAGGGAAAACACAGGTAGGCAGGACTGAAGCCTTTAAAAGGTAATTGAATCCGATTTGACTTACTCTGGGCGACTACCTCAATCGTCCTATGGAGAGAGAAAGAGAGAGAGAGAGAGAGAGAGAGCACATTAAATAACTAAATCCTGAAACTACAATTCCTCGCACTTTGACAGAACATAAACAACCAACAGAACTATTAAATAAAAAAAAATAAATAAATAAATAAAAACAACCATAAAAAAAAAGTTAAGTATCAGCCCAGAACATAGTAAGCGTAGTACTACAAGGGACGTTGAGCCAATTTTTTTTCATGTGATTCACCGCACAGTAACGCGTGAAAAATTCCATGAAAGACCAGAAGTACACCAACACTGAAAAATACAACGCTAAAAGCCACGTTTGACATTGCAGTCCTTATTCATAGTCGATGACTCTTAACACAACGGAAAGAAGGGGAAAAAGATTGGCATGTTTAGTGTCTGGTTAATAATAGCAGCGTATAACAGGATAGAGAGAGAGAGAGAGAGAGAGAGAGAGAGAGAGAGAGAGAGAGAGAGAGAGAGAGAGAGAGAGAGAGAGAGAGAGAGAGAGAGAGAGAGAGAATACGAAGATATGTGACAAAAAAAAAAACATCTTCAGAGAATCATTATATTAACGAACATCTCAATAACTTTGCAGATGTGTCGTAAATTTAGAAAAGGAAATACGAAACAAATAAATAAATACTAGAAACAAATACGAATGCTAGAAATCGTACAGGAAGCATACTTGAGATCCACAAACAATACTGAATAAGTAAATGAAAAACTGGAAAGCATAAGGAAGAAAATACATAAAAATACCTACAAAATTATTGTCAGACAGCAAGGAACCAAATAAGAAAACAAAATCTCCCCAAAGAAAAAAAGTAGTAAACGAAGGATAAAAAAAGAAAAAGAAATAAACATTCATAACGACAAACAGGCAAAATGCATCACCAAGAGCAGCTAAATAGAAAATATATTACATACAAAAACTAAATTAGCCAGCTTTCTTGATTCTTCTCCTGTCTCTTTGTAGGAACAGCACTGCTTCTTTTATTTTCCTCTCTTGTTCTTTCTCAAACGTGAATAACAGAAAATAATCGTATAAAATAAAAACATCAGATTAATAAAAAAAAAAAAATACGGAGAAGAAGGCAGTGACAAAACTCATTAACAAGCCGGCGATATTGAGTCCCAGAAGTGTTCAGACACGACTAAAAACACATATTGAAAAAAAAAAAAAAAAAATACACTCCCAAAATAAACTCACGGACGAAAGGCAAAATCGACGAATAAAATGCACAAACACATACACAGACTCACCCAAAAGAGAAAAACTGGCAACGTCGAGCACCAGAACCAACCACAATCGAAAACACCTTTGAAGTCCAGCCTTAAGTCACCTTCAGAGGGCGAGGCAGAGAGGCGGAGAGGCGAGGATCCGAGCACCCAAGAGGAAACCCACGGAAAAAAGATATTGACTGTCGCCACACCAATAGGCCTACGGGAAAAACGGAAAAGTGCTGTAATATATCTATAATCCGGCGCAGACACGGTGGTCAGCGTCCTGCTCTGTCCGGCCACAGGAAATTATGGGATATTATGGATTTAGGAGGAGATAGGGGGGATAAAAGGCAGGAGGAGGTGGAGGAAGGAAGAGGTAGGGGAAGGTGGTGGTGGTGGTAGTGGGAGGGCTTCAGATGGTAGGAAAGGAAGACGTGGGAAAGTGGAATGGTGACCAGGGACAAATAAACCACAAAAAAAAAGAAAATAAAAAAATAACAGAAAAAGATAAAACGACCAGAGGATGTCAATTAGAGTTAAAATGTGTCATAACGGCCATACACGTCTCGTTACTGGAGGCCTAGACAAATAATGAGATAAAATAATACTATAATTCAGAGGGAGAACTAGAACATTCCAGCACTCACATACACTAGACGAAAAATGTGTATTGGGTGGACCAAGTGTGGGTGTCACTTCAAGCGGTATCGGCGTGGACACAGGACAGGGGAGTGGAAGTATGCATAGAAAAACACATTCTTTGTCACTGCTCCAACTTGCCCACAGCTCGCCACGCCATGCAACCCTCACCCACTGAATACTTTATCGTAATAGGTAGTGACATTGACCCCCAACATGGATTTCCTGACTTCACACCAGCATTCCGTCCATTCTTGCATCTACTGAACCCTAGACATAATTTAAGCGACCGATCTCAAATATTTACGTACAGTGCTTTTGTATAATTTTTGCTTGTGACATGGTTGGCTGAGGTTCGTGCCCCGTCCAGGTTGTTAAAGAATTTCACTAAAGGATGAGCAGTCATTGTCTCCCTTGACCTAAAAGATGGGATGTGTGGTGTGTGAAGGGTCCCAGTTTTACCTACAGATCAAATTATATGAAATCTCTAAGTTGTTTCCATGATAACAACAGCTGGCAATCATGAGTTACGCAAGACTGCGAATCACACACACACACACACACACACACACACACTAATTACAATTATCGTCAAGAGAGCTTCAGTGGCACACAAGCTTCCCAGAATCCCAGTCACCAAAGTTTCCATTCATGCTTATTAGTCAGACTCATTAGCTAAAATTAAACGCACACAACACGACTTAAACACGCCATGTGGGATCGCACACCACGACCTCAATGGCACACACACACACACACACACACACACACACACACACACACACACACACACCCATACATACACACACACACACTGATGCTGAGACTTCGATTAACCTTCTTTCCCTCTATCTAACCTCCGCCTCACTTTTTTCCTTCCTCTTCCTCCTTAAACACAACGCTCACCTCGAAGCAAAATCACGAGCTTTGTCGCCGGTGCGGAGTCCGTATGACCACGAATATTGGGTCTTCCATCTTGCTTAATGCTGACCTTTGCACGCGATTTATGATCATCCAACTCACTCTTCTCTCTTCTTTCTCTTCCTCCTCCTCCTCCTCTTCCTCCTCCTGCTGCCCCAAGCCTCAGCCTCTCTCTATGCCAAATTACTCTGCTGACTCTCCCTCTACGTAAAGGGCCGAAAGGTGATAAATTTCCCAGCCAGTGGAATGGGTTTCAATTGATATAAAGAGAAGACTTCAATTCTTCCCTTGAGCCTTCTCCGATTTATGGTCTATAAAGACTATCCACCACCACCACCACCACCACTAGCATCACCACATCCACCTCAGAGCTGTTGTGGGGGTAGGATAAACACACACGCACACACACACACACACACACACACACACACACACACACACACGCACACGCACGCACGTCACGAGTAACAGGAAGCCTCCGTCAAACCCTTCATCATTACAGTCTAATTCACGTGAGGAATTGCCTCATTTCGACATCACGTTAATTTCACGAAAACATAATTAACAGCAAAACAACGTTGATCCTTCCCCCTTTCCCCTTCCTCTCCATCCCTCCCTCCCTCCCCTCCTCCTTCACTCTCTCGCAGTTGAGACCTAGAAAAAAGGAGTGAAAAAGACTGCCTTGTCTATGAATTCTATAATAATCACAAAAATCAATCCCAATTAGTATCCTCTCTGATTTCCTCAACTTACAAAGCCAAATATAAAAAAGGGGGATGGAAAAGTGCAGACTATTCAGTATGTTGAATAGCCTGTGTGCTCTCGACTGGCCCCGCTACCTTAATTAAGCCACCGGACACCTGATGGCGCACCCAACACCGAATGGAGGGCATATCCGCATCCGCCCTCTGATGTACGAACGCGAACACAGGATCCGAACCCAATTCCACACAAAAGAGAGTTGTATAGTGTTTATGCGTCATCACCATTTGGCCGTGTTTCTCGCAGGGCCAAGGCTCGGCGCCAGCACGCGGGAGCTCAGGAGTGGCCTGGCAGTGATGGCCCCTCTCTGCCTTCCGGTGCTCGGGTCCAGCTCGGCTCAAAATGGCCCTGGAAGCTTGGTCGAGGTGCTGCTTCCCTCCCTTTTCAAAACTTTATGGTTTGGAAAAACTACTGACCATTTTGCTCTGAATGTAGCTTATCCGAAAGTGTACCAAACATTTTCGTTCAATACTTTATTTCCTTTCAACAAAATATACGTACAATTTCTTTTCTTTTCTTTTTTTTCAATAAATGAGTGGAAGAAAACGAAACACGCGTCATTAGATACAAGTTCGTGTACATCGCTTCTCGTTACGTACAAAAAAAGAAGAAACTTGAACTCGAAATTAACAAAGCAAGTGAAAATATACACCATTACTCCCCTTCTGCAGGCAAGAATTAGGGAACAAAGTAGGGTTAATTTCAGAACTTCGGAAATGCCTTCATACACTCTTATGAAAAAGTCCAGCTCGCAGGAACAGGAGCAGGCCGTTTGAGACCATTACAGTAAAGCGAGCGAAGGAACACACGCAATGGTCAGCTCCTGAATAAGGCAGGGCAGGAATGAACATTAGCAGACACCGCTTGGGAGAGGTGGCGGCGAAGTGAGGAGAGAAAAATAAAATAATGACGCTAGCGAGATGAGAGGAAGTGGGAGGCGTGAGGTGATGACAATTTACTCGTGAAATAAACACTTTAATCAGAGCAGGTAAGGCACAACACCGCGGAAATGAAAAGAGAAGAGTGTAAAGTCATGACGACCCCAGGCAGGCAGGTAGGTAAGCAGGAAGGCTAGAAGGCAAGCAGGCAGGCAGGCAGGCAGGCAGGCAGGCAGGCAGGCAGACAGGCATGCGCAGGTGGAAATGGTTTACATATTGAAGAAGCTTAAAAGAGCATCACTCCATCAGCATAAAAGTCTAATGAAAAATGGCTTCATTTACACCAGACCTGAGCAAATGGCGCGAGACCCAATCACAGCAGGCTATGTCCCACACCTCCCCGCCAGCCCCCTTCCAGCACCGAACCCCCCGACATCGCAGCCCCCTCTCGCCCTGGGACTGGTCACCTCCGGCCGCCTATAATGGCTTCGTTAACCTCCGGTGGCCTCCCAAGGTTATCCAAGGCAGGGGGGACTGGTGATAGGACTGAGAAGGGGCGGGGAGGTGGGGAAAAGGGATTGGATGGGAAAAGATGGAAAAGACGAGAGGTGGGAGAACAAGAGAAGAAGAGAGAAAAGAGGAAGTAGGTAAGGGGAAGAAGTGAGAGAGGAGAGCAGATAATGGGGAAGCGGGGAATAATGATAAGGAT
Source organism: Scylla paramamosain (assembly GCF_035594125.1). Classification (NCBI taxonomy): domain Eukaryota; kingdom Metazoa; phylum Arthropoda; class Malacostraca; order Decapoda; family Portunidae; genus Scylla; species Scylla paramamosain. The sequence continues at coordinate 18,121,434 of NC_087156.1, forward strand.
CGCATGGCCCGGATTCACTGCGGCCAACATACACCAAAAACAATGGTTCTCTTTTTCCTCTTTGTTGCCAATGACCACGTACATAAGCGCCGCCATTTTTGAGGATTTGTTCCGCTACAGGAAATAATTATGTTGTGTTTATTGTGTTTATGTTTCACACGTGGTTATTTTGAACACGCACCTTCCTCTGTTTTGGTGTCACGACAGATGCAGGTGCTCCGTAGTTAAATTAGTTTGGTTTTAGACAAGGCTACAGTACCTGCATGCGAAACACACACACACACACACACACACACACACACACACACACACACACACACACACACACACACACACACACACACACACAGAAATACATTATTCATGCCGCTTCCAATATACCTACAGACACGCCTCGCCAGTAGCCACCACAAGCCGCGAGGTGTAATCCTGTTTTCCACTCCTAGGTAACTTAGGCCTATCCACAAACCCTCGCACCTCCCTCCTCTGTGAAACTTTTTTCTGTATTTTTTCCCACTCGAAATCCCACAATTTTCTATTATCATTACTTCGGATTCCCATCCCTTTTGATATCAGTTCCTAGACCGTTCTTAGTTTTGAAAGAAATATTTTCAATTCTGTTATGTTCTGGTGTTGCTAACCACTGTTGTTTTACATTTACTTCAACGAGAGCACACATCACATGCCACACGTCACGCATAAGTAGATTAAACGGTTTCAGAAAGGCTCAGAAAGGTTATCATCATCTTTCTCACTGCTTCCTACACTGTTTTTTTCCTACACTTTTGTATAATTTCTTCATCACTGTTCTTCTTCATTTCCTCCGCTCCTCTCATCACCACTTCCTCCAGTATCATTTCCTCATCACTGTTCTCCAGCATCATTTCCTGTTCTCCAGCATCATTTCCTCATCACTGTTCTCCAGCATCATTTCCTGTTCTCCAGCATCATTTCCTCATCACTGTTCTCCAGCATCATTTCCTGTTCTCCAGCATCATTTCCTCATCACTGTTCTCCAGCATCATTTCCTCATCACTGTTACTCCAGCATCATTTTCTCATTACTGTTTTAGCATCATTTCCTCATCACTTTTCCAGCATCATTTCATCACTGTTCCTCCAGCATCATATCTTCATCACTGTTCCAAAATCATTTCCTCATCACTGTTCTCCTTCATTTCCTTCGCTCCTGTCGTCACCACTTCCTCTAGCATCTCTCTCTTTACTTCTCCCTCCCTCCCTCCGCTACAAAGAAGGGCGTCTAATTTTAAGTGTATTTTGAAAATTTGATGTCTGTGCGTTGCGGCGGCTAAAAGTTTGTCGGCAAGGCGCAGTCGCTTCTCTTCCATGGATTCATTTTTATTGTTTTATTTTATCTGTTTCCTTCCGCTCTCTCTCTCTCTCTCTCTTTCTCTCTCTCTCTCTCTCTCTCTCTCTCTCTCTCTCTCTCTCTCTCTCTCTCTCTCTCTCTCTCTCTCTCTCTCTCTCTCTCTCTCTCTCTCTCTCACACGCACACACGAGTGAAATAAATGACGAATATAGATAAGAATCAAAGGCAACAGGATGCATACACATACAGAAGTAAATAAATATATAGATAAGTACGTATGTATGTATGTGTGTGTGTGTGTGTGTGTATGTATGTATGTATGTATGTATGTATGTATGTATGTATGTAAGCATGTGTGTGTGTGTGTGCGTGTGTATGTATTTGCCTTGTAACATTTATTCTAAGTTTTTACCTCCCTACCACCATCCCTCCCCATCCTTTCTTTCTCTCCCTCCCTCCCCACCCTCCTCCTCCTCCTCCTCCCGGCACTTAACCCCGACAAAAATATGGAATACTTCGTATATTCTTCGGTTCATTAAATATGAATTGCAGCAGCGAACCAATTCCGGCAAATGGCCAAACAAGTCGTTGTCGGTCACAAAAGCTTTCTGGCGAAGAGGAATATAAATACTTTAATATTATGGAGCCAAGAGCGGGACAATAAACCATTATTTAGACACAAACGGTATGACGGCGACTCAGCCCTCCCTCTCTCCCTCCCACCCTCCCTCTCATCCTTCCTTCCTTCCTTCCGACATCTCTTGGCTGTGTGTGTGTGTGTGTGTGTGTGTGTGTGTGTGTGTGTGTGTGAGAGAGAGAGAGAGAGAGAGAGAGAGAGAGAGAGAGAGAGAGAGAGAGAGAGAGAGAGAGAGAGAGAGAGAGAGAGAGAGAGAGAGAGAGAGAGAGAGAGAGAGAACCACAAAAAAATCGGTCCAAGGAAGAGATCAAAACACACACACACACACACACACACACACACACACACACACACACACACACACACACACACACACACACACATGTCCACGGATCTTCTCACCTTCCGCACACCCACTAAAGGCTCTTCAGAAAGCGATGAGGGGCAGGAACCTCTAATTGGCGGGGCGATAAGGAGTTTCCGGCCGCCAGATAAACTTGGAAGGCAAATCGGTATAAGTGACATAAGGAAATAAGCCAATCCTTCTGTAGAGTAACAAGAAAAGTTTTAATCGTACCACCTAAACGGAAACGGAGGAGGAGAAGGAGGAAAACGAGGAGAGAAGACAAGGGTAAGGAAAAAGAGAGGAAGGTTGAAGAAAGCAGTCGGAGGAGGAGTAGGAGGAGGAGGAGGAGGAGGAGGAGGAGGAGGAGGAGGAGGAGGAGGAAGAGGAAGAGGAAGAGGAGGAAGAGGAGGAGGAGGAGGAATGTGGAATGTTAAAGTGTCACTTCAAATTCCCTGTCGTCCTTCAGTTCTCTTTTCCTTCTCTCTCTCTCTCTCTCTCTCTCTCTCTCTCTCTCTCTCTCTCTCTCTCTCTCTCTCTCTCTCTCTCTCTCTCTCTCTCCATTCTCTTCCGTCAGTTCATCAGTTTTCTTCCGCCTTCCATCCCATTTCGTCTCTCTCTCTCTCTCTCTCTCTCTCTCTCTGTTCAGATTCAAAGTTCTAACATCCAGCGTATTACTTGAACTTAGAGAGAGAGAGAGAGAGAGAGAGAGAGAGAGAGAGAGAGAGAGAGAGAGAGAGAGAGAGAGAGAGAGAGAGTTATAAATGTATGTAGCATCACTATTTTTTTTGTCGCTATTCTAAATTCCGTTATTATTCAATTTTCAAATTAAAACTTCACGCATCGAGTAACAAAACGAAACCAGGTGACTCGTGTGTGTGTGTGTGTGTGTGTGTGTGTGTGTGTGTGTGTGTGTGTGTGTGTGTGTGTGTGTGTGTGTGATACAAACTGGATGAAGGACACAGGAGCCGGCAGAAGGATGCAAAGGCCAGTCCTCCCCAGCTGCCACTAACGAGACCGAACGAAATCTTTGACTGAGTGGCGGCGACCTGGCGACCGACTGTTATGTGGGCGGCGCCGCGGTAGTCCCCAGCTGCGCCGCCTGCTGAATGAAGACTATCGAAAACCCGGTCGCTTCAGAGCGCAGTGAGGCGTAACAACCATGGCGGCGATGTTTTTTGAACCGGAGACAAATATTATAGTGTGTGTGAGGAAGTACTGCGTGAGTTGTGGTTGCCTTTTATAATTATTATTATTCCATTAGTCATGCACGGTGCCCGGCATGTTCCAACTGACAGCGATTTTTTTTCTAGTAATGTTCGGTAGAAATATAATTCATCAGTATGGAATATTTGAATAATAATGTGCATCTTAAATCATGGAAAGCAAATTTGATTCAGGAATTTTTATGAACATAAGGGAAAAAATGTGAACAGGAACAGTATCATTCTTGCAGAAACAAAGTTACTTGTGTTAAAGTGGTGAGAGAGAAAACGCCATCACACACACACACACACACACACACACACACACACACACACACACACACACACACACACAGGCATTCAAAAGCCATTACGGTGATCACTTGGTGCTCCAACAAAAGCTTAAAGAAATTCGCTCAGAGTACCAGCGTCGGGGTGAATAGGACGGCGAGGCGGCCACACTAGCAGAGCGGGAGGGAATTTGACGGGAAGACCTCTCACAGGATGAATGGAGGAGCGATGTTCTCTACAGTCTTGCTGAAAAGTATGTCCTTTTCCTCTTCCCTTCCACCCTCCTACTCTCCCTGGCGCTCTGTCTCCTCTCCTATCTTTTACATCCCATTTTCTTCCTACTCCCTCTCCTCCTCCTCCTCCTCCTTCACTTCTTTATTTTTCATCATTTCAGTCACTTCACATTCTTTTTGTCCTTCCAGCCATCTCGCTGACTGCCTCGCCCTCGTCTACTTCCACTGGTGTCCTTCGCCTGCCACCGCCAACGCCTCTTTCCCCACTTCTTACTGCCCATCCCATCCCTCCCTTGCAATTCCCACCACTGCGCTTGTCTCTCACGCGACGCCAACTTAAATGAAAAAAGAAAGCAACATGCCAAGTGAGTGAACGTATAGCCAGCAGCTCCTATGACTCGCCTCTCCTTCAACTACAAGTGCCACCAGACAGACGTCCTCGACAATGCTCTAACCATCCCTCCCTCCTCCTCCTCCTCCTCCTCCTCCTCCTCCTCCTCCTCCTGCTGTGCCTCTCATCCTCCTCCTCCAGCAGTTGTATTCCCCGAGTCCCTCCCTATTCACGTGACAAATGTGCTGGCAGTGAAACGTGACCCAGACCTCGAACGCCCACGGGTGTACACGCCCACCCACTTCGTAAACCTCATTTTCTCCTCCTCCTCCTACTTCTCCAACCACCTCCCACTGCCACGCCCACCGCTGCAGCTCCTTCCTTCTACCTAATCTTCATCAAGCAAGCGAGGAAGCGAGGAGGTAGACGGGAGGGGGCACTGGGAGGGAAGGGGATGGGGAGCTGGGATGAGTGAGAGGAGAGAGGAGGGAGAGGAGAGGCAGTTGAGTGACCTTGTGCGTTGTGGTCTTCATCTGTCAAGCCACCCAATTACTCCCGGCACTTGTCTCTCGCGCGGTGGGGGATAGAGTGGGAAGGGGAGGGAGGGAGGGAGGGAGGGAGGGAGGGAGGGAGGGAGGGAGGGAGAGAGAGAGAGAGAGAGAGAGAGAGAGAGAGAGAGAGAGAGAGAGAGAGAGAGAGAGAGAGAGAGAGAGAGAGAGAGAGAGAGAGGTTAAGAGGCTAAAGCTCCTTGTATGTACGTATATCTCATTCTGTGCTTGGAGGATCATCATTGTGCACTTATGCCCCTCTCTCTCTCTCTCTCTCTCTCTCTCTCTCTCTCTCTCTCTCTCTCTGGCTCTCCTGTATGCCACGCAGGGCTTCCTTAACCCTTCCCTTGCTCTCCCTTCCTTCACCCTTAACAATTAGGCCACTCTGCTGACCCCACCTTCCCCTTCTACTTTTTTGTTTCTTCCTCCTACTCTACCTCCTCCTGTTCTTCCTCCTCCTCCTCGTCCTCCTCCTCCTCTTCCTCCTCCCTGTGTTTCTCCGGCCCTTCCCGTTTCCACACATTGTTCTGCAAGTTGCTTCACCTGCAGGAAAAATAGCAGCAGCTCAGTCCGCTAACAAGAGGACCAATTTGCGAGAGTTTACCGAGAGAGCGACGGATATTGGTCCATAGTATTGGCTAGGGCATCTCTGATAGTGAGCGTCCGCGTGTGTGTGTACGAGTACGTGTGTACGCGTGTGTGTGTGTGTGTGTGTGTGTGTGTGTGTGCGTGTGTGTGAGTAGGTGGGTGAGTGAAATGCATCCCACAGTCTTAAGGATCACGTGCTGGCGTCCTGATCGCTACCAATTACCTTTAGCAACCTGAGCGGAGCAAGAACCTCAGCCCGCTAAGTGACAGTCAAGGGCATTACCATCCACTAAGCTGGCAACTGAAGCAGGGCACGCGGAACAGGAACCTCAGTATGCCAAGTGATAAATAAAGATTAAAGCGTGTGATAAAGTCTAAAAATCATGTTCGTTATAAGTAAAAGTTAGAAACTAAAGGCTTTCACGCAGCCAACTCTTACATGAAAGGGAACACACGGATGCGAGTCTCAATGTGACAAGTAACGCGTAAAAACTAAGAAATAAAAGTGACAGAAATGAGTCAAAATAATGTTCATAATTTGTTTCCTTCCCTTTTACAATTCCCGTAATTTCTCAAGGCAAGAACGACACCAGCTAACGAAGAACTTGGGTTTGGGCATTTAAGAACCATGAACCCGAGTGGATGCCCTTCCTAACCTCGGACGTAGCCAGGATGTTCATAATAAAACACGTAAAGAACTAAAGTCTTCACGCAGCCACCTCTCTCCACCTCAAGTTCATGAAGGTTGACTGATGCACGTTGCTGTTAATGAACACTTCCTCCCATAACTCCCCGGGCACAAGGATGCTAATCACGTGCTCTCCCGTCCACTTGTCTCCCTCCCTCAGGCTTACTCCTCCTCCTCCAGCTCCAGCTAGAGCCACTTACATCTCACTCCTCATTCTACTTCTCTAAATTATCTCCCTATCCTTTTTTTTTTTTTCTTCTTCTTCATTTATAGTCTCTCTCTCTCTCTCTCTCTCTCTCTCTCTCTCTCTCTCTCTCTCTCTCTCTCTCTCTCTCTCTCTCTCTCTGATGATTAACATGCTTGGAATGCAAATCTTTAATGTAATTCGAGTATTTTTCATGTACTTTTTAAATCTTTATCTTCAGAAATGCAAAGGAGGTGGAAGAGGAGGCCTTAATCTCTAATCAACACAAAGGTTCACAGTGGTGTGCGATTTACCTATGATCATCCCATTTGATCCTAGCCTTAAGATGCTCACCCCCATTCTCTCTAAGGAAAGCAGAGAGAGAGAGAGAGAGAGAGAGAGAGAGAGAGAGAGAGAGAGAGAGAGAGAGAGAGAGAGAGAGAGAGAGAGAGAGAGAGAGAGAGAGAGAGAGAGAGAGAGAGAGAGAGAGATCCATAATGTCTGAAACTAGCAGAACAAAAGCTGAAGTATCCAATTCATACAGAACCCCTCGAGCTTTCTCCTGATTGAACTCAGTACTCAATGTTGTGAAAATACTCGAGTTTTCTCCACTCAAGACACTCAAACACACAAACTGTTTGCGAACGTGATCTGTAGACCGCGTTTTTCCTTCTCCTTCCCCTCCTACTCCTGTACTCCTCTTAATCTTTCCTTTACTTCATTTTCACTCCTCCTCCTAATCCTCCTCCTCTCCGGCGCAGCTCTCCGTGACTGAGGACCAATCCAGAGGCATAACCACACAATACATGCTCGTCAGTTCAGAGCATGACAGCCACTTAGGGCCGTCAGATCGCCTCGCGGATGGACAAAGCATATTTACAAACTCGCCGTGCAGTGATTTATGAGCGGGGCGGGAGGGCGAGGCGTGAGGACAGCGCCACTCCACACAGCGCCCCGTCATTCACGCTGAAGGAGGGAAGGACGGTTGAGGAGGTAGCGAGGTGGGTGAGGAGATGGAAGGAAGGAAGGAAGATGTCTGCGGGCTGGTGATTTGGGTTATAATTTTTTTTTCTGCTGGTGTTTTAATGACGATACTAATGATGATGATGATGATGATGATGATGGTGATGGTGATGGTGATGACGATGATGGTGGTGGTGGTGGTGGTGGTGGTGGTGGTGGTGATGATGATGGTGGTGATGATGGTAGTGATGATGATGATGATGATGATGAAATGAGAGTGAATAATGAGACAAGGTAATGAGAAGCAAATTACCAAAAGGAGAAATGCATCTGCCTTGCAATATTAAGCAAGTAAACAAAGAGAAGGGAAGAGAAGGGAAGGGTAAACAGAAAAAAAAAAAAACAATGACCATGAAAAGTGATACCCATACCATACGTAAACGCACCCTATTGTATAGTTTTAATGGAAAAATAAGGAAATATATGAAAAGGTAACGTGTATTGGTCTAAAAAAAAAATACGAATAATGAAAATCACAATACGTGTTATACATAAATTAAAAAGGAAAACAAGACCCAACAATTAAGACAGATTTTTAAAAAGTGGGCCTGAGCTATTATTCTAAGCCCTTTTTCCAGCAAGAGCAGCAGGAACAACGGTGACGGGGAGCTACCGTGCACACCACTTTCTCCTCTTCCGCCTCTCTAGTGTATAGGACAGATTAAAAAAAGAAAAAAAAAAGCTATTCATACTAAACTGAAAGAAAAAAAGTGGATTGAAAAGAGGAGAAAATAATAGAGGAGGAGGAGGAGGAGGAGGAGGAGGAGGAGAAAGGCAATAGGGAAAGACGGTCTTGCGGGCGGCGGGTGACGGGACGGTCAGGTGACGGCTGAGGGTAATACCTGTCACCGCCACTACCGCTTATCCTCCCCCCACACACATAGGTCTTCCTTCCCTACGTATTCCCCAAGTCCTCGTCCTCCTCCTCCTCCTCCTCCTTCGCACTTTCCTTCTCCTTCTATTTCATATATTTTTCCTTCACCTTTCTCCAGTTTTTTTTTCTTATTGTCTTTTGTCTGTTTTTTCTCTCCTCCTCTTCTTTCTCTTTTTATGTTCCTACCCTAGCCGGCTACATTTTCCTCTTCCACTTGTTTCGTTTCTCCCTCTTCTCCATCCCTTCATATTTCCATCACGGTCACAAAAATCACTTCCAATTTGCGTCACCCTCCAGCTGGTGTGGTGGGGGCGGTCAACACGTCAGTCCAGCACCGCAGCGCCAGCCAGCCAGCCGGCCACCGGGTGTGATGAGGCAACTTTCTTATCGTACACGGGCGAGGTACACTAAAAATAACTCAATTTAATATATTAATGGTAATCTCTACTAGTCATTACATGGCCGTGAATCAGTGAAGGATGTGCAGTTTGTTATTTATGGTTGCAGAAGCAATATTAAAAGCCACGTTTCAGGATTATTGCCATGATCCATTTACTAATTTCATGCGTCGATGTATGATTTATTTGAAGGAAAAGTCCATTAATTTAAGACATTTATGCACGTACTCTCGCAGGGACGACACACACACACACACACACACACACACACACACACACACACACACTATAGTCATCACAGTTGTATACAGCAAACAGTGAAATGATTATATATTTCCAGCAAAACCACTTCTCTCTCTTCCTCCTTATCCTCATCCTTCCTCCTCCCGTTTCCACTTTCCAGCGAGCGAGTGGGCGAGTGAGCGGCGTTCGGGAAGCGTCTTGTCGTCATATTTGTGCAAGACTCTCGGAGAATCGCACGCAAACACGCCTCGGGGCATTCCATTCGGCAGATTATAACGTAGGCGGATCACAAACACAATCCAGTATCCAAAATGCGACTCGAAATCAGGTTTTCGAGGACCCCTGCAGCAGCTTGGCCTGTGTCCTGAGTGTCCTGCCTGGTTGCGGGTTGCTTGCTGGTCAGGCCCTGCTCGGCGGTGCATGGCCTGTGCTAGTGGGTGTGGTAGTGTGGTACGAACGTGTTTCCCTCTCTCTTCCTCTTCCTTCTCCTCCTCCTCCTCCTCCTCTTTTTCTGTTTTCTTCTGGCTTTACTCTGCTTTGCTCCTCGTATTCGTGTTCTTTCTTGTCCGTTTTTTTTTGTTTCGTTGTTTAAAGTTTTTTTTTATCTTTTCCGTTTTCTTGTTGTGTCTCGTATGCTGTTCTGCTTTGTTTTGCTTTGTTCTCTCTCTCTCTCTCTCTCTCTCTCTCTCTCTCTCTCTCTCTCTCTCTCTCTCTCTCTCTCTCTCTCTCTCTCTCTCTCTCTCCCACATACTTCTCCCTCCTCTTCCTCCTTTCAACAGCACCAGAAGAAAGAAAATAACCTTACCAACCTTGCAATCAACACATATTTCCTTCTGATTGTGGGCAGAACGAGAGAACAATAAGAATGTGCTTACTTAAACATCCATACCGTGTCCTTAGTAGTAGTAGTTAGTAGTAGCAGTAGCAGTAGCAGTAGTAGTAGTAGTAGTAATAGTAAACAGTTCTCTTCTCCCACAACGGTTATTTAAAGACAACCCAAAGAGCATTCTATAGCAAGATAATATTCAAAGTAGGACACTCCCGGCAATACATAAGCAGAAACACATACACACATCCTACCTATACCAAGAACCCTAGTACGTAAGAGGACTCCACTTACGTAATATAATACCTCACGTCCACTTACTCGTACTTCAATACGATTTCCAGAGTGATACGGAGAGAGAGAGAGAGAGAGAGAGAGAGAGAGAGAGAGAGAGAGAGAGAGAGAGAGAGAGAGAGAGAGAGAGAGAGAGAGAGAGAGAGAGAGAGAGAGAGAGAGAGAGAGAGAGAGAGAGAGAGAGAGAGAGAGAGAGAGTGGCAGACAGACAGGGAGGCAGGCAGGCAAAGAAAAAGGGACGGAGTTAGAACGTATCTGGGGTGAAGACTTTGATTTTTATATTTGTCCAGGGAATAACAATGTTTCCTCAACGGCGAGAAATGATGGACGGACTGGTGAAGGGATAAATAAATAGACTAGTACTGTGGAGGCGAGAAAATAAAATATCTGAGTTTATCCTTGTTCATTCCCAACAGGTAGTGACAGGAATGGAAGCAGGAGAGGAAGGAAAATGTGGAATAAAAAAGGATGAGAAAGAGAGAGAGAGAGAGAGAGAGAGAGAGAGAGAGAGAGAGAGAGAGAGAGAGAGAGAGAGAGAGAGAGAGAGAGATGAAAAGAAACAGGGAAGAAGGAAATTGCGAACAAAGGAAAAAGAGACATGAGAATGGAGGAAAAGAGCCTGACAACAATGGGAAATGTAAGTAAAGGAAAGGGAGAGGAAAGGAAAAGAGGGGAGAGTAGTGGCAGAAAAGACGTAAAAGAAAGAAGGAAGAATGGGATAGTAGGGAGGAGGAGGAGGAGGAAGAGGAGGGGGGTCAAGTAATTCAGATGAAAACGATGGAAAGCAAGAAAAAAGTGAAACTAAAAAGGAAAGATGAAAAGGAAAGATATAGGAAGAGAAATAATCGAGAACAAAGGAAAAGGAATAAAAGGAGGAGAGAGAGAAATGGTAGGGGAGGGAAGGAAGAAAGGAAACACTCGTAGAAAACGAATGCAGAAGAGAAGCCGAAAGCGAAACAAATATTGCTAGAAAGGGAGTGGAGGTGAACACACACACACACACACACACACACACACACACACACACACACACACAAAGGAGGTAGCAACTAGTGAATCAATTTTAATCCTGTTCGGTAATTCTGCACAACACACCGGCAAGGCACTAGTATTTCACGTTCCTTTCAGCAACTGCGACTCACTTAGCTGGCAACGAAGACAACACCAATACGCCAAAGACTAAAGACCCACTTTTTAACTCAATATTTTAATAGTTTTTGAAGAGGATGAAAGGAATAATTGTGCAAAAGAAAAAAAAAAACATCATACACAACTACATCCGACTTCCATACCTGAGTTGTCGCTTGTGAATACATGAATAAAATTACAATAAACAAAGCAATATTGAATACAAGTGTGTATACCTTGGTAGAAATGCAAAACCTGACGGCAGTAATTTAATATGCAGTCATTACTACTCAGCCTCGTGCCGGTGACGATGCAGACGCAAGGCGACAACAAGCAACCTTCAAACATTTATACAGAACACACGTCGTTGCACTGTCAGGGAAAACACGTAGCTATTGTCTATCTATCTATCAGTCTGTCTATTTTACTTATTCCGTGCGGTGAATATTGACAACTTGGTGAAACGTTACCACATGCATTAAACATCATTCCCACTCATTTCCGGCAATAAATATTGGAATTCGGTCGTCGAGTCATTATACATACAATTGTGATGAAAAAGAAACAAGGGGCACTCGTCGATAATTCCGCTCATTTCGTCATGTGTTTGTCAAATGTAGTGAATATATCTACTTAATTCCCTCCTTTCTCTCACCACACACACACACACACACACACACACACACACACACACACACACACACACACACACACACACACACACACACACGTATTACATTCAACACACGTGAATTCCTTCCTCAAAAAAAAAGATTTATACAAGTTCTCACGTATTTCAAGTCGAGGGAAAAAAATTCTCTTTGTGACCTGTGCCCGTCGCCCGAAGAGGCAGAGCAGCGGCTGGTCTTCCTTATCCTTCTTCCCAGAGCACATCAAAGGGCCGCGAGTGGAGGAGAACAAGAGTGGATGGCTGGCGCGGACCGTGGGGAGTACTGACCTAGGTTAAGTGGCGTAGAGTGTAAGAGAGAGAGAGAGAGAGAGAGAGAGAGAGAGAGAGAGAGAGAGAGAGAGAGAGAGAGAGAGAGAGAGAGAGAGAGAGAGAGAGAGAGAGAGAGAGAGAGAGAGAGAGAGAGAGAGAGAGAGAGAGAGAGAGAGAGAGAGAGAGAGGTAGAAAGAGAGAGAGGTAGAAAGAGAGAGAAGTAGAAAGAGAGAGAGAGAGAGAGAGAGAGAGAGAGAGAGAGAGAGAGAGAGAGAGAGAGAGAGAGAGAGAGAGAGAGAGAGAGAGACCTTCAATATGCTAATGGAACACGATATAAAAAGTACCACCAATGAATAAATATAAACCATTAACCACACACGAACAAATAATTGAGATATATTAAATAAAGTGAAAAGTAAATTACATGAAAGAAACTCTTGAGCTAGTGGAGGAGGAGGAGGAAGAGGAGGAAGAGGAGGGAAAAGCTTCAGAGGTGGAGGTGAGAAGCGAGAGTTTCATTAGAGGTGTGTGGCGCTGCTCTCCAATTATCTTAGTCACGCGGCTCCACATTAATGATCCCCCGAGGGACTCCACGCCACCACACCCCATCCACCTCTGCCTCCACTACACCTACACCTCCACTTACACCACCACTTTCCCTTAACCACCATCTTTATTTCATCCTCCTCCATCTTACACGTTCATAACCACTCATTTTATCTAGTGTATCTTTTTCTTTACCTTTACCTTTGCGTCTCTTCCACCACATCACCTTTCATTCCACTTTTCTACTGTTTTCTCTCTTCCACTTCTATATTACTTTCTATTGTACCCATCTCCTTTATATTCACTTTCCACATTTTATTCCCTTCATCTGTCCATCTTTTTCTCCCCTTTTTTTTTATTATTCTATACACCTTCCATTTTAGTCCACCTCCTATTCCACTATTTAAAGGCCGTCCCTATCGTCTCCACCTACCCTTTCACTTCCGCCTAAGTCACTGATAGTTTTCCTTCCCGTTCTTCCTCTTTACCTTAGGCTCCCTCCGCTGTCTTCCTCATCTTTTTCTTTTTCTGCGTCCTGTCGCGCCTAGTACCTTCCCTCAAATATTCACAACTTCCTTCTTTTCCTACTTCTCGTCTTTCTGCTCTTTCTTCTCCGCGTTCTTCATCATCTTTTCCTTCCATTTGTATATCCCTTTCTCCAGTACTTTTTTTCCTTGCCTACTTTTCTCCTTTCATCTAGCTTTCCATTTCCTATACGAGTATTTCGCCTCTTTTGTTTTCTCTATTCATCTTTTTTCTTTGTTTTACGCTAGCCTCTCTACCTTTTTTTTTTTTTCATTCCCACTAATCTTCTCTCCCCCTTTATCTTTCTCTGTTCATTTTTCGCCGTTGCCTCATACTAGTTCTCATTTTTCCCTTCATCCTTTCAAATTTTTCCATCCGCTTTCATCCTCCCTCCCAATTTTTTCCCCTTCTTTCTTCATCCCACTCTCATTTTTTCCTCTTAAACACCACCGAGCAGAGAAAGAAGAGGAGAAAGGAAGAAAAGAAAACTCACGTAGGAAAAAAAAATTAAAGCAGGTATCATGTAATTCACGAGAAAAATGAAGAGAAATGCAATTATTTCATGAGTAAAAAAAAAAAATAAATAAATAAAAATCTGCTCGAGGCTGGCTAATGCAATGCAACAGTATATTAAAGGAAAACCTAATAAACGAATTTCACATTTTACATCTCCGGCACTACAACGCAGGTGAAAATATAATAAATTACAACGGACATGGAGAAAAATAATGAATCCAGGTCATACATGTAAAAATAATGAAAAAAAAGGAGAGAAAAATATTGGAGAGAGAGAGAGAGAGAGAGAGAGAGAGAGAGAGAGAGAGAGAGAGAGAGAGAGAGAGAGAGAGAGAGAGAGAGAGAGAGAGATGAAAGAGGAGAAAGGAACGTGAATCAAGGGGGAGACTGAGAGAAAAATAGAGTGGGCGTGACTAGGGAGGGGTATATACACGTGTTATTAGCATATTAATGGTTAATGTGTCACCTATAAAGAGTGGGTATCGAGCTGGCTGTTCCCACCACCACCACCGCCACCACCACTACTACCACTCAGCCAGCCAGCCAGCCAGCCACTCAGCCAGCCAGCTAGTAAGTCAGCCAGCCAGCCAGCCAATCAGCCAGTCAGCCATCCAGCCATCCACCACCACTATCACTCAGCCAACCAGCCAGCCAGTTAGCCACTCACACGTCCAAGGAGCGGCTTAGGACTCATCTCGCTACAGATTATGTATGTTAGGGACAAAATTTGTGGTGACATTGTAGGTAAAAGGGTCACACACAAACACACACACACCCCCACACACCCACAGGACAAACTACCAAATTCATGACATACAAACACAAAGAGAAAGATAATCTCCCCTAAACACACACACACACACACACACACACCAAGGACATAAGCACATACGTTTTCAGAGTGAACCACGACTAATAAACAAACAGACGGACCAATACTAATGAAATAATAAATGTGCACTCGGTAATGACATAGGCATTCACTACACACGAACAGATGAATAGGAATTAGCTACCTATAGACAAGTAAATTAGATACCTAGCACGGCAGACAGATTGAGCAATGAATCAACGCAGAGAAACATAAAGAGAAATAGACAGTAAACATAAACTATACCATTAATTAACTTTCAGACAAATAAAAGTGATGTATACATAGACTCTCTCTCTCTCTCTCTCTCTCTCTCTCTCTCTCTCTCTCTCTCTCTCTCTCTCTCTCTCTCTCTCTCTCTCTCTCTCTCTCTCTCTCCGTCATACACACTCAGGAACTCAAATTTCCGCCTCAATTTACACAGCAAATAAAACGCTTCCCAATGTTTTAACTTTTTTTTTATTTCAGGGGATATTCGTCTTAATTAAGCGGGAAGAAGTTGGCTTAACTCGTAGAGGTAGCCGGAGTACGTACAGCAGCCAACTCTCCTTTCTTTACCTTATTAATGCTTCTCTCTCTCTCTCTCTCTCTCTCTCTCTCTCTCTCTCTCTCTCTCTCTCTCTCTCTCTCTCTCTCTCTCTCTCTCGCATACATTCACTCATTTTAATTCCCTTTTCTTGCCGGTTTTGGTGCGTTTCTTTCAACACTTCCATCTCTCTCTTTCCGTGTGCGCCTTCCATTCTCCTCCTCCTCATCCTCCTCTTCCTCTTTTTCTTCGTCTCGTCTCTTCTCGCTCCTCTCAGATCGCTTTTCTCAATTTACATCTAGTCTGGTCTTCGCTTTGATCTACATGCCACCTCAGCTTTTCCCTCATCTTACTTTTCCTGGTTATTTTCTCGCCGACTTTATTTTTTTCAGCCTCTCTCTTCTTTTTTTCTTTCTCCTTCTTTTTTTTTTTTTCATCCAACGTCCTTTCCTCTTGTTCTTCCATCAGTTGATTTTTTTCTATTTTTTCTTGTCTCTTTTTACGTCTAACCTCCCGTCTGATTTTGTCTAGAGGTTTAGTTTGGCTTTATTTTATTTTTTTCTTGCTATCATTTTGTATTGCACCTGATCTCTCTCTCTCTCTCTCTCTCTCTCTCTCTCTCTCTCTCTCTCTCTCTCTCTCTCTCTCTCTCTCTCTCTCTCTCTCTCTCTCTCTCTCTCTCGGGCTTTTACATTTACGTATCATAACAATATACGGGCTTTTTACATTTACTTATCATAACAAAATATATGTAAAGTCAACTACAGAAACGGTAAGCATTTATGAGAGAAAAGAGAGAGAAAAAATATATATATACTGTTTGAATATATCGAGGGACAAACATTCTTTTATTTGCTCTTATTCTGTTTTGTTTTCTTATGCGAATAGAACCCTTGAGACTTATCATTGCAGCTGGATTCCTGCGGTGCCTGGCTTCTAAATACATGGTTTATGGATTCTCTGAAGAACGTAATACTCAGGGTACGAAATTCTTAAAAGTACCCTGCTCTCGTATTTCAGTATAAGTGGCCTTCTGAACTCCTTTAATGCATGTCTCATTCCTCCCCTGCCTTCCTTCCACCGCCCCGTTACATTAGACTGTCTGCTCTTCCTCCTCTCCTTCACTCTTGTTTTGCCCATTCAGGTGGAGTAAGTATACCTTTTGCTTCTTCATAGTATGTTCTGTTGAAAGATTCCAGATATCTCTATGCACTGTCCCCCTCCATTAGATTGTTTATTCAGATTCCAGGCTTTCACTTCTGTCCTGTCCATCTTAGTAATGCAAAAGTATACAGACAGCTTTGCTCTTTCGTATGTTCTGATGGAAAAATTTCGGTAATTCCTTTCGTAGTTGCATTCCATTGGTTTGTCGAGATATTTTCCACTTTTCTTGTTTTGTACATCAGAGTGAAGTAAAATTTATCGATTACGTTCATCCTTTCTTAAGCTCTGCCTTGAAAAGCTGGATAATTCTTCCTGCGCAACCCCAAGAAAGGTAAAGGATAATTAACAATATCTCCTTATCACTAACTAATCTCAAGTCTTTCAGTTTTGTTCTGTCCATTTAAATCATGCAAAAATTAACTAATGCTTTTTTTTTTACTTGAAACTGGATAATTCTGTCTGCTCGGTTCTACAAGTAAACTAAGGCGTAACTAGTCCTTTATTATGTCTTCTGCTAGAAAATTTCAGACCTATTTATCTTCAACTTATTTCATATTTTTATCTTACTGTCGTACTTTTCAATGGAAACTGGGTAATTTTGACTACCCGGCAAGCTAAGACGTAACCAGTTTCTTTTTTCTCCTCTTTTTCTTTTTTTTTTTCCTGTCTTTTGATAGGACACTGTATACAGAAATACCTTCCTTTTCATAAACGTGCTATGATTTAAATATTTCTGCATGTAGCCTCATTACAATACATTAGAAACAACATTTACACTGGTCATTTGGGAACTTTCCTGCTACATTTTAACGTGTCTGCTTGTGTTTCTCCCACTGGCAGAGTACTGTTTCGCTGGCATTCATGTTAACTTTTTTTTTTTCGTGGCTGCATCTGTTAGGTACTAAAAAACCATTATTCGCATTAATTTTCTCAGTTACCGCGCCGTTACGTGATATATTAATTATACATTGCTAAGGGCGGCGCAGATGTGAGTGACGGGTTCATCATGTACTGCATGCGCGAGGTGTAAATAAAGTACGATTATTTAAATTGTGTCTGTGCCTCTCTCTCTCTCTCTCTCTCTCTCTCTCTCTCTCTCTCTCTCTCTCTCTCTCTCTCTCTCTCTCTCTCTCTCTCTCTCTCTCTCTCTCTCTCTCTCTCACACACACACACACACACACACACACACACACACACACACACACACACACACAACCATCTTCGTATCAAACATTCCATTATGCTTAACGAAGACCTTAAGGTAGTTAGCTGCCATCAAAGGGATTCTCCGAAACCCTCATCGATCGCTACAAGCCAGAAAAACACCTGTATTATCGACTCTGGAATTACACCAAGCCCTGAGACCCGCTGGTGAGCGCTGCCGGGGAGCGAGTGTTAGGTAGAAATAAATAAGGATGATTAATGGGTAAATAATTCTTATATAGGGGAAGAAAATTTGGGATATAAATAAATGTATTTATAAGTGTGTAAATAAATGACTGAAAGGGGAGAATGTAGACTGATAAATAAGGAAGTAGTGAAGGAATTGAATGTTTAAATAAATTAGTTTGGATGGTGGAGAAAAGCAAAGATGCATGATTTAGGAGGTGAGTTAGTAATGGTGGTGGTGCTGGTGGTGACTCACACTCTCTCTCTCTCTCTCTCTCTCTCTCTCTCTCTCTCTCTCTCTCTCTCTCTCTCTCTCTCTCTCTCTCTCTCTCTCTCATCCAAAAGAAGTAAAATAATACCATACCGCAATCCGTAAATCAAGGACTTTCTACTACTAGTTATGTAAAAGAAATAGATGGAGAAATGTCACTACCTAACCACGCAAAATTGTCTCCTTCCGGCGTTGAAATGTCAGAAGCCCTTGTTTATTATGGATGTCCCGGATAGAGGTTACGACATGAATATTGCCCCAGCACTCTTTATTTTTTGCTGATTGACTTCTTACTATTTAAAAAAAAAAATAGGTGTTCTCACGGTGGTGGTGGTGGTGGTGGTGGTGGTTGTTCTTGTTGTTGTTGTTTCCCTTTCTCATGTTTGTTAGTTTAGTGTTTTTATTTTTCGTCTTTTTCTCTTCTTTCCTTTACCTCGTCTTACTCATCTTCCTCCTCTTTCTATTACCATTAATCCTCCTCCTCCTCCTCCTCCTCCTCATCCTCCCCCTCCTCCTCGACATTTTTTTCTTTATTTTTTTTTTCGTCTATTCCATTATCACGCCTTTCCTCCTCCTTCTCCTCCTCTTCATCCTTCTCCTCCTCCTCCTCATCCTTCTCCTCCTCGTCCAGTGTCTTTCTGTGTTAGTATCTTTCTCCAACTCCAATGCCTTGTCCTTCTGCACCTCCTCCTCCTCTTCATCCTCCTCCTCCTCCTCCACAGCACAGCAGGGAGGAACCAATGGGGAAAGGCACACAGAGAGGGGGAGGGTAGAGCAAAGTTAACCTCCCCAAAAAAGCAGTGAGAATTTCCAGCAAAATCCTCAAGCCCCAAAGAAAATTTTCGGTATTTATGTGGAGTTGGAGGAAACAGGAGAGCGGCGGGCACTCACTCCTCTGCTCCCCCCTCCGTCTCAGCCGCGCCGGTGGAGGCAACTACCAAGTTTTAATAGACTCGTGTTTTCCTCGCCAGAACTTCTTTCCTTATAACTCCATTGCTCCTCGTGGCGATTTAGCCTTGAGGTGTGTGTGTGTGTGTGTGTGTGTGTGTGTGTGTGTGTGTGTGTGTGTGCGTGTTGGGGCGGGGGGGTGGGGAGTGGAGGGTGTTAAGCGGAAATGGTGAGCATACTAGTGAACGTTCTGCTTTTTACTCTATAATAGAAGTGTCAAGAGGGTGCTATACTGGTAAT
This sequence comes from Scylla paramamosain, assembly GCF_035594125.1. Lineage (NCBI taxonomy): Eukaryota > Metazoa > Arthropoda > Malacostraca > Decapoda > Portunidae > Scylla > Scylla paramamosain. The sequence goes on from NC_087156.1 coordinate 18,140,533, forward strand.
GCAAAGCCAAATGTGACTGATTAAGTTTACCAAAGCAGTGATAAGGTGATGACTGAGGTACTGTGAATGGAAGTCGGCAGCAGAATATTTAGAGAGAGATGGAGGGCCTTATGGAAGCACTAGTGGATATACATGAGATGGGAAAGTTAGTACACTGTGAAAATTTGAGTAAGAAAAATGGATAATATAGTGGAAGGAATAGAAGGGATCGTGGAAGAAAGTATGAGAAGGGTGGAGGTATTGAGAGGGAGAGGTGGAAGAGGTGGAAAGAAACAGAGGAGTAACAGATGAGTGAAGTGGAGGAATAGTGGAGAGTTAGTCTGAAGGAGTGGAGTTATGAAAGGGACACAAGTATGAGGGTAGTTTACAAAGGAGAGCCAGAGAGAATAAAGAAGAGATGGAATAGACTAAGAAGGGAAAAGAGAAGGATGGAATTAAGGAAGGGGGGTAAGGAAAGAGGGAGCGTGAGCGAGCTGATATGGACACACCAGAAAATATGATTAAAAAAAAGAAATATTCAGGATATAATATTCTTTTAGTCGCGCATGTTAAGAAGTGTGTCTGCGTGTGTACGTGAGGGAAAGCGTGAGTGTCTATTTGCTCTTTAACTAATTATTCCCTTCAGGCCTAGGACGAGCTGTCTTGCTTCATTATTCACGTACATCTATTCATGTGGAGGGAAAGAAAAACGCTTATGGCAAGATGAGATAAAAATGCTACAACTACAAAGGATTTTTATATATGTATATATATATATTTTTTTCTTATTTACGTTTTTTTCTTTTTTTCTTTCTTTCTTTCTTTCTTTCTTTCTTTTTTTTTTTTTTCACTGAAAGCAACAATTTCATTTTTCATCAAAACCACCATGCGTGTTTCATCTGCTCCGTATCATCAACACTAAGCAGCCACATACATACAGAACACAAACCTGCAACAAACACACTGCACTTTCACGCGAGTCGCCAACAAAAGGAATAAACGCACCGACCGACTCATCCTCGCCAACATAAAACAAAATTGAGTCAAAACACAATACTGATAAAAAGCCACTTGATAACTTTCAGCGGAGATAAAAACAGATGATGATACAAACGATTCTTCTAATTCATCGTGTTGGTGGTGGGAGTTTAAACAGATAAATGCACAAACAGTAAACAATTTATCCCTTCCCACCGGCCACGCACACACACACACACACACACACACACACACACACACACACACACACACATACACAAGGCCGACGTGCAAGTGACGAGCGACGGTAATGAATGAACTTAACTCAATGAAAACGAGGCGAATGACAATAGTGACGGGGCGGCGGCTACCATGAATGCTGCCTCACCTCAAAGGGAATTATCACAAATACACCCGCTAATTATGCCCAGGTGCCGCTTTCAGACAGGTAAGTGCCGCGGCGAAAGGTTATCGCTTCTCTACCAACCCTTCCTTCATACTCCCCATGGCTCGCCTTGCCCTAATGATTCACCTTGCTACTGTCCTCCCTTCTCCCTTCATACTCTCCTCCCCGTAGCTATTCTTCTCTAATTCTCCTCGTTACTGTCTCTTCCTTTCCCTCTTCCTTCTCTTTCCTCTCCTTATGGCGATCCTCACTCTAATTCCCCTCGCTACTGTCTTCCCTTCCCCTTCCTCCTCCTTACTCCCCTCCCCATAATGATCCATGCTCTAATTCTCCCCACTTCTGTCCTTTCTTTCCCTTCCTCTTCCTGAGTCTCCGTGACAAACCCATCTCTCTTTCACACTTCTGCGTCATACACGTAACTGACGGCCTGACCTCAAGCTATCCCCCAACACAACTCGTCAAAGCCCGGTCTACTCTGCCCCGCCCAGCCCCGCCCTTCGTGCTAAGCTCAGGGAACCATAACATGCGTATTCTGATAAAAAACAAACACCTTCCACACAGTTCTTGAGACACACACACACACAAACACATACACTTTTCTTCTATGCTTTTGGTCAGAAGATTGCACTGCAGATGAAGGCAATACTCGTACGTAGGGAAGGAAGTGGCTGTTGTGTTCAAAATGTCACCCGTCATGTTTGTTTCTCCGGCATTGAAGCTGCATTGTCGGACTCGTGTGACGGGGAAAGAAGGAAAAAAAAAAAGAAAAGAAAAAGAAAAAAAGAAAACGGAGACATTAAAAGCCCGGCAAAAATAAATAACTAAGTAAATAAACTCAAACTAAACCAGTGCAGCCTGAACTGCCATTTCCCTGAATAACATACACACTCAATAGTCTAAACACATCATTCTCTTTAAGCAAATTATTTTCCGTCAAGATAGGGTTTAAAAAAAAAATGCATTTCATTAGCCTCCCCTTGACAGGTTGCTTAGAGGTAACTGGTTCATTGAGTTATGTTCAAATAAAAGTCTTAATTATCCATCAACTAATGTGACACTGTTTCCAGGCAAAATAATTTACCACACAGTAAAACACTTAATATCAGCTTAGGCCGAGTTAACGAGACTCTAATTACCGCTCCAATGACAGTATTTCATGAGAGGGAATAATTAGCACCTTCTCACGTCAACGGCACGTAATTAAAGGTAAAAAGGCTTTCATTACACTCATATTCTTCCTTCTCCAGGAGCGTGAACCATGACCTTCGCACGGACTTTTCTTATACTCGCCAATTCTCAGTCTTGCTTCTCTCACGTCGTCTCTCGCCTTTCCTCCCTCCTCCTCCTCTCATATTGCCTCCCTTCTTCCTCGAATATCAGGTCTGTCCTTATTTTTTCCCCCTTTTTTCCTAATCTTTTCTTATAATTGCCTATCCTTAGTCTTGTATCTCTCAGATCGCCTTTTGCCATTTACGAGTACCTCTCCATACTCTTCTTCCTCTCTTCTAGCCTCACCTCCATTCCCTATCTCAAATTCTTCGTCTCTTCTAGCCTCACCTCCATTCCCTATCTCAAAGCTCTCTCCATATTTTTTTCCCCTCCCTCTAACGTCTATCCTCTTCTTATCTCTTTTCTTTCCCTTCCCTTAAGTAAACCTTATCTTTTTTCCCTCTCATAAATCCATATCCTTTCTCTTTCTCTCTCCTTTAACATCTATTCTTTCACTCTCCCTTCCTCTAATACCTATCCTCTCCCCTTGAAGACAAAAGAAAGAGCCTCCATTTTGTATGTCTCCTTTCTTCTCCTTCCCTCTCCTCTTCCTCCTTTTTTTTTTCTCCCTGTAACCTTGTACCCAAGCAGACACCATTACCTCACCAGCTATACTTTAGAAATAACGACTTCAAATACCTGTTTTCCCAGCTATGTGTTCTCTGTTCCTTCTTTCTTGTTCACTTTCCTTCCCTATACCTTTGTTTTTTGTCCCTTCCCTTGTACCCACCTTCCTCCGTGCTCCTCTCCCGCTAACTCCTTTCTATTTCAAGGCCTGTCTCTTAATTGGACCTCCCTCAACTGAGTAGCAATAGCAGAAGAGTCTCTACCTGACATTCACCGGCCCTGTCACTTTTCATTCCCTCCTTCCAGAGTCCGTTCCCAGGTATTCTAAGACACAAGACGCCTTCCTCTCACGTCACACAAAATACGAGGGGTATATCTTATTCATACAATCAAACTTCCTTGTCGTCTCATACTTTTATATTCTTAGTAGGTAAATAAACCACATCAGGGTGAATGGATTGACCAGATATAGTAATCCACTATTCATCCCTCCATTTTCTACCCCACCAGTACCGTCACCTTGACCTCTCCTCTATATTTCAAGGCGTCTCTCACCTCCTTCTCTCGTCCATGTCGCTCACGTATGAAAGATAAAGGAAGACGGGAAAAAAGCAGCAGCGATCTACTATATTTTCATGCACATGCGGTTTCTTTATTGGCCTTTTTTCATTGTTGGTCTCTCTCTCTCTCTCTCTCTCTCTCTCTCTCTCTCTCTCTCTCTCTCTCTCTCTCTCTCTCTCTCTCTCTCTCTCTCTCTCTCTCTCTCTCTCTCTCTCTCTCTCAACCAATCTCCACACCTGAATAATAAATTCCTCCTCAATTACACGTAAATGGGCCGCCGCCTCCGTCTGCATGAAGGAGCTGAGCAGAGGGAATCAGCCTCGCTAAAGGAGTTCAGGACGTCACTCAGCCGCACACTTACAGGCACCCCAACGAGCAGTGCTTCTCGCTGCTGGAATGAAGCAAACTCCATCTACGGTGCAGCCAGAGATTCGTCCCCATCTCATTTACTCGTATTTTCCTTTTAGAGGCGGACGAAGACAGCTTTATTATTATTATTTTTTTTTTTTCATGTATGTATTCTCTTACAGACAGTTTTGTCATTTCGTAAGCATTACTTGTCAATTTGTTTTACATTTCCCCGACGAAACGTATAAAGATATCATCTCAGGGTACTTTGGCCGCATCCAACTTGCCGAGATTTACTCACGCGGCAATTTCTGAAATAGATGTCTTTCTAACCGGAATCATTTTGTGAAAAATTAAATTTCGACCTCATCAAAAAAAGTTTTGTGTGCGACCTGGCCTAGCGCAGAGTTGGGCCTACGAGGAGGCTGGAGGGAGAGGAGAAAATGAAAGAGGGAGGGGGAAAGAAGGAAGGAAGGAAGGAAGGAAGGGTCGTCTCAGGGCACCCCATCAAAAGTTATCATTGTTTACAAACTTTTCTTTCTCCCCGAATATTGGAAGTAGTTAGCGTGAGCACGTCCGTGGCGGCAGTCCACAGACAGTGTACTCCATTAGTCCCACCGGCTCTTGTTAAACTTGGGCCGCCGCCGCTGCCTCCTCGAATATAAATGGCTCCATAAATCTTGGCGTCTCGGAAACGTCACGAGTTCACTGTTTAATGCACGTTCCGCTGCCCCATTTTACGCCAATTTTCTTTGGTCAATTCTTCCCTTTACTTTCAAGCAGTGTCTCGGGCGCCGTGCCAACCGCCATTACCCTTAAGCCTCACCTTCTAGAGTGCGGAGGCAACAACGGCCAGGGCGCCGCGTTCCTACAAACACCCCCTAAGAGGATTCATGGCACTGCATTATAACCCTTGCGACTTTTAGGCACTAATAAAATCGATGGACTTCAAATGCTGAAGGCAAAATAAGAGAAAATAGTTCAGAGTTCATGGTTAATATGTCCTGCCTGAGAATGTGTGTAGAGGAGTGTGTGGGGACATTACACATACAGAGAGAGAGAGAGAGAGAGAGAGAGAGAGAGAGAGAGAGAGAGAGAGAGAGAGAGAGAGACTCGTCCAATACGCCACAAGCCACACACTTTATGATCTCCTCATCAAATATTCACAACCACGGAAAGCCTGAATTATGTGATGGGCGTCTGACTGTCTGTGTGTATCTCTGTATGTCTCTCTCTCTCTCTCTCTCTCTCTCTCTCTCTCTCTCTCTCTCTCTCTCTCTCTCTCTCTCTCTCTCTCTCTCTCTCTCTCTCTCTCTCAGTAGATGCCTGAGAGAGAGAGAGAGAGAGAGAGAGAGAGAGAGAGAGAGAGAGAGAGAGAGTATTAGTATGATGGAAAGTACATATGAAGAAACGAAATTGAATGTACTATTAAATGACAAACAGTACCCCACACACACACACACACACACACACACACACACACACACACACACACACACACACACACAATTTGTAGTAGTGCACGTAACTTGCAAAAAAATAAATAAATAAATAAATAAATAAAAATAAATAAATAAAACAAATACCAGGACAAAAAACCCGATAGAGTACAGGCGCAATATGTTTTTAATATGGGAGATGCAAACCAAGCCTATAGAGGACGAGGAGGACACCCCCGCCTCTCCCCCACAAGCCTGTACACGCCCTAAGCCTACCGCCTCCCTCTGAAATCTTTAAAGTCAGCTGTCAGGGCAAGAAATGGTTTAACAGGAAGGGAGAGGGCGGATAGGGGAGCACGAGGGAAGGGGAGAGGATGACTTAAAAAGAGGAAAGGGATGTGCGATGGAAAGTCACAATGGCGATGCTGAAATGGAACAGGGAAAGCAGAATGAAAAAGGGAGAGATGAAATACGAGGAAGGAAGGGGACCTGAAGGGAATATAGAAAATGAAAACGATACAGAAAATGGAAGAAGCAAGTTTGAGGGACAAGGAAAGGAAAACATACGTGGTAACAAGAGTTGAATGAATGAATGGATGGATGTACGTAAGGAGAGATACACAAAAGGGAAGACTAGCTAAAACACATCCAGCTACGAAGAGACAGACAGAAGGGAGGGACACTGATAACTTAAAAATGCAAGAAAAAAAGTAAAGAAAAATACACACCATGCAGATTGCGTGAGGGGGAACAAAGAGGAATATTGTGAAAGGGAAGAAGGAAAAAATTGTGTAACTGAAGAATAGGAAAAGAAAAAAAAAGAGAAACACCGGGTTGAGGAAATGTTTGGCAGAAGACAATACTGAAGATGAAATACTGCATCGTACATGAGAAGCGAAGTGTTCTGATAAAATGTTAATGTCAAAGAATTCGTCATAAAAAAAATAAATAAATAAATAAAAATAAATAAATAACTCTAAGTCACAAAGATATGCCAGTTATGAACGAACTATCATAAAATAAATAAAACATAAATACGAAGAAGAATGATAAAAAAAATGTGTAAATAAATAAAAAAAAATAAATACTCAAGAAAAAAATAAAATAAAACTAAATAAAACGATAAATTTGAATATAGAAAAAAAAAAAACACAAATAATGCACTCATTCAAATCAATTACCAAGAAAATACAACACAAAATTTGCATAAAAAGAAGAAACTCATAAACTGTTAAATAACACGTTATCTAAGATTATGAGGAGGAGGAGGAGGAGGAGGAGGAGGAGGAGGAGGAGGAGGAGGAGGAGGAGGAGGAGGGGGAGAAATGTCAGAGGGGGAGAAGGAAAAGGCGGAGGAGCGGTCCACCATATAAGGTTCTCTCAAGCCGCTGGGGAGGATATTAAATTAAGATTGAAAACAAGATTCAGACTCATCATCCCGGGAATTACCTCCACCTCCCTCGGCGCCTCCTTCCCTCCCTCCATCCATCCTTCCCTCCATCCCTTCACCCTCCTTCCCTCTATCCCTCGTTCTCCCTAAACCTTACTATTTTTTATGATGATGATGATGATCGTCAATAATAATAATAATAATAAAAATATAATAATAATAATAATAATAATAATAATAATAATAATAATAATAATAATAATAATAATAATAATAATAATAATAATAACCACAATTTATCTATGTACCAGGAAAGTGATTTTCTCTCTACATGAAAGCAGTAGTTAATGAATAGTATTATCATCCTTATTATCATGATTATTAATAACATTATCACCAGAGGAAGGTGCGTGTGAAATCTAGCAGAGGAGAATAGCAATGCTGTGCCTTTTCCCATAATGTATTTCAGCACTGAGTGTGTCGCGGCGTCCTCACATACCTTAAAAATTTGGTGCCGTTACTTATGCATTTTTGTTCTGATATAAACATTAAAAATATATTCATGATGATAATTGCCAATAACACCCTGCCACGTGTAGCCCGGATAGCTCAGTCGGTAGAGCATTAGGCTTTTAACCTAAGGGTCCAGGGTTCAAGTCCCTGTTCGGGCGACTTGAATCTTTTAACTTTACCTGTATAATTTCTTTTTTTATTATTTTCGTTGTCTGACATAAACTAGAGAGGAAAACTCTTCTGTAGGTTTTTTTTTTTTTTTCAATGGAAGATTCTCTGTATTAATCAATCAGCGACACTACTACTATGAAACGGGAGTTCTTAACTTTTCAGGTAGGCATAAAAGAACAGGCTTAAATAGTTATCTCTAGCTTCCACTGAACAATGAATATTTCCATTTGGAATTTCTTTAATTTTACCCCTTACTTTTTCCATTAAGCCTCAACAAGTCAAACATCACAAGACAGGAACCCTCAATGAACACGTCAGTAACATCTTTCGAGGAGGGAAGAAAATTAAATGCCTCTCAATAACTCGGTACATTTTTTTGTAACGAATAAGCTTCACCTCAGTTCCATAACAGTGTTCCGGCCGCGTCTCCTACACAACTTACAGCAGAGGAAACCTATAGGCGTCATTATACAGCCCACCTTACGAATCATAGCGGAGTTTGATTCTCAGCCGCCGGCGATCTATTGGCAGGTCTAGTAACTTTTTTTTCCTTCTTTTCTACAGCATCTGCTAACCGTTCTTTTTTTTTTTTTTTTCTGGAAAGGTTGGTTATCCTTATTACTTTTTTTCTTTGATGTTATTTAATTTCATTCCTCTCTCTCTCTCTCTCTCTCTCTCTCTCTCTCTCTCTCTCTCTCTCTCTCTCTCTCTCTCTCTCTCTCTCTCTCTCAGTTTGTGTGTGTGGGTGTGTGTGTGTGTCTAAACTGGCAAATCGGTGTCCTTTATTTAATTTCCAACCAAGGGTGAACACACACACACACACACACACACACACACACACACACACACACACACACACACACACACACACACACACAACGACTCTGAAATATTTTTTGGTGCGTTATGTTCAGATTGGGACACGAAAAAAGAAAAAGAGCAAGGCGTAATAATTTAATTGAAATGTTCGGAGCTTCGTTGAGCAAACAGCGAGTGAAAGCAGTGGAGAGAGAGAGAGAGAGAGAGAGAGAGAGAGAGAGAGAGAGAGAGAGAGAGAGAGAGAGAGAGAGAGAGAGAGAGACGGACCATGGAAGAAATTAGGAAAGTCGGAGGTAAGAGAGTAAGAGGAGGAAGGAGAGGAGGAGGAGGAGGAGGGCAGGAAAAATCTTGAAGACGAGACCTGAATCATCTGGGAGAAAAACATGAGTAAGTAGACGTGTCCTCATTACGACGCAAGTTCTGACAAGCGGGTTAAACAATCAAGGCGGGTGGCACGGAAAGCAAAAAATAAATAAATAAATAAAAAATAGAATAAATAAATAAATAAAATAATAAATAAATAAATAAAATAAGTAAATAAATAAATAAATAAATAGATAAATAGATAAATAATATTGTGAACGGTGTTACTAAATTGACTTACGCGGCTCAAGCAGGCAGTGGGAGGCAAAGGATAGATGGATTTAAGTTCGAGAAAAAGCTTGTAAGGTTAATGACTATATTTATGAGACAAATTAGACGGTTACACAAATTTATGGATGGGAATGATACGTGGATATTGTACGTAGATAGATATGTTTCGTACAGGGACTGCCAAATGTAGGCCTGATGGCTTCTTGCAGCTTCCCTTATTTTCTTATATTTTTTTTTTTTTTATGTAAATACAATTACTAAAAGGAGGACGGAAAAGATGTAGAAATCAGATGACATCTGCAGAAGGGTGTAAGGTATTAGATGGAGTAAAGCGAAGTAAGAGTCGATAGGTAAGGAAATTCTCGTTCCACAATGAGTCAGGTTGAGGAGCTGGATAGAAAACTAGATGGAAATTAATGATGCCTACGAAAAGAATGTAAGACGTTGGATGGAGAAAAAGAAAGGTAGAATTTGGATTGGAAATACATATTCGCCAAGGCATCGAACTAAGGTAGTGAGGGGAGGAGTGAAGATGAGAAAGAGAAAAAGAAAGAGATAAAATGAGTAATGTCTACAAAGGGAACTAAGGCACTGGATGAAGTAAAGAGTAGGTCTTGCATGGGAAGGAAAAAGAGGGATAGAAATGAAACAGTTGACGAATAAAGAAAAATAGGTTCTGAATGGATTATAACACGGCTCTGGATGTCACGAGAGGTTGGCGGCGCAAGGCTTGGCCCAGGTGTCTCATGAAAGGTGTGCTGAGGTGGGAACTTCTGTTATGTGCTTCGTCTCGGTCGCCAGGCGGGACTGCGCTAATTTTTCCTGCAGTAATTAAAGTCAGACGCTCGCAGGCCGCCAAGTGTTGCTCGGTGCTGACTTTGATGTACTGGCAGCAAGGCACGAGACGCTGCCTTGCTCCTCAGAAAATTTCCGCTAACTCTTTACAACAATTTGGCTTTAGAATATCACGAGTAAATTGGAGGTGGTATATTCACGCAGCCAGGTTTTCATAAGATTTTAAAAGTATAGCACGTACCTGAATTAAAGTGGTTTAGTTATCAAAGGAGTATGCAAACTTCCATTATTACGAAACAGAATAAGAGAAAGAATACATGTTAAATATAATGTAAAAAAAATATTAATTAGGGAAACAGGACGTCAAACAAAAAAAAAAAAAAAAACGGGAAGAAATACTAAGATTAAAGTTTCGAGATGGAAGGAATGTATAAACTTGTATGATTAAGAAACAGAACAAGAGAAAACTTAACATCATGAAGAGAAATATATATACCTACGTACATTAATTTTTCTTCTCTGCGTAATATGATGAGGAAAGCTATATAGATCAGGGGGACACAACCTACGGGCTTAAATGTTTCAGATATGTTAATTATATATAAAGGCTTCCACCCCCCATTCCCTCCCCTAGTCTCCCTAAGCTATTTCACGTACTACTAATCTGAATAATTAGGTTGGTGTATCACGATAACCTTAACCATCTACTAGAGTGAAATTATGTAAACTACGTTTGTTTTACACGCACAAACACCGCGCCAGTCAAGTACTTATCTTGAGCCCGGGTAACAACGCAGAAAAGAAACACACACACACACACACTGAAAATCCTTTTCTAACTGACGTCCCTGCCCAAATCTACTTTTCCTTCTTCTAATCCTCTACCTCGTCAGCTGATCTGAGTAATACACCCTCCTACTCCCATTACTACTACTACTACTATTACTACTACTACTACTACTACTACTACTACTACTACTACTACTACTACTACTACTACTACTACTACTACTCCCACTACTAACACTATTTCTAACTCCTCGTCCGTCTCCTCCTCCTCTTCCTTCTCCTCGTGCTCTGTCGCTGTCTCAGGTGAGGCGGCGCGTCTAGCCCGACCCTAATAAAGCTACACTCACGCCGTATTAACTTTATGACGGATGATGATAATTACTCGGGCAGCTGCGACGGGTGGGGGAGGAGACTATTATCTCGACGATTTTACGCTGACTGAAGACCTCCACTAAAAATTAAGCGCTAATTGCGGTAAAAAATAATGGGAGTCGTCCGCCACCCTTTTCACGGAGCTTTATGGGGGAAGGGGATGCGAGGGGAGAGAGAGAGAGGGAGAGAGAGAGAGGAGAAGGGAAGGAAGGAAGTAGGTGCGGGAGGGGATGGAAGAGGGATGTCGCTCGATATGTAAATAAGAAGGGTTGAGGGGCCTTGCTCGTTCATTCTCTTCCTCTCCTTCCTCATCCTCTCTCTCTCTCTCTCTCTCTCTCTCTCTCTCTCTCTCTCTCTCTCTCTCTCTCTGGATGGTGTGTGTGTGTGTGTGTGTGTGTGTGTGTGTGTGTTCCTTTCCCTGTGCATCGGATGTGAAGCAGAATCCTATAATAACCGCGGCCAGTACTCCGGAGCGGCCGCGCGATACCGTATGGCTTGGATACCGTATGGAGGGAAATACATTGGACACAAAAAAACCCACGAAGTCTATGAATAGGCAAACGAGTGAGTGGATGCCATAGTGCTGAGTGATGACACCATTGGCTATATTGAAGTAAAAAAAAACAGCTTGTGATCTACTGAGTTACTACAATCAGTACTGGTATTAGTATTGGTGTTTAGATATTATTTAATAGATAATACAATATAAAGAAAGAAATGCGGGAATAAATCGATGTTTAATTACCGAAATGAAGGAACTGTAGCGTCAGAATATAAGGGAATCTGTTCCATGCCTGCTTTTATCAGCAAAAATGTTTCTATGCAAAAGCGTGTGGGTGTAGTGAGGGGAGGGAGTGAGGGAGGCATGGAGGGAGAGCGAGGGGAGGTGGACGGGTGATTGAAGGGAGGCCGAGGTGACTGAATAGAGTTGGAGGGCTGTGGAGGGAGTGGGTGGATGGGGGCGAGCCACGGAGGGAGGTAGAGGTGGAGGTAGGTGGAGATGAGTGGAGTCAGGGGCGGGCAGGCAGGCAGGGTGGGAGATGGGGCGGTGGGGTGGAGAGTGGAGGGGGTTGACAGCATGTTACGCTGCTGACAGGCCATCGAAAGGCTCGCGGGGATCCCAGGGCGGCGAGAGGACTGACGGCTGTGTGCTGTGCGTGCTGTGATGTGCTGTGCTGCTGTGCTGGTTGTTGCTGTTGTTGTTGTTGTTGTCGTACTTGATGTTATTATTATTATTGATGGTGGTGGTGGTGGTGGTATTATTGTGATTGCTGTTGTGTTTTTTTGTTAATGTTGTTGGTACTGGTGGTGGTGGTGATGGTTGTGATGGTTGTGATGGTGGTGGTGACGAAGAGATACATATAAGAGATATAGAAGATAATACGGGAAAGTTACACACACACACACACACACACACACACACACACACACACACACACACACACACACACACACACACACACACACAGAACAGCAGAGACGTCAAAAAAAAATACACGCAAAAACCACGCAAAAATAGTGAAAATCTATAAAAAAAATTGGAAAAAAATACAGTGGCACGTAAATTGACAGGTGATGGCAGTAGAGACGGAGGGAGGGAGTGGAGGGAGTGGAGGGAGTGGAGGAAGGTAGTGGAGGTACTGGTGCAGGTGGAGATGGATGAGGGAAGGGAACACAGTTACGTACAGAGGTTCACTCATCCACCGACAGGAGATGGCGGGAAGGGGGAGAGGGAGGGAGAGAGGGAGGGAGGGAGAGAGGAAGGGAGGGAAGGCAAATCCAATGCCTAATGGAGTATGTTTTGACAGCCTGGCGGGGTACATCAGGCGACGGGACGGCTGGAATCTATTCCCCGGATGGCATAGCGGACAGGCTGACAGGCTTGGCGGGCAGGAGGGGACGGGGAGCTAGGCAGCCTGGCATACATAAGCACTTAAGCCGATTAACAGCCTACAGAATTCAGCATGCTAATTGGGGCTCAGGGGTAGGTGGAGCAACATTCTCTCTCTCTCTCTCTCTCTCTCTCTCTCTCTCTCTCTCTCTCTCTCTCTCTCTCTCTCTCTCTCTCTCTCTCTCTCTCTCTCTCTCTCTCTCTCTCTCTCTCTCTCTCTCTCATACAGATGCACCCTCCCCCACATCCCACACGTGTTTAAATATACAGTTCAACAGCAACCTCTCCTCTTCCTCTTCCCCACCCCCACTCATCCCAAACACACCTGTTTTCCTCCTTTGCTAAATTTCCTCCCTTTCTCTCTCTCTCTCTCTCTCTCTCTCTCTCTCTCTCTCTCTCTCTCTCTCTCTCTCTCTCTCTCTCTCTCTCTCTCTCTCTCTCTCTCTCTCTCTCTCTCTCTCTCTCTCTCTCTCTCTCTCTCTCTCTCTCTCTCTCCACGTAATCCCAACTTATACCTATTGATCATTATTTCTCCAAGCCTCTAATGGCCTCTCTCTACAGATAAACTTAGCCTGTTTATTACCGCCAGTCTTCTGTTTTTATGTGGCAGACCATAGCTCTTATCCCAATAGCGAGGGAGCACACACACACACACACACACACACACACACACATAAAAGCCTAGAAACAAACAGCTTTTTAAATGTATCTCCCGCTCTATCTCTCGGCCTCTAGGACTCCCCGGGCCCCCGAGCCTCCTAGACATCTGAAGATGTTCCTGGACACGTAGAATCCCTCAGAATCCTTCAGTGCCTCACCTAAGCCCTCAGAATCTCACAGGATATCCGAGTGTCTCACAGCCTCTTCCGTCCCATAACAAGGGCGCCGGTATCTTGGTCACCAGAGTTTTTCCGACCATCACAGTATCCTTAGCAGCACCGCCTCCCAGCCACGTGGCATCCTCTGTGTCAAGTGTCCTCAGCACCACAGCCTGTCCGCCCCAACACTCCCAAGTAACACACAGCCCGCACCACCAGTTTCTCAGCTGAACACTTCACCAAGCAGTGCAGTGTCCTTCGCATC
>NC_087156.1:18159496-18169496 GCF_035594125.1 Scylla paramamosain
TATACACACAGGAAGGGGATTTACGCGTCTCTTCAATATTCCACGTGTAATCCTCCCCACCCCCCTTCCCTTCCACCACCACTACAAAAAACCTCAAACCTCAACCAACCCAGCAACCCTCGCCGTCTCTACAGCCTACAGAGTCTATGCTACACGCTACTGTACTTTCAATTATGCCTGTACACCTAACCCATCCTACCTACCTGCCTTTCCACGCCTATCTGCCAATACTGGCTCTCTATGTTTTTCTCCCTTCACCCTTTCCTCCTCTTATTACTCTTTTTTTTTTTTTTTTAGTTTATCCTGTTTTTTTTCTGTGTCAATTTCTTCCTACATTGTTTCTTCTATCTCTATTTTCCCTTTTTATATAATTATTACCTCTTTTCTTTCTTCCTCAGCTCGATCATTTCGTTAATTTTCCTTTTTCCCTTCCCTAAATTAATCACCTCTTACATACGTTCCTATCTCCTTTGATGTACTCTTTCTTTTATTACATCCTTCCCTGATATTCTTTTCTCTCTGTTCCCTTTTTCTGTATTAGTCCTTCTCCCATTCCTTTCCCTCCCTTATAAACTCCCCATAACTTCCCTCCCTTCTCTACAGCTATTTTTTTCTATCCCAACCACCACCACAAACAACAACAGTAGCAGGAGCAACACTAGGTATCAGATCGCACGCAACACTCGCATAATCTCCAGTACTCAAGCCTGAAGGGGGGGTCGTGAGTCTCCATAACGTGATACGGACCCAGCCGATCATCATCAGGGAGTGACGCCTCGATTAACAGATCAGAGCAGAGTCAACACGAGCTGACGAAGACGCTGAGGGTGAAGCAGTAGGAGGAGCAGGAGCAACAGCAGGATAAGGAGAAAGAGGAAGGAAAATCAAAAGAAAAAGAAAAAGAAAACAAAGACAAAGACGAAGAAGACTAAGAAGACGACGAGGAGAAAAAAAAGAGGAAGGGGAAAAATAACTAGATAGAAAGAATCAAGGACAAATAAAAGAAAGAGTGGAAAATAATCAAAGAAAATATGGAGATAAGGAAGAATACAAGATATGTAAGCAAAGGAGGAAAAAGCGACAAGAAGAGAACAATTATTATGATGAGAAAATAGATGAAACGTCCGACAAAAGATGAAATGACAAGAAGGAATGAGGTTCAGGAAGAGGGAGAGTGCAGGAAGCAATAGAGAAATGGAAAGAAAATGGAGAGGGAAGTAGAAAAAGGAAAAATAATATGAAGTATAGGAAAAGGAGAAAGAAACAAGAGCATATAAAAGAAAAGTGAACAAACATTAAAAGAAAATTAAATACCTGTCTTTTTTCGTATCAGTTTCAACCTGACATGACCTTAACCACTTGACTGAAACCTTTGCATCAACACACACAAACAAACACACACACACACACACAACACCAAAGAAAACCCAAACACACACCATCACAAAACACCACACCACACCTTACCGCACCACAACTAGCATGACCATACACGGCTACCACAGACGCCGCCAAGACAAAGCGTAACTTCTGTAGGCGGCGCAGGTGAGAGCAGTGATTAATGACGCGGATGGCGGTGAGGTGGCTGGAGGGAGGGAGAGAGGGACGCGTGACAGATGAGGAGGAAGGCGTGGAATGCCGAGCCGCGGGAAGCATGCCGATCACTCTTTATTTAATAAGTTGTTTAGTATTTTTTTTTTTTTAAGGGGGGTGGTGGGAGGATGGGCTGTTCTTGATGTTGTTTCCTGTGTGTGTGTGTGTAAGAACTAGTATGTATGGTATCTGATTGTTATATATATGAAAGGTGTTAGTAATTACGTAATGGTGTAATAGAAGGAAGCAAATGGTGACTTCATGGTGATGGTGATGAGGCTAGTATCGTTTTTGGTTGGGAAGGAAGGTAACGGTATCTAAGCTTCAAATTTTCACATAAAACTCCACCAGTAAGTCACAAACACTTATATAATTTTTCTCTCAAATGTAATTACCACACCACGTCACACCGTCACCACTAAAACCTGTTGCGCTCAAGATGCTGCTAATACAACCTTCCCTTGCCATTTAATCCTCGCAGCGCAGCAAACATCCAATTACTTATCTCCGCCACGTCTCCGGGGAAGGAAAGACATCGTAATCCTGTCACTGGAGGAAACACACACACACACAAAAAAATAAATAAATAAATAACACTGACCAAGTTTTTTTGCCCGCAAAGGAAAACTTGGGCTGAAGTCGTCCCATTTCCCACAAGTTAGGCCGAATATTTGTTCAGACTCGCACCCCTCCCCCTTCATCCCACCCGAAATAACGTTGACACAGCTAGGCCTAAAGCGTGCCTGTTGGGCCCCTGACCCTCATCAAAGGCCGGGAATACCTGTAGTGCCACGGGGAACAGTTGGGGTGCCGGGAAGAACACCTGGGGAAAGATACGTGGGCCTCCCTGGGACACCACTACACCGCCAGAATGAAGGAAACACAAGTACTACCAAATAAAGAAGAAGCACGAGGCAGTGAGGGGAAAGTATGTATGTTTTCACACGGAAAGAGAGAGAGAGAGAGAGAGAGAGAGAGAGAGAGAGAGAGAGAGAGAGAGAGAGAGAGAGAGAGAGAGAGAGAGTGTGTGTGTGTGTGTGTGTGTGTGTGTGTGTGTGTGTGTGTGTGTGTGTGTGTGTGTGTGTGTGTGTGTACGCGCGTGCGTGTGTGTGTGTGTGTGTGTGTGTGTGTGTGTGTGTGTGTGTGTGTGTGTGTGTGTGTGTGTGTGTGTGTGTGTGTGTGTGTGTGTGTGTGTTGCTTTTTACTTAGTTGCTTATTTTCTTGATAGAGGTGAATAATTAATTCCGAATGAAAGGGAAAATGTTAATTTAATTTAATTTCAAGCCATAAAACTGCGCTCAAAATTAGAATCAACTCATGAAAAATACAGAGATTCAGAGAGAGAGAGAGAGAGAGAGAGAGAGAGAGAGAGAGAGAGAGAGAGAGAGAGAGAGAGAGAGAGAGAGAGAGAGAGAGAGGGAGGGAGAGAGAGAATGTACCTCATACAAAAACCTATCAAGTGTATTTACAACCAGAAAACAAAAAAAAAAACAAATATCAAGACAAACACAAACACCAAGCGGGAGAATCAAAGCGAAAAAAAAAAAGAATAAGCGAGCGAGAGAGAGAAAGAGAGAGAAAAGAAAAGGAAAGAAGCTCTCAGCCAAACAAGACCAACACGACCTCATGAGGTTTGCCATAAGAATAACAGGAAAAAATGTTTACACAAGACTGAGAGGAAATATAAGGCCTAGACACACACACACATACACATACACACACACACACACACACACACACACACACACACACACATGGGGTAAGATAAACAAGAGCTAATCAATGTTTGGTGGTGCTCGTAGGCAGTCCTTTTGTTTATCTAGACACGCTATACTCCACGTGCTACAGGTCCCTTAGTGTTCCTGCATGAGCAGTGAGAGTCCCTGTATTAACCACACTCAGCACATTAACCACATTTCCCTCACAGTGGCCTGGACGGGAAGGAATACAGCAAGTGTTCTCATACCTCGAAGGAGTCCTGAAGTAGTGTACTCAGCTCTAATTCCCAATAAGTCACATCCTTTTCATGTGTTTTTTTTCCGTCGCGGAGAACTTTCCCTATAAATAACGTCCAAAAAAAAAAAAAAAAAGAAATGCTATCAACTCAGCTATTAATTCACTCACTGACTTCATGGAGATAAATTTCGTGGATGTCAGACGAATAACATAATAAACTTTTTTACATATGTATTTTATATTAAACGTCTATAAAGAACGTACATCTTTTACACAGCATGTACTTAACACTTGCACAAGGTATTATGTAATGATTAAAAGAAATATCAAATTAAATGAGTGAGTAACATAGGTGCATCTGACGAGCAATACGCAACTTTTTCGTGAGATTCATTATTGCTAGTTACTTTTTTTTTTTCCCCAGCACCTCCACCCGATACATACACATTATTACCCTTTCATCACCAATGCCGCTAATTAAAGTAAATAATGTTCATCATGTCTCTTTTTACCATAAACACAACAAAACTTCAATTATTTCTAGACTACTAACCATAAAGATCTTATTTACATCATCCATATCATCTTATGCTCTTAAGTCCGATGCTTCTCTTTCTTCTATATAAACAACGAATAGCAGTGCTTGTATAATTTTTATGAAAATTAAGCAACTTTACCAATACATTTATAACTAACACTAACTTTAGTATTCATAAACGGTCTCACCCTGTATAACTTGTACTGTACGTCCATCAATACTACTTTAATAACTTACTCTCCGTCCCTTGGCTTCACTGCCCTGCGATATATACATTCCTTCCTTCATAACCCCAGCGTCCTCTGATGTATATTCCTCGTTCCTTAACTTCAATATATCCCCTTAAAACCACTTGAGTAGGACAGCCCAATACTTCTACACCCCGAGCACTTCTTCCATCAATATTTACACAATTTACTGCCCTATAATACTTCAATATCACTTCGTAACTTTAATATCTCCCCTTAAATCAGCCACTAATACTTTTACTTCACCCTCAACACTTCTTCCATTAATATCTACGTAATTCACTGCCCTGTAATACTTCTCCCCCATAACACTAGCACTTGGCAATATTCCTCGTACTAAAATTTGCATACTGCCTTGCTTTCCTTAATTCCCGCCGCCCTCCAAAAGTTTTATGTTTTATATCAACTTAATTGCATTTAACCCCCCCCCCAAAAAAAAACACTGAGAATTTCGGCGCACATCTCATCTGCACCTCCTGCCTTCCCTTCCTTAACTCCTTTACGGCCGCCTTTACCGCCGCCCTGTGGACACTTCCTCCTTTTATCACCCTGCCACGCTTGCACTTAAAGGATTCTTATACTCCTTTAATTTATTTGTATGTTATTATTAGTATTGTTATTATTACTATTATTTATTATTACTAAAACTGTGATAATCATTTTATTATTAATTATTGTTATTATTATTATTATTATTATTATTATTATTATTATTATTATTATTATTATTATTGTTAGTGGTGGTGGGAGTGGCGGTAGTAGTGGTAGTAGTGGTGGTGGTGATGGTGGTAGTAGTAGTAGTAGTAGTAGTGTCATTGCTGTTGCTGTTATTATAATCTTTTACTACTACTACTACTACTACTACTACTACTACTACTAATAATAATAATAATAATAATAATAATAATAACAATAATAATAATAATAATAATAATAATAATAATAATAATAATAATAATAATAATAACAATAATAATAATAGTAATACAAGGATTATTATAATCTAACATCGTGTTCCTTACACAGCCCGGATAGCTCAGTCGGTAGAGCATTAGGCTTTTAACCTAAGGGTCCAGGGTTCAAGTCCCTGTTCGGGCGGTTCTAGTTTTTTATTTTTTCTTAAACTAGTGTCAAGTTCACAAATCCACCTTAATTTTCAGCATTAGTAGCAGTAGTAACAATAGTAATAGTATAGTAGTAGAAATAGTAATTTAGTAATAGAAGTAGCAGTAGAAGTAGTAACAGCAGTAGAAGTAGGGTGTCTGTAGTAATAACAGCAACTCAAAATAGTTAAAAGAAATACAAAAAATACATAGATATGCCGAATAAATCAGTAAATAAACTTGCATGTTCTTAATATATTACTTAAAATGGTACTTCTATTAATTTTTCCTTATGTATTACCATAAATACATCAGAATATCATGTCACCAGTTTTTCGCAATAACGATTAAATTCACTTCCAGGTTGGCCCGATGCTGGCAGCCTCGATATTACCTCCGCGACGGACGCCGAAGTTGGTCTTTTGGCTCTAAAGTGGAAGGGAAGCACTTTGAATGTCACTTGGCAAAGGTCAGGCGAAAATTGATGAAGCTGAAGTCGTGAAAGTTGCAAAACGAAGTCCAACTCTGCTAATTAGGAGGCAGCGCCATCCGAGTTACAAGCACCCGCCGGGGAAATCAAAGGCCGAGGCGAGGTGATACTCAAATGCTTCTTTTTTTTTTTCGCGTCTTTAACTACTCTACTCTATGTGTCTGCTCTGTACTTAAAAAGAAAAAAAAAGGGTGAATTGTTTTTCTCTCTTACTTTTTTTTGTCTTCACCTTCTCATTTCTGTTCTATACTTAAAAAAAAAAAGTTAATTGTCTAATTTTTTCACGTCTTTTACTACTCTATTCTACGTGTATATCCTGTACTCAAATAAAGATTTCATTGTATGCCTCTTACTCTTTTGTCGTGTCTTCAACTGCACCACGCACAGCAATGTTTGTCCAGTACTTAAATAAAATAAAAGGGGGTTTACTTCTTTCGTGTCTTTAACCGTCTTTGTGTCTGACCTTTACTTAAAAAAAAAAAAAAAGTTCATTGTCTACTTCTCCTCTCCAGTTTCCAAGTTGAGTACACTCCATTGCCCTTTTCAATGGTATTTAACACATCATTCCTTATTCACAAAACACTCCGAGATGCTTTTTCTTCTCTTTTCTTTTCTTTACTTTTTTGTTTAACAGCTGTTTCTAAATATTTATTCTTCCAATCCCGTTTTCTTTTTTTTTCTTACTGGTATTTGTTAGTATGTGCAGCGTTTTTAAAGCTGTATACCGTTGCCTTTTTATTGCATGTCGCAATAAAAAGGTTAAAACGAGAGAAAAAAAAAAAAAGGGAGAAAGTCACAATACCATAACCAAAAGAGATTTCAGCCCATCGTGTCTGCTCAGTCCATAGTTTCAATGTTTGCACTCCACTGCTACTTAAACACTTTACTCCTCCAACTTCATTTATTACTTTTTTTTTTTTTCACCAAACTTCTGTTGAACTGCCACATAAAGGTTTACATAACATGGCCACTGTTGCACATGTTACCGCTGCCACATATATAACCCACTTTTTTTTTCTTTCCTAGGGAAGCCAACTCTCGTATATAAAACAACAAAACTACACAGAATGCATTACGTTATGACAAATGCTCAACGTGCGTTTCGGGGTCGACACTATTTACTCGTTTATTCATTTATTATTTACACAGCACGAGTCAGTCTGGTCCGGACAAAAACGAAGCAATCAGCCAACTTTTCAAACTATGACTGAAGGAGAAAATTCAGTGGAGCCAGCGCGGTAAACGGGTTCTTAACTTTAGGAGCAGTAGGCCCACATTTTGAATATCCCGTTAAGTTTTCTCATTAGAGTAAGAGGAATTTTAAGTAGTCTTCAGCGAGGGCGAGGTTTGCGACCCCCCACCGCACCACAGCAGGCCTTCTCAACTCCACACCGCCAGAACCACCACTACAACACGAGTTCATTCACTATCATCACCATCGCCACCACCACCACCACCACCATCACCACCATTAATAGTGAAGCAAACATCCTTGTCCAACCTCGGACATCAAGTTATTTTGCCCATCACCACCACATCACTAGCTCCACCACACCATCACCTATGTTCTTCTGCCCATTACCACCACATCATTAGCTCCATAACACCATCACCTATCAACATAAGCTCGTCAGGATCTCCTCATTATCACCATCATTACCAACATATTAGACATTCTCTCACCACCATACCAGACCACTTCACCATAATCCACATAAGAGTAGGCATAGACACTCTTCCCGTCACTCCCACACAAGCATCCACCTTTTAATTCTCTCCCAAAGGTTCAAACAGCCATCTACAATCACCATTACCACTAAGTCTGCCTCTGAGACAAGACCAAGTTGAAGAGACAAAACAGGGAAACTCTCCATTTCTCATCAGTTGTAGAGGAAAAACAACTCAGTTTTGGAGTTTGAAGTCAAAATGAACCAAGCAAGAAAACAAGAAGTCAATGTTCATCTAGTCTCAGTAGTTTTTAAAATATATAGTATGACAGCACACTAAGAAACAACTAATATTTTTACGGCACACCTGCCCTTATTAATGCCCCCATTAATCATTAGTGTACCTGTCAGTTCTCTTGTCAGCAGTACTGTAGCCATCTCTCTTTACTTCATAGTAGTAATCATCGTCACTAATACTGTAACCAACATAGGTACCATTGTACACCTATCATCGTTACCGCCATCGTCTTAAAAATGGTTATATAATTAAAACAAATAAAACACAGGCGTATGAAACGAAAAGAATGCGTATCATACAATAGAAAGCCTGAAAGCTCCATACGTGTATAAAATATTCCGTTTATTGAGGCCTATGATGAATTCCGGATTTGGTTACCGAATACAAATCCTCATTTCGTGTGCACTTTGAGCAATGTAACGAAGTTTGGCAGCGATTCAAATAAGAAAGTACATTAAAAATTCGGTCGATAAATGATATGTTCGAAAAAAAGACAGGATTAGGTACTCACCTATTATGCCGACTGCATCCTGACACAACTCAAGTATCACAATTGCCTTGTAAATGATGACATACCTGGAATGAGAGAAGTCACTAGTGAGTGCGACTGCACGGAGGAAATGACTTACTTAAATAATAATAATAATAATAATAATAATAATAATAATAATAATAATAATAATAATAATAATAACAATAATAATAATAATAATAATAATAATAATAATAATAATAATAATAATAATAATAAAGTTTTTTACTTTATGGTTCAGTATGTGGACCACCGAAAGATCTCGAGGGAGAGCCAGGTAAGAGCTGTCCTGTTTTCTTCCTTCTCATATATAAAAAAAGAAAAAAAAACACGATTAAATTTATATTGATGCGATATTGTTCGTGACTGTAGTCAATCAAGATATGTTTGAAGACAGCAATACTACAATGCAAAAGTGCAAAACTTTCGTATTGTAAGACAAGATTTAAAGCTATGAATATGTCCGAATTACTTACACACCTTCTTGGGCACTGTTCCTTTCAGTAGATCACACCAACTCAAGGTTACTACTCGAGACAGTAAAAAAAAAAAAAAAAAAAAAAAAAAAAAAAAAAAAAAAAAAAAAACACTTCCACCATGTTGATGTACGAGATAATTAACCAGTTATACAAATACCCATTTTGATGGCTGTCCTCCCATTACGCAAATAAAAGATTAAGGCCAGCCATTACGATAAGCTCTTTACCATTGTTAAATTGGTGGATAAAGCTAATGAGTCCCACGTTACTTTCAGGAGAGTAAGCAAGGGAACAATATGCAATTATGATATACGTGATAAGGAGAGCTAAAAGTGTTGGGATATTGTAAATCATTATTATATGTGTGTGCTTTCAAAATACTACTGATATAAACAAGCATTATATTGTGACTTGACAAAAACAATGATTCCCAGGGTGATTATGATACTAATGTGAACTCTGAATAACGTACGACACTTTTATGCACTGGCCATTTGTGTAGTAGGTACATATGTGAAATTGCATCGCATATTTAACACATGCTGCATATGGCTGCCGTCACAATTCCTAAATGTCAAACTGATGAAGAATAAGTTATGTTTGGACGAGTACACCAAGCCCATCATCACTTCGCACGTGCTTCACTGCAACCAGTAGGGAAACAGTTACAGCGAGCATGGTTGTTATTTGTGCGTGCTTCCGTGCAATTTTGTGTTGAATATATAAAGTTCAATTAATGATAAGTGGCATTCCAGTCATGCAGAGATAAAAGGCAACCCTCTCTATGAATTTTGCCTCAAGCTATAACAAGTGCATCAGTGTTTCTAGACAATCATGATGAAAGTGTGCAATCAACAATAAGGACGGATAATAGAATACACAACAATGGATTCTGACGCACTGCAAACTTTCCTTAACAGTATGAGTTTCATGAACAGATTAAACAAACTAATTAATATATTTCAATGAATCTTTTATCTTCCTATAGCAAGCGTTCGGAAATGAACAAACATATCGTAAGTAAGGGAGATAACAGACGCCAGCAAAATTTTTCGGTATCTTGTTTGTTTCCCAGTATTCATACATTAAGATATGC
>NC_087156.1:18174496-18194496 GCF_035594125.1 Scylla paramamosain
CATACAAAAGAATAACCTAACAAATGTAATACTGCCAAACATGAATCGGCTCTTCTTTGGTATTCAAGTTTCTTTATTTGGAACAGACATTTCGCTGGCCTTCTTTTCCTGACCTTTTTTTTTTTTTTTTTTTATCCTTGGGTCTCTTGTGCATAGGTAAGCAGAGGATCATCAACACAAATCATTTACGGAAGCACCATTGGAAGTCCACAGCAGTAGTGTTCACTGAGACTCGCGGCACTCGACAAAAGAACAACAAAGTGCGTGCCGCCAGGTAAGTTGCGGCGACCATAACCCGTGTTCTTGTTTTCCTTCCCACCGGAGCACCTGCACGGACGCCTCATGAAGCAATTACCTGCAAGTCGCTTTCCCTATTTGCATGGTTGTCCAATATTCCACTCTCCCGACTTTACTTTTCCTATTTCTTTCTTTATTTTTATTTTCTTTCTTTCTTTTTTTTTTTACTTAACTTCTCCCTTCTTTATGGTAATTGTCGGCAGAGAAATTATGTATGAAACCGCTGTACGTCTCTCTCTCTCTCTCTCTCTCTCTCTCTCTCTCTCTCTCTCTCTCTCTCTCTCTCTCTCTCTCTCTCTCTCTCTCTCTCTCTCTCTCTCTCTCTCTTTCTCTATTTCTCTCTCTCCGACACCTAAGTATTCCCGAACCAAATTCCAGCGGTCTCTTGGCTTCACTGTCTTCTCCCGGCGTGGGCGTGTAGGGATCTTGCCTTTATTGGTGGCTACACGCGCTGGTCCGCCGCCTGATCCCACACACAGCCTCCCAAAGCACCAGGCAATCCACGTAAACGACTGACCACACACACACACACACACACACACACACACACACACACACACACACACACACACACACACACACACACATGTACTAGCCACCTGTTTTTTGTAACTTTCCACTAAGAAACACTAATGAAGAAAGTACGGCACCAGATCTTTTAGTTCTTACACGGGTATTAAGAAACCTAGTTTGAGGTAAGAAGGGTGCAGTTAGAAGGGGAAGTTAATGTAGGTAGAATAACTTGGGAGGTGTACGAAAACAGGTGTACATTGAAGTAGGAAGGGCAGCTTGAGTACAAGGTAACTTAAGAGTAAGGAGAGTAATTTGTAATATAAATAGTATCTTGCAGTGAGAGAAGTAATTTGGAATGGAAATGGTAACTCGAGATAAGAGTAATAATTAAAGAAGGAATATGAAAGATTGCTTGGAATATGAAAAGTCGTTTGGCATGTGATGAAATGGATAGACTAACAGGAAATGTAGCAAGCGTTAATAATAATGTTAGCAAGAGTAGACATGAACATTGCTGTATAAATTTCAGTCACTTACAGTTAAATGTTTTATATATATATATATATATATATATATATATATATATATATATATATATATATATATATATATATATAATATATATATTATATATATATATATATATATATATATAAATATATATATATATATATATATATATATATATATATATATATATATATATATATATATATATGGTTCATATATATGTACAGCGACCTTTTCATGTGTATATATATTCTAGTTTTGGCTTTGACGAGATACTATAGCTGTTCCAGAAATTGTAGGGAAAACATGATAAGGTTTCCACATTTCTACTCGCACGATGATTATATGATATGAGTGACAAGTTACTTACTTAGTTTACTACTTAGTTACTAATCTGCTGTGAAGCTTTGAGGTTACATAAGTACCCCCCTCCCTCTCTCTCTTTCTCTTCCTACACACACACACACACACACACACACACCAAAGAGTCAACCTTATCCAGCTTTCCGCTTGAGCATCCCTCAACGCCTCACAAGAGTCTCGAAGCTGCTTCGTGTTATGTTCCGAGACGTAGCGTATCTTTCCGTGCCCATGAGCATTCACACACACACACACACACACACACACAGCTCACCAATAAAGAGAAAATTTCCAGTATTCAACATCAGACGAGTTTAAATCAGTCAATTAAGAAATGAATAAATAAGAAGAATGAATAAATAAATAAATAAATAAATACGCTTGTAGCGCACCAATAAATAAATGAATTAATAAATGAAGGCATGTACTACATCGCAACAAACCAAACAATTACACGGCCTCCAAAATATCGCAAACACAAATACGAAATGCAAATAGAGAATGACCACATGCATGCTAGCCAAAAAATTTACACATATATGCCAACGGAATATATAATCAAGCTCATTCGTTCGTGAACACACACACACACACACACACACACACACACACACACGTACGTACGGTTAATGGATGCGCGAATGATATGCTTGTAAATTGCTGCGTTGTGTTCTTTGTGTTGCCCAAATAACATGATTTTGACGACTACTATTTCGCCCATTTTTTCTACGTTGTACTGAATGTTTTGTTAGCCTTTTGTTGCGTGGCTTTTGCGCACCGGACAAAACACGAGCCGATTACGTAGTGGTGTGTATGGGTGTGCGTCACGTCACGGGATGGGCGGTTGGGTTGGTTGGGTTCGCCGACCTGGTAATGCATAGGGGACAGGGTGGTGGGGAAGTGGACGCCGGTTCTTTAGGGGTGAGGAGTGCCTGGGTCAATATCTGTTGGTTTAGGTGTTGATGCCTCGCGTGTGTGTGGTGTGCGTGGTCAAGGAAGGTTTTGCAGTGTATAGGGAAGGTTCATAAGCTTGTAATTCTTTTGCGTGTTGCTTTTATAAGGTAAAATCCCCAATTAAGACGTAAAATGGAAAATCGTGAGTTATTTTTATTTTTATTTTAGTTTGGTATTACAAAAACATCAATGAGACTATTTTCTTTATTATAAATATCTATAGACGGAAGATTATTATTAATTTTACATGAAGGACGTTGAATTATGCCCATTTATATTGAGAAACGTTTAAACTTTAGTGTTAATTTTCTAAAGTAAAATATAAATGAATAAACAACGTATTTAATTTGATCTATGCCTCCCCCCCCCTCTCTCTCTCTCTCTCTCTCTCTCTCTCTCTCTCTCTCTCTCTCTCTCTCTCTCTCTCTCTCTCTCTCTCTCGTACACACAACCAAACTACAAGGCCTACGTCGCCGTCCTTTCTCCCAGTCTCTCCGTTTTCGTCACGTGTAAGCTGACCGCGTCTGGTGAGCGAGGGGATACTAAAACGATCGCTCTTTATGGAGCACATACATAGAAAATACCGTTCCTTTCTACATACAAGTCCCGCGCCATCGTTTCCTACAGGCAACCCGTAGAATAAAGAGACAAATAGAGAACGGGAAGGAAAAAATGTATCACTGAAAAAAAAAATACGATTCTAACAGGGAAATCGGCTGGGTATTATTCCTTTTACGGATTTTTTTTCCCTCTCAGACCTGACGGAGGCTTAAGGGAGGCTGCGGTGCTGACTCAGGGATCGAGCAGCCCTGGAAGAAGCCTAGCCCAAGGGTCACATTATGGCTGGATGGGTAAAGGCCGACAAAGGTCCCTGGAAGATGAAGCAGTCAGTCATGCACTTCTTCCTTCCCTTCCTTCCTTCCCCCCGTCCTTCCTTCCCCTCCCTCCTTCCTTCCCCTCCCTCCTTCCTTCCCCTCCCTCCCTTATTTTCATTCTTCCTTCCTCCCTTATTCGTTCTGCCCATCTCGCCTACCTTGTTCTCCCTCCTTTACTCATCCTCCCTTCTTTCCTTATTCACTCCCTCCATCTCTCCATCCCTCTCTCCCTCCTGTGCACTCTCCCCCATTTTTTCCTTCTTCCAAGTCCTTACATGGAAATCAGGAAGAGCAATAGGTC
This sequence comes from Scylla paramamosain, assembly GCF_035594125.1. Lineage (NCBI taxonomy): Eukaryota > Metazoa > Arthropoda > Malacostraca > Decapoda > Portunidae > Scylla > Scylla paramamosain. The sequence continues at coordinate 18,178,307 of NC_087156.1, forward strand.
CCCATTTTTTTTTTTTTTTTAGCCTCAAGGATATAAAAGGAGAAAGGAAGGCCGACTTTTGCTAAATTATTGGGTTTTTTATTGGCGATGCAATGAGGTGGTAAGGCAAGGTAGGGGGGGACGTGTTTTGGATCACTGTTCGTGCCCCGGTAATGGTCTGTTATCTGTTATTTGTTGCGCCAGGAGTTTGTGTTTGAGTGTATTTGGCTTTTCTGTAATATTTCAAGTATGTTTAAGTTTTGTGGTATGAGTACGAGGAAGAAGTGAAGAGAAAGAAGAAACGATCAAGAGAGATGTTTTTTTTTTGTTTTGTTGTAGTGAACTCGAATTAATGGAAGACACACAAATGAGAGTGTGGAGGCTCGGGAAGATGTATTTGCCCTACTGTAAAAATATAGATGGTGATAATGGTGATGAATTACTAGTAGAATATTGCTTTTATTTTTATGCAAGAGAGGCACTAGTCAAGAAAAAAAAAGAGAAGGCTTATTTATAACACAACCACGCACTCTCTCTCTCTCTCTCTCTCTCTCTCTCTCTCTCTCTCTCTCTCTCTCTCTACAGGCAACAGACGCAAAAATAAGCTCGTCTCGGGGCGGCACCTCAAACACCTGCTTCAACGCCTCGTCTTTCCCACGATAAAAGACTCACCAAAACTCATTACACACCTTAACGACGCCAACTCGATGTAAACAGCTACTTGCTATCTCTCTCCACATCCATCCCCCACTTCACCTCACTTCCTAAACACACACACACGCACACACACACACACAGTCTTCAGTCTTATCTCACTTCCATCCACAAACACACTACGTACTATCACTCATTTCATCTTACTGTACCGTCTCTCTCTCTCTCTCTCTCTCTCTCTCTCTCTCTCTCTCTCTCTCTCTCTCTCTCTCTCTCTCTCTCTCTCTCTCTCTCTCTCTCTCTCTCTCTCTCTCTCTCTCTCTCTCTCTCATTAACACACACATACACTTATCCTTCATTCCGATTAATGTACCCACTCAACACTCAGTCCTCACTTCAAACCTACTTCCTTCAACACACACACACACACACACACACACACACACACACACACACACACACACACACACACACACACACACACACACACAGGTATATCTCGACTCATCTGAGGGCAAGCACTCCACAGGTATCTACTAAGTTCAAGAGGCGTGGCACAGGTGACACACCTCGTTGACTCGCTGAGTGCTGGGTCTTTAGGAGTCTTTGGGGCCTCAGGTCAAGGTCAGAGGTCAGGTCAGGTCACGCTCACTTGCTACCTTTGGCTGGTAAATCTTGGGTATTAACTACAATGCAGGTTCCCGTAGAAAAGTCACGTGGAAAAGTACTGTGTGTGTGTGTGTGTGTGTGTGTGTGTGTGTGTGTGTGTGTGTGTGTGTGTGTGTGTGTGTGTGTGTGTGCGCGTGCGCGCGCTTTGTACTATCACACGTGTATCATTTTCTTTCCGTCTTTAACATGAGTACTGTGCATTATTTTACTATAAACATTTTCTCTCTCTTTACGCTATTTTGCTTTTCTTGTCCGCGTGTTGGTGTTTCCCTGCTTTTCTATTATTTGTTATATTTTTAACAGAGTACTGTACATACTTTTACTGTAAACATTTTTCCATCTCTTTACAATATTTTAATATCTCGTATGTTTCATTTTCCCTACTTTTTTTGTCCCTTTTTATCAATCTGTCTGTCTGTCAGTGTAACTGCCTGTGACTCTGCCCATCTGACTGTCTCTAGTGCTTTTTTGTATTTCTCTCTATGCGAGTTTGTTCCCTTGAAAGACTTACAACTGACTGGATAAATAGTTTACAGGCGCTCTCTCTCTCTCTCTCTCTCTCTCTCTCTCTCTCTCTCTCTCTCTCTCTCTCTCTCTCTCTCTCTCTCTCTCTCTCTCTCTCTCTCTCCACAACGGCGCATTCCCACGTGACTCTCCCTGACGTAACTCCATTTAAATACTTACCTAATGCCATAAATATATTTCATATGAACTGTACATTTTTTTCCCACAGGCTTAGTGGATAGTTATGGATCCGTTGTTAATAATTCATCACGAACAAGTTCATTTTTTTCCGACGTCGCTTTAAAAATAAAATCATTGCACGTGTGTTTTATTTCATTAATTTATTTTATTCATTTAATTTTTTTAATTTGTTTTAACCAAGGGTGGCGTAAGTACGTGTCAGTAAGTACATGTCAGCTGATGATTTCGTCGCTGTTTGAGTGTATAGGGAGGGTGCAGTTGTGTCATATATAAAGAATATGCTTATATATCGCATATGTATCACGTATGTATATCGGAAAAGTGCTTGGTTATATTAATACGGCTTAGAGGTGTGCATTTGTGTGTGTGTGTGTGTGTGTGTGTGTGTCAGTGATTGATTGTATATCTGAGTATGAACTGGAGATGTGTGTGTTCGTGATGTAGCGATGGGTTATATGGGTAACCTTGAGTTGTATGTGTCAGGAGATGAGCCAAATAGAGGTAGGTATAGAGAGGAGACAGCAGAAGGGATATAAAAAAGAGTAAAATAAGTATACTATAAGAGAGACTACGATAAGACGATAATTGGCAAGGTAACAAAAAATAAATAAATAAAGATGCTCAGTGGAGGTTAGGACGGAGACAGTAGCGAAATAAAGAGAAAAAAAGAGCATATGAACATCAGGACAGACCATAACGATAGATAACAGAGATGATAGATGGGTATAAATGTGTATGTTTTATATAGGGACTGCCACGTGAGGGCTTGGTGGCTTCATGCAGCTTCCCGTATGGTTTTTCTGCTTTTCAAGAGTGAGGAGAGGAGACAAACACAACAGGAGAAGAGATAAAGAAGTGAGGAAGTGGATGTAGTGAGAGATGCGGAAGAGATGAAGTAAAATAAGGTAAATAAGTGAAAGAGAGAGAGAGAGAGAGAGAGAGAGAGAGAGAGAGAGAGAGAGAGAGAGAGAGAGAGAGAGAGAGAGAAAATGATGAGAACGTGGGGAGAGAGTGCGGGGAGAAATAGAAGCATGGTGGAGGAAAGAGAGACTGATGAGAGAGGGAGGAGAGTGGTGAGGGAAATTCGAGGGGGAGGAGGGGAGGATGGAGGCATGAAGGGGAGGAGGCCGCTCAGGGTCTCGTAATGTTGGTAGTTTCTGCGTCATTAGTCGTCGTCATTTCGTGCTTACAGTTTCCCTGCCTAGGCTACTACTACTACTACTACTACTACTACTACTACTACTACTACTAGCCAAGCCATCACTACTACTACTACTATTACGACTACGATGACAATTTTTATTACCACCTTTGTTATATTACTATCAATGTTATCAGTAAAATAACTATAGTTTTTTTTTACTTCTACTACTAGCAATGCCGTTACTACAAGTATTTTGGCCACCACAGGTACTACGGCCCACAAGAAAACTACAAATATTACTACTATCACGTATTACCACCACCCGCACACCCACCACCTCTACCACTACAACTACTAGTATAACCACAACCAACCCACCACTCACAAGAACATCACAGTCACCACCACCACTCCCAGTAACAACATAACCAACTGAACATACAACACGAAGCCCTCCACCATCACCATCACCCAAAACGCCACCACTGTACACCCTACCCCAACTCCCCAACACCTTCACCATCACAACAGCGTACCTTTATTGCCACCCCATACTGAAATTTGTCACTAGCACCCCTACTGCAGATACCAGAACAGAAGTACATACATACATACTGTACATACATACATACAACACTCCCCATCACTTCCCGTCTCAGCCCATCACCCAGCCGGCTCGCCCCCTTGCCCATTCCCCATCACGGTGACAGGGACGCCGAGCAGACAGATCTATCTCCTATCACTGTCGATGTCATGGGTCCCTTTATGCACGATGCTTAAAATATACCTCCTTTTTTCACTCTCTCGGTCTCTCCAGCGTTATACATTGACTCATCTATCGAGGCAGACAACCCCGCCCCTCGTAACCTCCTTTACTACTGCCTCCTCGTTATGCTGTCAGCTCATCTGTAGCCGTTTCCTTATTTTTTTTTCTCTCTTTTCTCCTTCTCTTAGCACTCCGTTTACCCAGTAATTTTCCGGTGAATGGACACGTAGATGGGTACTTCCGTTGTATCATTTACCCTCCTGAGGCCACGTTTGTTGAATAAGGGAGTGTTTATATAGTTATGCTTCCCTTGTCTATGTGCGAGTGGATGTGACTGTTTCTCATTATTGTACTCTTCTTTTAAGTCGCCTTCTTAAAAATGTCAGGTCAATTTTAGTTAGGTAAGGGACTGGTGATGTACTTGTCTTTCCCTTCATGTGCTATTTCTATGTATTTTCTGTATTGGATGCGACTATTTTTCATTATTTTACCCTTCATTTAAGTAGCTTCGTAAAAAAAAAAAACATACGAGGTTAGTGTTAGTTAGATAAGGGACTGTTGATGTACATGACTTTCCCTTCTCTATGTATTTTCTTTATAATTGACGCGACCTTTTTTCATTATTCTGCTCTTCATTTAAGTCGCCTGATACAAAATACGAGGCCGGTGTTTTCATCATTTCCCTTTTCTCTCCAACTGCCATCACTAAAATGTGAATGAGGCTTTCTATCATTCCACTTCCCATGCTAATGAGTTAGTAAAATATGGGTGAGTGTTTGTATCCACCTTCTCCCTCCCTCCCTCTCTCTCTCTCTCTCTCTCTCTCTCTCTCTCTCTCTCTCTCTCTCTCTCTCTCTCTCTCTCTCTCTCTCTCTCTCTCTCTCTCTCTCTCTCTCTCTCTCTCTCTCTCTCTCTGTGAATTATTGAAATGGGAACGAATATTTTTGTAATCTCTCTTTCCTTCATAATCAGTTAATAAAGCGAGAACTGAGATTTTTTTCCCAACTCTCTCTCTCTCTCTCTCTCTCTCTCTCTCTCTCTCTCTCTCTCTCTCTCTCTCTCTCTCTCTCTCTCTCTCTCTCTCTCTCTCTATCAAATGAATTCCCCTTAAAACAGGTTAATAAAATGAAGATTACCATTTCTCTCTCACTCACGCTCACTCACTCACTCAAGCTTCCTCTCATCCCATCATCTTACTTTCTCTAAAAATCAATTACCGAAATGGAGGATAATACGTCTTTCTTTCGGCTCACTATCCTTCACTATTCATCGCCGTAAGGGAATGGCTTGGAGATCCTTCACTATGAAATCCTTACTTTCAGCCATCTCTCTCTCTCTCTCTCTCTCTCTCTCTCTCTCTCTCTCTCTCTCTCTCTCTCTCTCTCTCTCTCAGTTTTGGTTCTTAATTTTGAGTATTTCTAATTGATTTTGTGACATAGTGATTTTCAATTACGTTTTCGTGATTTTGGTAATAGTTTATACAAGGAAATTTTACTGTTAATGCAAAAAAAAAACATTAAAACAATTAATCACCAGCGGGCTTTGATTTTTTTATTAATAATGAAGAAAAAAAAGAGATGAACACCCATAATAACTTGACTAATTATTAATCTTCGTGAGCTTTAAAAATAATCGTAATGAGAAGCCAGAGCACTTACAGAAACAGGCCTTTATTCCTTCCTCATGCTTCCCTCACAGCGGCCCTCAGTGCATCCTCTCCCCGTCAGTGACACCCTCGTTCCGCCGCGGATTTCTCCACACGCCACGCACAGCCCGCCCTCAAAGTTACCCTCACGCTGCACTTCTTCCCATCACCATCACCCTTCCCCTTAGCTTCAAACAGCATCCTCCCCTTTGCCTGGCCATCACATCCCTTTCGCGTTCTTCCTCAGGGCCTCCCCGACGGCACATTTGCATACGCAGGACTTCTTAGATGGGGGTTAGAGGAGCGAGGGGCTGCGGGTCCGTCTGCAACTCTGCCCCGAATGGAACGTAAGCAGACTGGAGACGGCCCCGCTCTCGCTTGTATCAACATAGTCACATACAATAGGATTACCACGCTAACTAAACCCGGTCTTCTCCTCCCTCTCTCTCTCGCTCTCCCTCTCTCTCTCTCTCCTCTCCATTCCCCTAACGCCCTGCCCTCCTCTATCCTCCCCCTCTCTCTCCCATCCCTCCCCTGACAAACATTTAGGCTCAGGAGCAGCCACGTTCGTAACCTTTCTGGCTGTCGCTTCCATAATTCTCCGACGGCGTCAGTTTCCCTCCATTAGACTGCACTTTGTTTCCCCTTTTTTGTGTAGCGCCGCTTAAAAGGGAAGAGAGGCGAGCCGGGATCCGCAAGTGAACCCGGGGAACTGAAACGGATCCGGTGGTACGCGTGGCGCTCCGGACGACGCCCAAGGATACGGACAGATGTAGATTTTTCCGCCGACATCACGACGAGGTTGAATACGTTACAAATTACGCTGTGCGGGAGGAAAGGAGGGATCGAAAGAGAGAGAGAGAGAGAGAGAGAGAGAGAGAGAGAGAGAGAGAGAGAGAGAGAGAGAGAGAGAGAGAGAGAGAAATGTATGGGGCCTCGTGGGTTGGAACTGATGGCCTAAGTAAGGTGTCATCCGCAAGTTTAGTGGGTGCAGGCGGCACAGGGGCGAGGCGAGGCAGGCGAGGGAATGAGAGAAAAGCCACAGAACGCTAATGATTTTACCAAATTTTACAGGCTGGGAAAGGGGAATGACGAGCGGTGAGTAATGGCGGGAACAGTTTGTTAGCGAGGGACTGTCCATCACGCGCGAATATTAAGCAAGTACATTTTGTGCATGGGGGAAAAAAAAAAAAAAACGCTCAAATTGGCGGGACTCTTTTTTTTTTTTTACCACCAAATCTCACTTCGATAAAACCAAAAAAAATATAAAATAAATAGATAAATAAAGCGATGTAATAAAAATATATACGTTTGAAAAAAATAATAAAGCAAAATTGTGCATCCCATCTCATCGAATAAATGGCAAAACAAATGAAAGTTATGATACAAAATACTGGAAACAGAAAAAAATTTAAAAAGAATAAGAGAGAGAAGGAGGAGGAAGAGGAGGAAGAGGAGGAGGAAGATGAGTAGGTGGAGAGAAAAGGGCAGCGTGGGAGGGACAAAAGGGCGGTTGGATGGCAGGGGCGGAGTGCGGAGAGGGGAGGCGGCGAGTGGCGTGGCGTGATCAGGAAACATAAGGTTACGCTGTCGAGTTGGACTTAGGGTTATGTGGCCTTCCGGACTGCAAGGATAAGGTGGCCATGCTATCCTGAAGGCAAGCTGTACAGAGCAGACACGAGACAGAACCTCCACTTCGTAACAGTGAAGGGAAGGGACGCAGAGTTCAGTATTCAAATATTTCAACGTCTAATCTTGTCTGCTTGTAATATAATCTAGTAAAAAATCATTATTATTGTAATTACTAAGATTTCAAGGGTATTTCCATAATCCTACTGATAGTTTAACAAGAATTCTACATCGCCAGTAGGTAAAAACACACGAACACCCGTCCTTAGGAAACGAAGGTACATTTAATCATACCAAAACAACTATCAGGTCAAGGGTATAGCGAATAGCGAGTTTCGAGTTCAGACGTTCCTGCTCTACCTACCTCTCTACCCAGCAAGCCGAGCCGCCTGGAGTCTGACGGACGGTTCATTGCCGCCTGATTACTGCCATTCTGATTACGGTTATTGCGGCGTGTGGCTCCTCGCAGCATGGGAGGGAGTTGCTTGTCCCGTGAAATACCGCCGCGTTTAAAGGGACGGTTGGAGCGGGCACACTGAATGCCTGCTTGCCTGCCTGCTTGCTTGCTGGCTTGCTTGCTTGCTTGCTCGTCGTGTGTGTGTGTGTGTGTGTGTGTGTGTGTGTGTGTGGTAGTGGTTGTAGTAGTAGTAGTAGTAGTAGCAGTTAGTAGGAGCAGGAGGAGGAGGAGGAGGAGGAGGAGGAGGAGGAGGAGGAGGAATACAAAGGAATACAAAGGAAAGCCAAACAGCAACAAACCTTTTGGTCCTTGCAAGGCTGTTTGGTAACTACTTCTAACTAGCTACAGTGAAGAGAGACAGGACAGCATAGCAGAAGGCTCCTCCCCACCCACCACTCCCTCCAGCTTGCGCTGGCATGGAAATAGTTGGGAAAAGTACCATGCAGTATGGAAAAACTGACATGGAAATTTTCATAGGAAAGGATGAAAGGAAGTTCTACTATTCACCCTACGGTGAACTCTATACGCCTATCTGAAAGTTAATACAAGTTATATTAAAACTGTTGAATAAGAGTTTAAATAGTGAATTTAGTAATTATTCGGACAAGAAGAGAGCTTGTTGGGGATTTGCTTTTAAATATTTGTCTATTTTATTTTTGAATGATTCAATAGTACTGCTGTTTACAATTTCGGCAGGAAGTTTATTCCATATATTTACTATACGATTAAAGAAGAAATGTTTGGCCTCGTGGGATTTAAAACGTTTGGGTATAATCTTGAATCCATTATTTCTTGTTAGGTTAGAATGATCAATGGTAAAATAATTATGTGCATCAATGTTACTATATCCTTTGAAAATTTTGAACACTTCAATTTGGTCTCCTCTTATCCTGCGCTTTGTTAAACTAAATAGGTTTAGTTCTTCCAGTCGTTCCTCATACGGCTTATTGCGCAATCTTGGAATCATCTTTGTGACTCTGCGCTGTACGAGTATCTTTTCTAGTTTTTCAATGTCTTTTTTGTAGTATGGTGACCAGAACTGTACACAGTATTCTAGATGAGGGCGCACCAGTGAGTTATATAAGGCAAGTATAACCTTTTCTGATTTAAATTCAAAGGTTCTTCCAATGAACCCTACTAATTTATTTGCCGTCTTTACTGTTTCTGTGCAGTGTTGACTCGGCTTTAGGTCGTTTGACACAACGACACCAAGATCTTTTTCTTTATCAGCACTTGACAGTGGCATGTTATTCATTACATATCTCGCCTGAACATTGTTGCTTCCGATATGTAGAATTTTACACTTTTCTATATTGAATCTCATCTGCCATTTTTCTGCCCAGCTTGTTAGTTTATTGAGGTCACACTGCAGTTCCTGCCATTGTGACACAGACGTAACTCTACTTGTTATTTTGGTGTCGTCTGCAAATTTACTTATTTTGCAGTTTATCCCTTCATCAATATCATTTATGTACATTATGAAGAGTACTGGTCCTAATACAGAGCCTTGAGGAACGCCGCTATTTACCTTATGCCACTCTGACTCTTTTCCATTTATTACAACACGCTGTTTTCTGTCAGAGAGCCAGTCTCTCAGCCATTTCAGGGTGTTTCCGGCAATGCCGTGAGCTTTTACTTTACTGATGAGTCTCTTATGAGGAACAGTGTCGAAAGCTTTCTGGAAATCACGACGACGAGGAGGATAAGGAGTACAGAGAGGAGGAGGAGGAGGTTTTAAGACACCTTTCCTCCAGTTTCCGATAAATCATTTGGCTCTATTTTACGGACTGGCACCTCAAAAAAATATTATTATTATCATCATTATTATTATTATTATTAGTAGTAGTAGTAGTAGTAGTAGTAGTAGTAGTAGTGACGTAATACCAAGCGTAGTATTATAGTATGATTATTGCCACCATTATTAACATTACTACTGACATAATACATTATTACCATACTCGCTGACAGGCATTACATTTCCATGAAGGTCACTCGCGCAAGAATATTTTTTCTTACATATGTTGAAGGCAATATTACAGTAATTGGTCTGGCAACAAGAAACTATTACCAGTGATACCAATTATTGATATCAGTACCACCTGCATGAATGATTACCAGTTGCTGTATTAATAGCAGCACTTGTAGTAGTAGTAGTAGTAGTAATAGCAGTAGCACCAGCAGCAGCAGCAACACTATTAAAGAAAGGCCTGTTGGTCTAGGGGTATGATTCTCGCTTAGGGTGCGAGAGGTCCCGGGTTCAAATCCCGGACAGGCCCAAGAGAAAGTAATATTTTTTTTAACTATAAACACACACCGCCACGTGTAGACCTTCTATCTTTTTGCAGCTCCCTTATTTTCTGCTTCCCTTATTTTTTGATGTCCATATGTGTTTATCAGTAGGAGGCGGAGGAAGAGGAGCAGCAAGCCCATGAGAGAGAAGTAACATTTTTTTTAACTACAGAGACCGCCACGTGTAGACCTGCTGGCTTCATGCAGCTTCCCTTATTTTCTGATGCCCGTATGTGATTATCAGTAGTAGTAGTAGTAGTAGTAGTAGTAGTAGTAGTAGTAGTAGTAGTAGTAGGAGGAGGAGGAGGAGGAGGAGCCCAGAATGGTTCACCAAGCCAGGCCCAAACGCTGTCCCTTCGTCGTTACAATCCATAACACCGCCGCTACTGGCCGGACGCTAACACTCGGCCCTCTCCCCTGCCCTACGTCGCTGTTCCCTCCTCCTGCCCCTCCCTTTGGCCGTGTTGTCGGCGCTGTTATACACTAATGCGGGTTTTACTGCTATTGCCGGCTCGAATACTGGTGGTGGTGGTGCTGCTCCTGCCCCCTCTCTTCCCCGCAGGTTCTCTTTTAATTCCCACAAGTGACAGGCCGCAGCCCACACCCCATCTTGTTAGGGAGGAAAACATGTGCCGACGAGGACTGAGTGGGGAAGTGAAGGCCACTGACTGCAGACGTATGGAGAAAAGTGTTGAAATTATGCGATGATCAAAGTCAATATTACACACACACACACACACACACACACACACACACTAGAATATACGTGGAAAAAGAAACTGGAAATTACATCTTGATTGAAGGGACCAAAACCAACACCAACACACACACACACACACACACACACATTGGCAGCAAGCGAGTGAGCAAGCGAGCGAGCGAGGCGACAAGCAAAACACAATCACACGGCGCCATTTATTTTATCATTCAATTTCTCGCTGCCTGCCTCGGCCCCGCATTGTGCCGCGCGTTTATAAAATGACAGAGTGACATCAGTGCGTATTGTGGCGGGCAAATGAATGAACCAAATGATGTATTGTTTTCAGGCGACGGGACAAAACGCAGCTATCGCCCTACCTGCATTGGAACGGCACCGGCGGAGCACAAAGGTTCAATGGTGATATTCCAATGTGCTGAAAAGCGGAGTGGAGGCTGTAAAGGCGAGGGACGGCTGCCGGATGGTTGGAGTGATGTGGGGGGAGCTAGAGAGGGAAGCGTAACGGAAGGCGCAAGGAAAAGTAAAGGGGGGATTGAAGGGGAGAGTTGCTATTGTGGTTGCGATGAGGGGAATGAAGGGAGGGCGAGGAGGAGGGAAGGGTAATGAGTACGGTAGGAAAGGGAAGTGTTAGAGGGAAAGGTAAAGGGGAAAGGGATGGAAAAGGGAAAACGGGAGTCCATGGAGAGTGTTTTAGGGGTGATAGCCGAGATGGAATGGGAGGGGAAGGTTAGCTGACGAGGAGGAGGAGGAGGAAGTGGTGGGAAGTGAAAACACGGAAAGGGGAAAAGGAAAACGTACACTAGAATAGGAAAAAAATAGGATAATAAATAAATAGAAGTAGAACGAAAGAGAGAAAAAAGAGAGAACGGAGGAGGCAAACAGGCAGACAGAGAGAGAGAGAGAGAGAGAGAGAGAGAGAGAGAGAGAGAGAGAGAGAGAGAGAGAGAGAGGCATCAGTAGTGGCGGTGGTGGTAGCAAGGGATCCAGTGCCACTAACAGGATAGCGGATCCTAAATATAAACGCCACGTTGATCCCTTTCATTGGCTCTTTGTGTTCAAACCTGGTGTTACTATCGCCCACGGACCCTCCATGGCTATTATCCAACTATGTTCATTATCTCTCTCTCTCTCTCTCTCTCTCTCTCTCTCTCTCTCTCTCTCTCTCTCTCTCTCTCTCTGGCAGCCGGCGTATCCTTCCCCCCTCCCTCCCTCCCTCCCTCGCTCCATGTTTGCACTAGTTTCACTTTAAGTTTCTCACCGCCGAGTGTGTACCAGGAACGTGTCTATTAAGGCGACCGCTTAGGAATTGCACTCCTGTTTGCCTTTATCTAATATGCAATTTAATCTCCAGCAGCCGGGTAGTCTTCAACGGTATCTCAGACGAAGGAGTTTTCTTTATATCCTCCTCCATTTTCTTCATGGTTATACTTTTTTTCTCTCCCCCTCTCGCTGTCTGGATTACGCAGCGCCATACTGAGATCAAACGATGCTTTAATTGATGGTTTACAATGCGAATTACAAATATGTGGAGTGAGCGAGAAGACGAGAGTGAGACGGGTACAGAGAGAGAGAGAGAGAGAGAGAGAGAGAGAGAGAGAGAGAGAGAGAGAGAGAGAGAGAGAGAGAGAGAGAGAGAGAAAACAGAAAAGAGGAAGTGAATATATGTTAGCTGGGACGCGCACACACACACACACACACACACACACACACACACACACACACACACACACACACACACACACACACACACACACACACACACACACACACACACACACACACACACACTGCAACCTTCCACTCAGTGAACGCACACTTTACACGATAGAAAAGTTTCAGCAATATAAACATTCTGAAGAAAGGAAACAATTTTAGCTTCACACACACACACACACACACACACACACACACACACACACACACACACACTTGTGCGAGAGAGAGAAAGAAAAAAATAAATAAATAAACATCAAAATATTCCTTGCAAATTTCACGGTTGGCTGAATTAGAAAAAAAAAAGGAAGGAAAAGAGGGAAAAACATAAGTATAAGAGACAGATGCCGATTCGCACATTCCTCAGAGGTTTCATATACTGAGGGAAAACTGACAGGGTGAATCAGTCATCAGTCACAGCATGCGCACAACAACTCCATGAGAGGAAAACGCTTCTCATGACGATAATTCCACACGTAGGTCACGGCGGCCGAGCACGACTGGCTTTTAAGGGAGACAATACCAGGAAGGAGGCGCGAAGAAGCTGACCGTGCAATTTTTCAAGGTGTTGCTGCTGCGCGTGACATTGACGGGACACCTGAGCCGCCTGGCCATCACCGCCACGCCCTCATACGTGGCCTTGGGCAGGGGAAGCAGCAGGAATACCAGGAAGAAGAGGAGGAAATGAGGAGGATGAAAATCGAGGGCAGATCATGAAAGAAAAAAAAGAGAACGAAACTGCATGCGGACGAGGCTTTGAGAAGTGTAACACCTGCAAGCTTCCAGACTGAGACACAGGTGGGAAAAAATGCGTCGGCTGGTCCTCGCTATGCATGTCTGGTTGAGGGGACGAGAAGCGACCTTGGTACACTCACGTTCAGCAGCAGCACCACCATGAGCAGCGCCACCAGCAGCAGCAGCACCACCAGCAGCAGAACGGAAACACCACACTACTTCCTGAAACTAGAGACAAAAGGAAAATTATAACCCGTGTATATTGTGTAATATGATACATTAAATTTACCTCATACGTGAAATTACAAAATAATTTTTCCCGAGAGAAGAGAAACGTTATTCATGTAATATTTCAGAGACAAAAAAGGGTCTTGGTTTACCAAAAAGACAGTAACAGTAAAAATATTCTTAGTATAAGTGCAATAATATATATATATATATATATATATATATATATATATATATATATATATATATATATATATATATATATATATATATATATATATATATATATACGAGGTGTGTCATTAAAGTTCCAGGACTGGTGCCACACAAGTTTTATTTCACATCCAGGCTACAAACTATAGGTTATCTCCTTCGAAGTAATCCCCCTGGCACCGCATGCACTTGTCCATCCTTCTCTGCCAGGCTTGCATGCACTGCTGGAAGGATTCTTGCGGGATGCTCCTCAGCTCCGTCGTCACGGCCTTTTTGATGTCGTCCGCATCATCAAAACGGGTCCCCTTCATGACCTCCTTGAGCTTGGGGAAGAGGAAGAAGTCGCACGGAGCGAGGTCAGGTGAGTAGGGCGGTTGCTCCAGCACGGCGATGTTCTTCTTGGCCAAGAACTCTCTGATGCTCAGGGCATTGTGAGCAGGCGCATTGTCGTGGTGAAGCAGCCACGAGTTGCCCTGCCACAACTCCCGCCTCTTCTCGCGCACTGCACGAAGCAGACGCCGCAGTACTTCTTTGTACACATGTTGGTTGACTGTCTGGCCCTGTGGCAAGAACTCGCAGTGGACGATGCCCCTCACATCGAAGAAAGCGATCAACATGACCTTGAAGCTGGACCTGGACTGCCTTGCTTTCTTCGGCCGTGGCGACGCCGGACTCTTCCATTGAAGGCTCTGGCGTTTGGTCTCCGGGTCGTACTCAAATACCCAGGACTCATCGCCGGTGATGACTCTCCTGAGCAAGTCTGGTTCAGTTTCCAGACGCTCGAGGATGTCCTGACACACCTGCATGCGTCGTCCCTTCTGGTCATCGTTCAGGAGTCTCGGCACCATCTTCGCACAGACTTTCCGCATGCCCAGATCTTCAGTGATAATCTTCCACACGCTGTTGTGGTTCATGCCAAGCTCATCTGCGATCTTTCGAACAGTCAACCGACGATCGTCACGCACCATCTGCTTGACACGCTCAACATTGGCCTCATTCCTGCTCGTTGAGGGTCTTCCACTCCTGGGGTCATCTTCCACGTCCTCCCGGCCCTCTTTGAACCTCTTGCACCACTCAAAAACACGTGAGCGTGACATTGTCTCATCCCCGTACACTTTTTGCAGCATACCCAGTGCTTCTGACGGCGTTTTCCCCAACTGCACCAAAAACTTCAAGTTTGTTCGCTGTTCAGCGCTCATTGTTAAACGACCTGCAACAGAGGACATGATTTTAAAAGCACGTAAGAAAAAGATTAGTGACTGTAGAGGGTTGGGAGCGCAGTTGTATACTCCAGAAGGATTACTTTGAAGGGGAAATATGGTGGTTTGTGGCTTGGGTTTGAAATTCATCTTTTAGGACACCAGTCCTGGAACTTTAATGACACACCTCGTATATATATATATATATATATATATATATATATATATATATATATATATATATATATATATATATATATATATATATATATATATATATATATATATATATATATATATATATATATATATATACAGAGAGAGAGAGAGAGAGAGAGAGAGAGAGAGAGAGAGAGAGAGAGAGAGAGAGAGAGAGAGAGAGAGAGAGAGAGAGAGAGAGAGAGAGAGAGAGAGAGAGAGAGAGACGCACACAAATATGCCGAGGTTGCATATAACAGATTGTATGACAAATATAATTAAGTCCTTCACTTTGTGCAACACGCTCACGTTTTCTTTTGCCCCTCTCCTTCCCTCGACAAAAAAAAAAAAAAAAAAAATGGCACTATGAGGCAATAAATTCGCCGGTAAACTGGGCGTGCTCGCTCGAGCAGCGACTCATGACTGGAGGAGCTCCCGCCAGAGGGTCGAGGCGGCTGGTGACGAACGGCTGCCCGACAACGCGCCTCA
The DNA here is from genome assembly GCF_035594125.1 of Scylla paramamosain. Lineage (NCBI taxonomy): Eukaryota > Metazoa > Arthropoda > Malacostraca > Decapoda > Portunidae > Scylla > Scylla paramamosain. The sequence goes on from NC_087156.1 coordinate 18,193,737, forward strand.
CGACGCTCGCCAAGCCTGTGAGGGACGCTGACAGCTCCTGATTCACTCTGAGAAATTCTGACACGCTTATCGAGAACATCTGGCCTGTAGCACAGCCCTTCCTCCTTCCCTCCCCACCATTCCTCGCCTCCTCCCTTCCTCCTCTTGCTCTTCCTCGCTCAACCGCTACAACGCTCAATATCCAACTGTACCTACGTGGCAGATTGCTGTACATCTCCCAGCAAGTACAGTACCTGCCGCTGTCTGCCGCTGACCGTACCTCACATCTTCTACCTGAAGACCCTCATAGTTTACCCTACCATCCAAACAATAATAACACAAATGAATACGGTGGAGAAATACAAAAGCGATAATTAAGACCCTAACAACTTATACATCCTTTCCTTTAATTTCAACGGGTATACTTAGCAATAGTAAAGTAAGAGCAACTCGCAAATAAAACAAAACAGGAAAGGTCAATTAAGTACAGCGTTAGGTAAGAGAGGCGTGTGATGAAAGGGAAAACCGTGTTATTCACTGGAAATAACAAGGTACACACACACACACACACACGCACACACACACACACAAATAAATAGAGAAATATAGATAACATGAAAAAAAAAAAAAAAAAAGAGGACGAAAAGGCCAATTGGAAGAGAATGACTCCCTTGTTTCCTTTATTGCTTCCCACTTTTGTTATTGTTGTCAGGGACGTATTTAGCGCGCGGGAAAGGGAACAATGCACACCGGTCCTTCCCTCCATCCCACCCTCTTCCGC
>NC_087156.1:18199496-18211996 GCF_035594125.1 Scylla paramamosain
TGGGAGATGAAGGTGCGGAGCGGGGCGGGGCGAATCCATGGGGCGCTATTACGGAACAAGTTAAATGAGTTTCAAAGACAACTTGGACACCGAGAACCCAGGTGCTGTACGCCATGGCTTTGAGAGAGAGAGAGAGAGAGAGAGAGAGAGAGAGAGAGAGAGAGAGAGAGAGAGAGAGAGAGAGAGAGAGAGAGATACACACACACATATATACAGTCTAGCATGTAAACATAGTCTTATTTTTTTATTCTTCTCCTCCTCCTCTCCTCCTCTTCCTCCTTCTCCTCCTTTCATTCTTCCATTCTTTTCCTTTCTCGCCCTCCCTGCTTCTCTTCCCTCCATTTTATCTTCTTTCTATTGTTCCCTTATTGCATCTCCTACGTTCTTCTTTCTTTCTTCTTCTTTTCTCGTTCACTATGTCCTGTTTCCATTTTCTCATCCTCCTTCTCCTCTTCCTTCTCCTTTCACTTCAGTTTCCCTCTTGTACTTTCCTCTCCTTTGCCTCCATCCAATCTATTTTATCTCTTGCCATGCCTCGTTCGTAGCAATTTCTCTTTTTTTTTTTTTTTTTTGTATTTCCCCTCAATTTATTCAGGATCTTTCTTATTATTCAGGGTTATTCATTTTATTATTTTTTTCACTGACGATATTCATTTGTTATTTATTATTTATTTTTTTATTTTTTTTCTTTATTTACCAGATTTTATGCATTTTTTCTTTTTTTTCTTTATTTTCTACGGCAAAATTCGTAGTGTGTTTATATGTTTGTAAAAAAAAAAATAACATAGGAAGCTTTGATGATGTTAATCTCGCCTTTATGAGCCTTGATGGTGTTGATTGTTGTTAATTATTCTACCAACACCACCACCACCAGCACTACCTTCAAGCATCACTACAACCACCACCACCTCTATCTCTTTTCCCGCCACTATTTACTACATAAGAATATAAGGGAAGCTGCAAGAAGGCATCAGGTCTACACGTGACACTCCCTACATTAATATTACTAATTACTACCACCACCACCGCTACCACTGCAACCATGCACACTATACCACAACCATTATTCCTACAACCACTACATAAACTACCACCATCAAATTAACTACTACTACTATTACTACTACTACTACTACTACTACTACTACTATCATAACCATCACTATACAATACACAACGATTACACTATCACCACCATCACCTTACCTTCCACAACTACACCACCACCACCGCCACCATCACATCTACCAATACCACCAGCTCCCTCACCACCACCAACCCCACCACCATACCTATCACGATTTCCGGAAACACCACTACACCACCACCACTAAACCCACCATCACATCTACCACTACCAGCTCCCTACCACCACCAACTCCACCGCCACCATCGCCATACCTACCACTACTCCCAGACACACCACCACCACTAGCGCCACCACTACTTAGAGGACTCTAGGTATATCCTTCCCGTGTTATAGCAAAGCCAGAGCTCTCCAACGAGGCTGTACATACTATGGCGGTCTAGTGGCAAGAACACGGATATGAGGAGGAGGAGGAGGAGGAGGAGGAGGAGGAGGAGGAGGACGAAGGACGAAGACAAGGAGAATGATGAGAACTAGTAAGACGAGGAAAGGCGAAAAAAAAGGAAAATAAAGAACGATAATGAGGAAGAGGACAAGAAGGACGTGGATGAGGAGAAAAAGGAAGACGAAGAAATGGAGAAAATGAATGAAGAAATGGACGAAGAGATGGAGAAGGAGGGGGAGGATAACAAGTACAGGAGAATAAAAGCAAAAGAAAGAAGATTGAAAACAAGAACGAAATGAAGAACAAAGAGAAGAACAGAGGAAAAGACGAGGTGGCGGATGAGAAGAGGAAAGATGAGGAGAAAGATGCTAATTAGTACAAGACAACGAAAACAAGAACAAAAACGAGGAGGAGGAGGAGGAGGAGGAGGAGGAGGAGGAGGAGGAGCAAGAGTAGGAATAGTACAATCCTGGCACGGAAGTAATGTATACTACAAAGCGTGTCTCAAGTACTATGGGGCAGAGAGGCCTTTATTTGGGTCGCTTTATAGGGCAGAATACCGATAACTCCCTAACTTTGTCCCTTCCCCACTTCCCTTCCTTTTCCTTCCCCATCCGCGTCCCACTTCCCTTCCTCTTTCTTTCCCCCTGTGCCTTCCTTCTCGTCCTCCTCTAAGGATCATCAGATTGCAGGTCACACTCAGAGATGGTCAGGGCAGGCCGTTTAACGCTCGTGCTGCTATTACTTCCATTACCAGTGCTGCTGCTGCTGCTACTATTGCTGCTATTGCTACTACTACTAGTGATGCTACTCTTACTACTAATTTTTCTTCTGCGGTACTCAAAAGATTAACAGAGTCATTTACTTTTCTCTCTGAAACACTATCTCCGTGTGTGTGTGTGTGTGTGTGTGTGTGTGTGTGTGTGTGTGTGTGTGTGTGTGTGTTTCATACGTACGTAAATTTACATATTACTTTATATTAATGCACATATATACATATATAAATAAATACATAAAATGATATGATCCATCACACACACACACACACACACACACACACACACACACACACACACACTAAAGAAGCCTCTTAAGCACACACAAGAAAAAAAAAAATTAAATACACCTACCAAGAAAAATATATACAAAGCAACATTACAATCATCACCATTAATATATGAAAAATGCGCATAAAAACATATAAAACACACTAAGCCTAACAACACCATCAGCATCAAGAATGGTCACTACAACATAAAAAAAAAAATAACAAAACAAAAATTTATCCCTGACTCGCATACAACACTAACCCTGAAAGCATATTTCTTCTCTTCTATTTTCCTTCTCCTGAGGGAGGCGAAAGATCTAATTTGATTTTGAATAACTTCCTTGTATTCTATTCCCTGCTCTTCCTCGCCCCGCCTAACAGAAGAGGAACGGCATTTTATGGGGTGAAAAATACGAAAATTGAGTTTGGCTGCCGAGTGTTTACTGGAGGGCCTAAGAGAGCCCTTTCCTCCCTTCCTCCACCCCCCTACTCCTCCTGCTCCTCCTCTTTCCCTACACTTCTTCCCACCACCTCTTTCCCTCCTACATACCTAGTGGACTGATGGAGATGCAGGATGAAGCAGCACGGAGGAAAAGGAGAGAGGTGTGTGAGGAAGTAGGAATGGAGATGAGAGAGGAAAGGAAGAGATGGAGAGGCGGAGTGAGAGAAGTGTAAGAAGGAAAATGTTCGTACTGTTAGAGGAAGAGTAAAACAGAAGAGAGAGAGAGAGAGAGAGAGAGAGAGAGAGAGAGAGAGAGAGAGAGAGAGAGAGAGAGAGAGAGAGAGAGAGAGAGAGAGAGAGAGAGAATAGAAAAAAAAAAGTGAATAAATAACATCTAATTTCTACGTAACGTAAAGTCAGATAATGCACATTTCATCCCACATTTCCACAATAACAAACCGAGCCCCACCTTTCCTTATCTGCCTTCGTGTGTTTCTTCGTCTTCCTACAAAACCTACGATCTAATTAGCAGTTATCGAAACATCTCTCCAATTAGGATTAAAGGTAAGCTTCCCTCATCCCTGCAGTAATTAGTCCAGGTTATCAATGCATCACTCCCAGCCCCTAATTCCCTCCACTAATCCGGCATTTGTCACCTCAGTAAGATAATTAGTAAGGCGGAAAGCTCCTCGATATTCCTTTTTGTCATTCAAACAGGAAAAAAAAAAGGTGGGAGGGAGAAAATACTGAGAACATGTGAATTTACAGAGACAGATAATCCTCTTTTTTTTTCAACATCTCTTTTTTCCGTGTGAATACGAATATCTGGCGCGTTTTGTGACGGATTTCAAGCGTGTCTGTGTTCGGCTATCAATTACGATGAAGACTTAAGCTATCAGAAATCCAAACGGTGATGAATTCACTAATAAAGCTGACGAATGAAGGGGAAAGTGGGAAGAAGGAAGGAACACCATCAAAGTGCAAGAAGACAGAAAAACGAAAGAAGCGAAGGACAAAGGCAGATAAGAAATATGTGTGTAAGCACGAGGGAAAGATGAGGAAGGGAGCACTGTGGAACCAGGAAAAAAAATTAGGATTCAAGCCGGTGAGGGAATTATTCAGGCAAGTATGCATAATCAAGGAGGCAAGTTGAGAAAAAATACCTCATGAAGTAGTTAGTGAAACGAAAGAAACGGGACGAGAAGAATGAAGACAATTGGGAAGGAAAAGATGACGACGAAGACGAGGATAAAGAGGACAAGGACGAAGTTGAGTACGAGGTGAAGGAGGGAGGAGGAGGAGGAGGAAACTGAAGACGACGAGGAGGGTAACGAAGAGAGCACGGACAAGGACGGAGACAAAAACGATGACGAAATGGGTGAATAAGAGAAGGATGAGGAGGAGAACGAGGACAATGGCGAGAAGAATAAGGGCAAAGAGGATAAGGACGCCGATGATGAATGAAAACACGAAAAAAAAAAACGTGAAGAGACGAGAAGGATAAAGGTAAGGATGAGGATGAACAGTACAAGGACGGACAAGAACGATGACGAATAAGATAAAAAAAAAATAGAATGAGATTAACTGGAACTGGAACGAGAGTAAGAAGGATTAAGGTAACGAAGGATAGGACACCGAGAACGAAGAAGGGGAAAAAAGAAGTTACGAAAGGAAAAACCGAAGTAGGGTACGGCAGGAAGGGGAAAAAAAAAAAAGTAATTTTGTAGGTACATGCGTTTTAGGATACGAAGGAATGACGAACAAGTAACATATTTAGAGAAAGCGCATTACCACATCACCTCGTTCACGCCGGAGACCTCTCACCAACATACCAATTTCCAACTCCGGTCAAGCAAGGAACGCTGGTTAAGTCGAAGGAAAGGACGGTAAGATGAGAGGACGGTATGTTCAAAGGGGTCGTCGCAAAACTAAAAGGTACTAATGTGTAAAAAATAGCGTTCAGGATTAATGATAACGCAAACTTAAAGTGAGGTAGGATTGCAGTGCGCTGGGGAATATTTTTTTACCCGTAATTTTCGTTTAAAAGCAAGAAAAAAAAGAAGAGAAAAATGGGACTACAAAATTTCTTAAGTCTGCCACTTAACACGTGTAAAAAAATTGGGAAAACAAAAATATTCTAGCTTTACTCTCCCCACACACACACACACACACACACACACACACACACACACACACACATCAAGTCTCTGCGCCATAAATCACTCGCCAGACAAGTCACCTGACGCCAAAGCGCCACAGAAAGTCAGCATTAAAACGAGAATAAATCACGACTCGGGTTTGTCCTACGTCAGTCTCGAATAAAGCCCTCCCATTAACCAAACCTAAAAGCCATAAGAGCTGCAGGTATTTTTCTTAAATCAGACGCGACGCCCCGAGCCACCGCCGCTTTGCCACACACAGGCGGAAGCAGTAAGGTACATCGCGCTTGACTTACGGAGTCATTAGGGCCCGGCGACTGAGAGCTTGGTCTGTCTCGCTGACTTACCGCTACCGGCCAGGGATGCCTCCCCTTGACTCACTGCCGCCTGCTCTTTTTGGTCCCTTACTGGTGGATGCTGCTGTATCCGGACTGTGACTTACTGGTGACTTAACGGTGACTGTTCCTGGTGGTGACTTGCGAGTGTTACTGGTGACTTAATGGTGACTTAAATTGAGTTACTGGATAGGGTCTTAATTAACAGTACGTGTGACTGGTGACGTACTAATGACTGGCTGGGATGTAGCTTACTGGTGACTTACTGGTGACAGGCTGAGTTATCTATGAGATGTCGACTTTTATCTGTATACGTATACATTTTTGTCTGTTTAATGCACATTCATATATTTATCTGTATATAAAGGTTTACCTCTTCAAAAGGCCAAGTGAGATGTTTTTAACTAGTTCATTCAATCCTTCCTTGAACTATTAAATATGTTTAGAATTCAGACAAAAATCTAGATCATAAATCAAGTGAGTGAATATAAGAAAACATATGAATGAACATTGTTTTACGAGTGCGAGAGTCAAGAGAGATATGAAAGGAGTTAAAATACAAACAAACTCGTGCTACTCAACAGAACGAATATTACATGGGAGAGTATTAATCTGGGATACGCTCGCTTCTTTCCCCCACCCCTCCTGCCGCACCCTGCCTGTTATACATACAAGGCAGCGAGTATTATCCTTTAACACGTCCCAAGCAACGAGGTGTAATCCAGGCTGCTCTGCTCGGCTCGGCTCGGCGACCTCACCGCCAGTATAACAAAATTTGACGCTCAGAAAGTATATATATATGTATATATATATATATATATATATATATATATATATATATATATATATATATATATATATATATATATATATATATATATATATATATATATACTTTCTCTCTCTCTCTCTCTCTCTCTCTCTCTCTCTCTCTCTCTCTCTCTCTCTCTCTCTCTCTCTCTCTCTCTCTCTCTATTCCAGTCTACGTCTCCCTCATCCTCCGTCGCCTTTAATATGCGTCCTCGCCGGCAAGACGCAGGCGAGAAGCAGCAGCAGCAGCAGCAGCAGCAGGAATGCGCCACACAAAGAATGGTTCCTGCGACGACCGATATCAAGGCGGGACGATAATTGGCCCTGGCGGAGGCGAGAGACAGGGCGGCGGAGGTGGGTGTTAATGACCTGAGGGGAAGAGGTGGAGGGGGAGGACAAATCGACTCGGCGTAAGAGGATAATAATGGGGAGGGGACACCGGCGGAATATGAAGGAGCCAGGTGCGAGGGGCTCGGCGTGAGGAAAGCAAATGAGTAAGAGGGAAGAGAGAGGTTTCAGAGAGGGAGAGGTAGAGGAAGGGTTGAATAATAGCTGCAAGAAGGAAGGTAAGGAAGAAATGGGGGAACTTACACCATCAGAGAGGCAGGTAAGAAGGGAAACGGAGACGGAAAACTACCTCGTCAAGGAGGGATGTGCATATCAGGAATGCAAGGCACAAGGGGAAAGCAGAGGGACCCTCCAAACACGCCAATTAAAAGGGAAATAACGCTTGCAATACAGACGTTTGCACATTTCATGGTGAATATATATATATATATATATATATATATATATATATATATATATATATATATATATATATATATATATATATATATATATATATATATATATATATATATATATATATATATATTCATCCTTTTTTATATTAAGACAGGGTACTGAAATAAGCAAATACATAAGTTATTTATGCAAATATAAATGTGTTCTGTCAATATTAAATAAAGTTTCAAAACTTTTTGCATACAGCAATGGTTGACGTACACTTTGGCATATACAATAGTGATGGATTTCAATACAAATGTTGTTTTACATTAGTGTAAATGCAGATGGAAGCAAATACATCATCTCTTTTCTCATAGCGACTATGGTGGAAAAAAAAGTAGCGAATCCGTTTATGGGGCACCTGGACCCTTTCATTCTTCAATGAATCTATGTAGCAGACTTAGATTTCCACGCTTATGAGTAAATTAGCATGTTCAACAAAATGGGACAAAAGTGATCAGAGAATCATATGCAGCGGGACAGGCAGGTAGAGGGGAGGGAACCGAGAAGGAAGTGGGCCACGGAAAGAGAATTAAATTATTAATGAATGAAAAGAATGAAAAGTAATGAAAAGTAATGAGAGGAACAAGCCTTTGATTTTATTATGTTTAGAAGTGTGTGGGCGGTCCTCTCCTAATCAAATGAATGAAGCGTACTCCTCACACGATGGACTCCACACCACCTAATATCACCACTACCATCCCCGCTACTACTGCAGTAACCATCGCATTCCAACTTCATCCATCCTTGCGCTACCACCACCACCACCACCACTTCACAACCAGCAGCCCCAGTATTTCACCGTTCATCCTACCCTCCTCATCACCATCACCTCGCCGTCAGATGTCTTCATATATACGGACATTATAGAAAAGTAGTATCACAGAGCAGGGAGGACTAACCATCAGAAAGAAGCAAATTAATAAACGATAACTAGAAAACCATGCAGGCTACATCTGTGTAACTAACAGAAAACGCCAAAGAATACTGGCACACGACTAGAATCATGTAATATACACGCTCAGAACAGAACAACAGTAAAACTAAATTTATAATCCATATCCAAGTCATAAGCTAAACAAGTGAATGAGGGAAGGAGGGAGGAGAGGAAAAGGCATAGCGGGGGCGAGTCAATAATCACCAAAGCAGAAACTAAGCTATTATCCTTCATAATTACACTTCCTTCTTTATCACACCTTCCTCATTCCTCTCCCTATGTCAAAATCGTAGTCCCCCATGCCATTTATGATCTGTGCCAGGCCCAGTCAACATCTGCACTAAGCTACGTGAGGTTTTCAGTCCAGCAGACACCGCCAGGCCGTCCCACTCGCCCTTCCACCTCCCTACTTGGGCCACTAGCGCTGACATGGACATAAAACAGTCACATACTTACTCTTCCTCCTCTTTCCTCTCCGCAGACGCAAGGTTTCATCCACTTTCCTTCAATTTTCCGCAGAGGACACGCAAACACTTTCAAAACACTCACACGAAATACTCCTCTGCCGGTCAAGTAACGAAGTGTCCGGATGTTCCCGAGCAAATGGGTTCGACTTTGGAAACTAAACCGTGTTGAGTACTGGAATGATAATATAGTAAGATCATGTTACGTTTCTTTTTATTCTATATGTTTTTCCAGTAACGTATGTTTATAAACAATAAATGAAACGTTATTCTCCAAGATTTAGTACTTAAGTGGCCGGCCGGGTTGAGGCGCCTCCCTGCCAAACGAAAGGTTCAGCTCTCCGTCTTACATGAACCACAATACTTTATCTATTTGTCTTTACACACATAGCTTTCATAGCATCCAATTTTATAATTCGGCAAGACTACCACAATCACGCAATGAACCAAAAAATAAATAAATTTTGGATACTAAGAGAAAATGTTATGTGGATTCAGTATGGTTGGCTGGCTATCAAATGACGTCACACTGCAAGCATCGTTATCACTGACGGCCATTCAGCCATTACGAGGCTACTGCTACACGAATGCCGCATTAAAACTTCCCCGTACTGACCGAGAAATTACATAAATACAGTGTGACCCAAAACTTTAGATACACAACCAATCTTGTATATGTTTATTAACTCTTATTAAGTAATATATATCTAACAACTTGTCTACCATAAACGGACCAAGTTTAATGCGTTTTTTTTTTCTACATCCGTCAACCTAACATTTGTAAAAAAAAAAAAAGAAAATAGAGAGAGTAATCCTAACGATGTATACCCTCTTAAGACGGAGATTCCCCCCCTTACTTATTAGTCACCCCCAGTATAGACAGCAACACCCACCAACAACACTGCTGCTATGAGGAATTTAATAAGGACTGAATCATATACTTGAATCGCACCTCACCTCAGGGAATTGTTCTTATCTTGCAGTCCTTAGCCATCCTCACACGAAGACATAAGGGACCAGGAAATTTACGTAAATAATGTTGTGATTGAATGTCTATCCATATAACTATTTAACACACAAAATTAGTACAGATAAGTGGGGAAACATAATTACGAAGGAAAGCAAGAGAGAGAGAGAGAGAGAGAGAGAGAGAGAGAGAGAGAGAGAGAGAGAGAGAGAGAGAATATATATCGCGGAAGGAGAAAAATGCGTAAGGAGTGGCGAGAGGGACAGCTCAGGCACGGTCGGCGGGAAGGGTTGTGCTGGATCTGTGATGAGCACCCGAGATACGTCGCTGCCACACGCATTATAATGAGGCGACGCGCGGGGGAGGCACGAGGAGGGATTTCCGTGTTGGATAAAGTGTTGGAACGATATGCTGAGGAATTACAGAGGGATCTACTACCGATGCTCCCCTCCACAGTGTGTATGTGTGTGTGTGTGTTCACTGCAAGTGGGTATGGATGAATTATGGATAGAGTGGTGATAACATTAAAAAAATTGTGGAGTTCCTGATATTAATGAACTCGTATTTCTTTCCTAGCACATGATTTTGTCCATCGAGATGAATCGCATTTTGACAAGATAATGAAAATAACAGTATGCTCAATTCTCCCCACTGGTTAATTTTCTTCTAATCTCTTTGGTTCTGTTACTTCATTCGACGCTGTCCATGCCGCAATCACTGGCTGGCTCTCACTACCAGGACACATCGCGGGACATTTTTTTTTTTTTTTTTACTTCTTATCAAGATCGAAAGAAGTGGTAGTAATAGCATCTCACTCCATGACGCCATGACACAAGCCCTCCACGGCATTCCTACCACCACAGTTACCCTCCCCAGACTTCCTCCTAACTGGAACACCTCGCAAATTGAAGTGGGTTTTTACCAAGTGATAAAAGCAGCAATGAACACATCCAGACGCGCGCCGCACAGTATTTCTCAACCATTATCTTCTCGTCCTAGATGTGAGGCTGCTCTCATAACGCTATGTTGCAACAACTTGATTTTAGTTCAGGAAAAATAAGTATTTTTCCTCGTACGTTTCTTCTTTTTCGTAATGTTTTCTCTTTCTTTCTTCCTTTATTTATCTTTAACAGTCCTCTGTTGCACTTTCACCGTTTTTCCAAACACTGCCCTGCCACACCCACCTCTCTCACTGCGACAACAAAGTCACCACAGCCCACAATACAAAAATACCGTCACACTCTCTCCTCTCCCTACCATGAAGCCACACCCTCTCCTCAGCCACACTCACGCCTCCCCACACCACAGTATATCTACATTCATCCCTTCTCCAAACAACAAGTCACAAACAAAGTCACATTTTCCCTCCACAGCACAACCACACCCGTCCCCTCATCTCTCCTCACCATAACACAACCACACCCTTACTTCCTCACCACACGGAACTCCATCTCAAAGTAACACCCTGCCCTCTCACAGCACTCTCCCTTAAATGTAACCCTCCACAGCCTGATAAGAGCTTTACATTCCCCTCACCCACCACCTACTCCATCCATTCTCCCTGCTCCCTTTTTTCCCTCCTTCCCTCTCTCCGTCCCTTCCTCCCCTGCGCAAGTCTGCCCCAGTTTACACCAGACTCCCACTCAATACCACCTCCTCCTCCCCGTTCTACACCACCACCACCAGTACTACTTCCACCTCCTCCTCCTCCTCCTCCTATCCCGACGCCTTATAAGAACTACAAATCTCTCTCCCGTGTTGCTCGCGTTTTTTCTCGTGTACAGGGAGTCAGAAAAAGCAATGTTAGTAAGGCCCATTTGTCTTATAGCCATCAGATTACAGGGACTCGGTGACCCATCTTCTTGGTGCCTGATTTGTGGTTCTGTTATATAAGATGGTGTTGGGACGGCTGCGAGAAGAACAAAAGACTATACGTCTAATAAATTCTGTCCGGTATTTCGGGCACATTTGCTCTCTCTTCTGTCTCGACACAGGTACTAAGCACAGGGTCCACTCCCTCGTATAACACCCACACAAAGGAAGACTTATTTGTGTAAGAACCAGGGGCATTTGGGAGACTTTTTTTTTCTTCCCTCCAACTCTTCCCTCACGAGTGTATTCAGATCTCGCAAGCTTTCCCCCACTCACGTTTCACTCACTGCACTACATTTACTACGACGCTGAATACAACCGCATGACTATGGAAAAAGAAATTGTATGCATGTACCTTAGAAAACTTTGCATCCTGTCTTATTTATTTATTTTTTTCTTTACGCTTCATCTTTCATTGCCCTTCCTCTCCAACCGAACCTCCTTTCCGCCGTTCCTCCTTCTCCCCCACGCCCACACACACACACACACACACACACACACACACACACACACACACTCTCCTCTCGCTGTCTCTCTCTCTCTCTCTCCTCCACCTGGAATATTGACACTCGGTTGGAGGCAAAAAGTAACTATTAAAAACTTCGCCTCCTGCTTGCCCGAACTATACTCGACTTAAATTAAACTGGATGAAAGGAGTCGAGTCGAGGCGAAGGCGAGAAAGAGATAAATAAAGGAGGGTCTATCGAACTAACCCTTTTATCTATTTACTTTTACTCGAGGTGGTCCATTAAAGGGAGGAAAGCTTGTCCATATATCACAGCATGACTCCCTCACTTCCTCTCTGTCCACTGTTATTGTCTCCCTTTTTTTAGGCCTAACGATTGTCTCCTTCCCTCCTTCAGGCCTACACAGAGGAGCTATTGACTGCTTTTTAACACCTAAACCCCACAGAAATATAAACACGAGGGGACGTAGTGCAGGACAATGAGTGTAAAGTGTATGAAAGTTTAATTTGAGATTAATTTTCGAGTTTGTTGGTAAATGAGGGCAATGAATATTCCTCTTTCCTCTTCCTCCTCCTCCTCCTCCTGCTCTTCCTTATCAGGTTCATTATTATCAGCGAGGCACCTCTGCTCTCTGCTCAAAATTATTAACAACACTACAATAGACTTTACTAAATACTA
>NC_087156.1:18214496-18226996 GCF_035594125.1 Scylla paramamosain
AGAGAGAGAGAGAGAGAGAGAGAGAGAGAGAGTGGGGGAAAAAGGGGATGAAGATAAGAAGGGTCGAATAACTAATTGTGAAGCTCCGGACCCTCTTCGTACCCGTGCTTCATACAACGCTTTCACTTTTAATCGATTCACTTTTTTCAATCTCTTTTTCCTCCCACTTTTATCTCTCTCTCTCTCTCTCTCTCTCTCTCTCTCTCTCTCTCTCTCTCTCTCTCTCTCTCTCTCTCTCTCTCTCTCTTTTTTTAAATGGGATCTTTTGTCTCATTCGCTTTCTCAAAACCCGCAGAGAGGGAAAAAAAATAATATAATATATATATATATATATATATATATATATATATATATATATATATATATATATATATATATATATATATATATATATATATATATATATATATATATATATATATATATATATATATATATATATATATATATATCCCAGTTTTTTTTTCTTTAACTCACACACTTCTCTCTCTCTCTCTCCCTCCCTCTATTACTTGCTCCGTCAAGAAAATGGCAACTGTTCTACTCTTTTCTTCTTTTTCTTTTATTTTTTCTCTTCTTTACGTCACTGGATTTCTGCCGCAGGTTCCTCTTGCTCCCTCTGCTCAATGCATGGCGGGGAGGTTACTCAGCCCACGCGGCAGAGTTCCTCCACGCAAACACCGTGTTCCGCTAAATTTCTCACGCATGAACTTACCACAGAAAGCTGGATTGAGAGAGAGAGAGAGAGAGAGAGAGAGAGAGAGAGAGAGAGAGAGAGATTGTAACACGACACACACACACACACACACACACACACACACACACACACACACACACACACACACACACACACACACACACACACACACTACAGGGGCACCTTTAATTAATCATATTCAGTTAAAAGGTTTATCATACTTCCTGGTCTCTCTCTCTCTCTCTCTCTCTCTCTCTCTCTCTCTCTCTCTCTCTCTCTCTCTCTCTCTCTCTCTCTCTCTCTCTCTCTCTCTCTCTCACCACCATTAACTCCCTCCTGCATTCCCTCTGCTTCCTTTGCAACTCCCTATCTTATTCCATCCCCCTTCCCTCCTGCTGTCCCTACCCTTGCTGTAACCCTTGCCTATCTCCCCTTCACTCCTATTTACTCCTAATTCCTCTCTGCTCTTCATCCTTACTCGTCTTTCCTGAATATCTTTCCACACACACACACACACACACACACACTTCGAGATCTGTACATATTTGTTTGTTGCACATTTTTTTTCCTTACACACCTGAACGATAATGCATAAATTATGTATTATGTATTATGTATATGCTAGTAGGTTAACAAATTTCCATTCATAAATTGGTAAGATAAATGTAGTATAGCACGTTTCTACATGTTATATTCTTGTTGAGTAATATTTTCGTTATTTCTTTCCTTCCCCTTACAATGTTTATTCAATATATTTAATTCGTATTTGTCCTATATAATATTGTCCTTCTGATTGCATCCAGTATGTTAATCGAACCTAACAAATTTACGCTGTCGAGTATTTTAATTAATACATACACGATCACAGTATTTGCATTAGTAAGCTGCGACTAATTAAAAACAGTACTACACACACACACACACACACACACACACACACACACACACACACACACACACACACACACACACACACACACACACATACACACTACATTTACATACCACCAGCAGCCAGCCAGCCAGCCAACCCTCTAACCCCATCCGCGGCGTACTAATACATGCACACACACGCACGCGCATTCACGCACACACAGGACTCAGCTCTGACAGGAGTGATCAGATAGCGAGAGAACCACGTGGAGAAACTAAATTGATGACTCACTTCCACGGTGATAAGGCACAAACCCACACGCTCACACATCCTTATATCTTATTTTTCTCCTCTCTCTCTCTCTCTCTCTCTCTCTCTCTCTCTCTCTCTCTCTCTCTCTCTCTCTCTCTCTGGTTGGAGGACACAGTGGAATAATCAAACTCCACCAACTGGATTTCAGGGTCAAGTGGGAATATGAAACCTCCTCCGCCTTAACTATATAAAGACAGAGAGAGAGAGAGAGAGAGAGAGAGAGAGAGAGAGAGAGAGAGAGAGAGAGAGAGAGAGAGAGAGAGAGAGAGAGAGAGAGAGAGTGTTAGAAACTTAACCTCAAGAGAGTATGGGAGAATATGAGAGACGTGCATGAATATGTAAATCCAGTTTATAATTGAAACGGGTACGTGTGACAGCAAGTGTGACCAACTACAAGGAGGGAATGTCGTGGCTCCTCCCGCTTCTACTGGCCTACCCCTTGCACCTATCTTCTCCCTATGCGACATTCAGACACTCTTACCACTACCATCTACACATTAGTACTACATCATCACGTCTGTTTCCTGCTAAAGCCTCCCTTATAAATTTATGACATGTCTTTCAACGTCTGCCTTACACTTGTGACATCCTTACAGTTCTTTCACAACGCTATACTCACCCGGTTACACTCCAGCACTCTACCACACCTCTGCTATTTGATCATCACGTATATTTCCTGCTACAGCCTCGCTTGCAAATGAAAGACATGCCTTTCAACGTCTACATTATACTTTTGACATCTGTATAGTCTCTTTCCCACACTATACTCACTCAGCTAAGCTCCAACACTCTTAGCACACCTCTACTCTTTGATCATTATGTCTGCTTTCCACTACACACTCCTTTACAAATTTATGACACGTCTTTCCACATCTTCCTTACAACGTTAACACCTTTACAAAATTATGACACGTCTTTCCACATCTTCCTTACAATGTTAACACCTGTGCAGTTCCTTCACCACATTATAATCACTCAGCTACGCTCCAACGCTCCTACCACACCACTTCTATTTGACTATCACGTCTGCTACCCACTACACACTCCCAACAAATTTCTGAAGTAGCTTTCCACGCCTTCCTTACACTTTTAACACCTCTACAGTGTCTTCACCACGCTACACATACAAACCTACACTCCAATACTCCCATTACACTTTCCCTTCTTCCTTTCCTCCCTCCCACAGACCTTACAGTAAGATTTCATAATAAGAACAGGAATGGAAATCAAGTTAGAGAGAGAGAAAAGAAGTAATAATGAAGACGGTCTACACAATACCACCATTACCGGTAAATAAGTATGATAACTAATATATGAGCTAAATTATTCATGAGTAATACGATAGCGAGTCTTTAAAGGGACAAAGGCGTGCGGCAAATGGCGATGAGGCGGAAGATAACGAAGGGGACTAATAATGGAAGAGTGTCTGGGTGTCAGAGGGGGAACACTTACAGGGAAAAAAAAAAGAATGTACAGCGGCGGGGAAATGCGCGCAACTTGCAATATATCAAGGGATGCGAAGCAAGAAGGAAATGCGGATAAATTCAGAGGGGAATCCTAAGACTTAGTCCAAAGCCGAGGGTGAAGCAAAGGATGCGGACAAGTGTATCAAGACAGACTGCTGCTGAGAGAGAGAGAGAGAGAGAGAGAGAGAGAGAGAGAGAGAGAGAGAGAGAGAGAGAGAGAGAGAGAGAGAGATAGAGAGTAAAGAAGGAAAGGAAATAGAAGAGAAGAAAAAGGACTGACGTAGAAAGGAACGAAGATAAAAAAAGAAAGGAAAGGAAGAAAGGAAGGACTGTATACAGGAAGGAAGGAGAGAAAGAAAGAAGGAAGGAAGGAAGAATAAAAGAAATAGATAAAATGAAGGGGAGGACAATGGAAGGAAAGAAAGAAGGAAAGGAGTAAAGAAAAAAAGTGGAGTGGTGGAAATAAGGCAGAGAAGGAAGAAATAGAGGAGATAAATTTAAAACAATGTTTTAGAATTGATGTGTGAAGCAAAAATAAATAATATTGATATGCTTAATGTATGTCCTCTCTCTCTCTCTCTCTCTCTCTCTCTCTCTCTCTCTCTCTCTCTCTCTCTCTCTCTCTCTCTCTCTCTCTCTCTCTCCGTTTCATCTTTTCTTCTTTCCCTACTTCTTCCTTCTCCAGACCCCCTCCCTCCTCCCTCCTCTCTCCGCCTTCCTCCTTCCCTCCTTTACACATTCACAAAACACACTGTCGTATTTCTTCCTCCACTCTTTTTCTTTTTAAAAATTACCTGTGTTTCAAATAAATTCATGCTCTCTCTCTCTCTCTCTCTCTCTCTCTCTCTCTCTCTCTCTCTCTCTCTCTCTCTCTCTCTCTCTCTCTCTCTCTCTCTCTCCCTCTCCTCCTCTTCCTCCTCCTCCTCTTCCTCCTCCTCCTCATCCTTCTTTCTTCTTCTCCACGTACCCTTTCTCTTCCTCCCTCCCACATCTACCTCTGCCTTTTCCTCTCCTCCTCCTCCTCCTCCTCCCCCTCCTCCTCCTCCTCTTCTGCTTCCCATCCTCCTCCAACGCAACGCCGATTTATTTGAGTCCCAGTCTGAAGAAATGCTGGACCCGAGAAATAGAAAACGAGCTCCTTCCTAAGCGAGTCTATGAGAGAGAGAGAGAGAGAGAGAGAGAGAGAGAGAGAGAGAGAGAGAGAGAGAGAGAGAGAGAGAGAGAGAGAGCACTCATGCCTTCTGTATTACAAGTTCTGTGCCTTTCTTGGAGGTTGGCGGCAGTGAGAGAGTGCCTTCAGGGAGCAGCTCGTCTCCTTTATCTCCTCGACTCCGGAATTCAAAGGGAAAGGTACGCAAGTATATGTTAGCGTTATGTGGAGTCCTTGTTAGCTTTACGTCTTATTATTAGTGCTGTTGTACATTTATTTATTTTATTTTATGTTTTGTTTATTAAGATATTCATTTGGTTATTTGTAATTTTGTTAATTTATTTCATGTTACGTGTTTAGTCTTGTTTTTTTTTTTTAGCTTAATTTATGCATTTATTTAATTCGCCTGTTTATTTGTTAGTATATTTTTTTTACTATTTATTGGTATGCTTACTGCTTATATATATATATATATATATATATATATATATATATATATATATATATATATATATATATATATATATATATATATATATATATATATATATATATATATATATATATATATATATATATATATATATATATATATATATATATATATATATATATATATATATATATATATATATATATATATATATATATATATATATATATATATATATATATATATATATATATATATATATATATATATATAAGAGGTAAACCCAAATTAAAGAAAATAAAAACACTGATGAGGTAATGATTAAAGATTATGTAAATTCCACTGTCAAAATCACACACTCACGCACACACACACATACACACACACACACACAAGTATAAAGACACTCATCATTTCCCATCAATAATAAAAGGAAGAAGAAAATGTAGCCACCAGTTATTAAGATCACTTGACGATCCACAAATTGGATTACGTAATTTCCAAATCGCCTTTATACTCTTATATAAATCTTTGAGCCATACTTGACGAACGATCTTCATTTCTTAGCTTTTTCTATGGTTTGGTAACCTTAAATTTGTCTCGATCATTCATATTACTTCCTCTTCGACTTCAGCTTCTATCCTTTACTTTTATCTTTTCATAACATCTTTCTCACCATCTCTTCCTTCTCATTACCCTTCGTATTTTTTTTTTAACGTTTCAGCTTCTTATCTCAACTATTTTCTAGTATCTTCTAGCGGAAATTAATATGGCTTTCAAGTTTTTTTTTTTTATGACCAGTGATTGTGTAATACATTCTACACTGCCAGCTGGAAAATAAAAACACCCATGAGATACCGTATGATGATCTTTGTAGCCTTTGAAAAATAGCCCTTACGAGAAACCAAAGCGTTTAAGAACACAAGCTTATGCCTCGCGTCGCCATCCTCCCGTCATCTCCCTTTTTGTCATGTTCCTCGTAGCTTACTTATCCTCACTTCCTCCCAATCGTCATGCCTTCCTTCTTCCCTCTTCCCCCATCTCTCCTTCGCCTTTAGTCTCTACTCCTTTTCTTTTTTTCACCCACCTTTTCATTCCTTCCCGTCACCTTCCTCCGTCTTCGTCTATCCGTTCTTCATTCCTTCCCGTCACCTTTCCTTACTCCTCACATCTTCCTCATCTTGGCAGAGGTGCAGGTCGTGGCAGGCGTGGAGGGTGCGCACAGCTGGCCCTCCTATCATGATCTCAGGCAATAATCATGACGGTAAATACGGGAGGAAACTGACGAACAATACAGCGTTAGAAAGAACGTGAAAAAGATACATGAATAAATGCAACCCTAATGAGAACTCGACGACGAAGGAGGAGGAGGAGGAGGAGAAGGAGGTTAAGAGGGAGGAGGGAACAACAGCAGAGTAGTGAATGAAGTACCAGGAGCAGTCTGTCTTGTCTTATTCAAGGAAACCCTCGACGGCGACCCCAGATGAATGATCCACTGTGTAGCTATGATGATATAAATAAAGCAATGCGGGTCCGGAAATACCGCTCCGTGCAACTCTTCATTCAGTATTACATAAAGCTGGAGAGCCAAAGATGACGAAGACAAGGAAAATGAAGACAAGTATGACGAGGACAAGGAGAGAGAGAGACAGAGAAGAGGAGGAGGAGGAGGAGCAAAAAAAGTACTACAACAGGATCCTTTTTGTAAAGATAGCTGGTAGTTAGGGAGAGAGAGAGAGAGAGAGAGAGAGAGAGAGAGAGAGAGAGAGAGAGAGAGAGAGAGAGAGAGAGAGAGAGAGAGAGAGAGAGAGAACATTTCAACAAACATTATTCATACCAAGTAACCATGGACACACACACACACACACACACACACACACACACACACACACACACACACACACACACACACACACACATACACACACCAGAATTCCAACAAACAAACACACTCTAGCCACACCAGGTAACCACAGCACACAAACAAAAGCAGAAGGGCCGACTCAGCTAAGACCTTACGTCCCTGCTTCCCCCGAGAAGAGATAAGTAATTCACCAAAATGGAAGAAGAACGAAAAGAGAAAAGAAACATGGCAGCACCCCGGGTCACAAAGCAGCAGCAAGATCTCGGCAGCAGCGGCGCAGGGCGAGCAGCACCACACACGCCTCACTCTCACCTCCATGGGCTTCCTTCTCCCTCCAACAATAAGTCGTTGATGGCATTCAGGCAGAATCTTTTGAAGTCAAGAAGAAAGAAGAGAAAGGAGAAAAAAAATAATAAAGAAAAGAGAAACCTTCAGAGTATTACAAAAGGAGAAGCTGTATAGCATTTCTCTCCTCATATTTTTCAGGAGTACTGGCCAGTGACCATTAAATCCTCGTCTGAGCTAATGTTTACGCTCGCCGGGCCAGAGTAACGAGCTGTGAGGATAACACACGAGAGGACGTGCCTCCGCCTCGCAGGGTGGGGGTCTCGGCCTCTCCTCGGGGGCCACTAAGCTCTGGACTTCGCTAATTAATAGGGAGACTCTTGTAACTTTCCAGCATAATGGCGATTTAATTAGTGTTGCAACTTGTGTGTACTTAGGCGAGTATTGATGGAGTCTGAGGCGGGCGTCGTCCGTGTCGTAATGGCTACTTTAGGTAAGGCTGCTTCTTTCGTGCCGTGAGGCGAACAACTCAAGATTTCCGCGGCGGCAGGTGAAGGATTAATATCATCCCAGCAGGAGCCACAGGGAGCGGTCTGCCTCTCATCACCCGCCGAGCTTCTGACGGTAATGGCGCCGCACCAGGGTAATTTTCGATAGGCCCTGCCGCTGCTGGGGACTTCCGGGTACACCTGGAAACCATTTCATGCCAATTATTGTCATAGAACATTATCATTATTTTTTTTCCAACTTAAATATTCGCATAGTGTGTGTGTGTGTGTGTGTGTGTGTGTGTGTGTGTGTGTGTGTGTGTGTGTGTGAGAGAGGAGCAGGTTCTTGGCAGGTAAAGCCGCTGCCTGCCCTCATCACCTGCCAGGCCGCCGTGCCGCACAATATACGGCAAGGAAAACGCAAAGAATTTCTTGGTCGCCCATTACTGGGTGGTATTTTTTGAGCGGCGTCATATCTCGGGGCGCCCCCCGGGGGTGCTTGAGGATGGTTCCGGCCCAGGCAGCGCGCCGAGCTGCCGCCTCCTCGCTTGCTGAAAGGTAAATATGCACTCCGTCCTCTAAGCTTACCTGCCCCTTCCTCCATTTGCTCTTCGGCCCAGGGAATAAAACGCGACTTGGAAGTCAAATAGAGAGCAGCGGCGGTAGTGGTGGCGACGGCGGCGGCGGCAGAGAAGGCAAAACGTGAACAGAAAAATATATATTTCTCTGCGAGGCAGTCAGTCAGTCAGTCAGTCAGTCAGTAAGTCAGTCAGTAAGTCAGTCATTCGTTCGATCGGTCAGGAAAGTCTGGTAAGCCAGTTTACGAATTCATCTATCCGTTAAGTCGCATTGTTTTCTTACATCCGTAAGTGTCTTTTCTCTTCGTCTGCCTCCTTTGTTACCTTCCTATCTGTCAATCCGTCTCTCCCTTCACATAAATTTATGTCTCCTCGTCGACAGCAGAGTTATCTGTATTTTTTTTTACTCGTATATATATTAATTGTATGGACTATATATATATATATATATATATATATATATATATATATATATATATATATATATATATATATATATATATATATATATATATATATATATGTGTGTGTGTGTGTGTGTGTGTGTGTGTGTGTGTGTGTGTGGGTGTGGGTGTGTGTGTGTCTGTGTATGTATGTGTGTGTGTGTGTGTGTGTGTGTGTGTGTGTGTGTGTGTGTGTGTGTGTGTGTTCCTGCCTTCCGTTTCTTTATTTTCGTTTCCTATTTTTCCTTTGCCTTTTCCTCTTACTCCTCATTCTTGTTCTCGTCCACCTCTTTCCTCCACCTCCTCCTCTTTCTCTTGCTTCTCCTCCTCCTCCTCTTCCTCCTCCTCCTACACTTCTGCCTTCTATTTCTCCATTTCCGCCTTCTGCGTTTTTTTCTTTCCTTCTCCTCTTCCTGTTTCTCGTCCTCCTCCTCCTACCGCATTCCTTCCCGTCTTGAGTCGATGTAAGTCACGTTCAGTTAATCTGCTCAAGAGAAGTAATCCAGAGTGCAAGTCTTTGGCAGAGACTCACTCCTTGGATAACAGATTTAGCCTATTGGAACGAAGAGCAGGAGGAGGAGGAGGAGGAGGAGGAGGAGGAGAAAATGAAGGAGGAGGAGGAGGAGGAGGAGGAGGAGGAGGATGGTAACATGAATAGTAGTGATGTGAATAACGTAATTTAGCTTATTACACCCTAACTTTTTTACATAAAATATTGTAAGGCAGCCACTTTTTTCTCCCAAACATGAAACATGAGAGAGAGAGAGAGAGAGAGAGAGAGAGAGAGAGAGAGAGAGAGAGAGAGAGAGAGAGAGAGAGAGAGAGAGAGAGAGAGAGTGTGTGTGTGTGTGTGTCAGATTCATTCATTCATTCATTTATTCAGTCAGTCAGTCAGTCAGTCACTCAGTCATTAAATCTATCAAGCCGTCGATCTGTAAGTCAGTCAGTCAGTTAGTCACACAAACAGGCAGACAGACAGACAAACATATGAATAGACAGACAGACACACAGACAAGCAAACATATAGTTGGGGAAGAGTGGGTCTGGATGAAATAGTGATGGAGAAGAGAGCCTGAGGGAAGTTGATGTTAGAAAAGAGAGTGGGAGAGGGAGAGAGAGAGCGAGAGGGAGAGGGAGAGGGAGAGGGAAAGGGAGAGCTACTGAGGGCGAAAGAAAAGTTAATGACTGAGAACGAGCGAGTGCGTTGAGTCAAGTGAAGACTAAGTAAAAAGAGAGAGAGAGAGAGAGAGAGAGAGAGAGAGAGAGAGAGAGAGAGAGAGAGAGAGAGAGAGAGAGAGAGAGAGAGAGAGAGAGAGATACCAAAACAGCAAAACCAAATATAAACAAAAATAATTATACAACATGAAACTGAGGGATTCAATGTAATAATAATGTAATAATAATAACAGTATAATTACACAGAAACCTTACCATATTATCACTAATCCTTTCCTCACCTGCTATCTCCCTCTTTTCTTCTATCTCTCTATTTACCTTCCCTTCTCCCTCTTATCGTCTACCGTTCTTCCTCCTTACCTCCCCTTTCTCTCACACATCATATACACTTCTTCATCCACTTCCTCTCTTCTTTCCTCCTCCGTCCTTCCTCCTTATTTTTCTTTCTCCCTCCCAATTTTCATTTTCCACCTATTCCTTCCTCCATCCTTTCCTCCATCATTCTTCCTCCTTACTTTCCCTTCCCTCTTCCATTTTTTACCATTCTTCTTCATCTTCCTTCCTCTTTTCTTCCTCCTCTTCCTCCCTCCCTACCTTCCATTCTCCCTTCCATCCTCCCACATTTCCCTCTCTTCCTCTCTCTACGGTGCTGTCAGTACCTCGTTAAAGGTTACGGACACACACAGCCTCCCTAGCTTCCGCTTCCGTTGTTGCATAATTTTGTCTCATACAGCATTTACGTCTCCTCGTCTCGTCCCAGGCGATTAAAAGCATAGAGAGCGGGACTTCCTCTAAAGCTACAGGGAAACGCATACCTAAGAAGCTCTGTTTTATTCACGACCAAACTTTCACTTACCGTTTTCTTTTTTTCTGCTCTCTTCCCATCATCATTTCAATATTCAACACGAACTGGATGGATAGGAGGGATTTCTTTCCATAAGGGACGAGTTGAATATTCCCTTAACATTGTGATGAATCAGCTGGATGGCTGTCTGGCTGGGCTGAGTTGCGTACTCCCGCAGCGAGGATCGGGTGAGGTGTTTTAATATGCAGGCTGCTGTTTGCTCTGCTACGTAAGGTTAATTTTGTGCGCGAGCCCAAGGGTAGAGGGGCTGCTGAGAAAACAAGATGCGGTTTCCCTCTTCCTTTTTTTTTTTTTTTTCCATGCTTAATTTATGCCTCTTTGGTGTGATTTGCTCTTTCTGCCTTCCTTTCTTTTTTTTCTTTTTCACGACGAACATTTTTTTTTATAACTTTTCTTATTTTTATTTCGTGTCTTCTTATGTCTCTCTCTCTCTCTCTCTCTCTCTCTCTCTCTCTCTCTCTCTCTCTCTCTCTCTCTCTCTCTCTCTCTCTCTCTCTCTCTCTGATACTCCTACTTCCCCTCATCCATCGCAATCCGCACCGCTCTTTTCTTCCCTTCCTTCCCTGCACATTGACTAAAGTATCTTTCACCATCTCTCTCTCTTTTTCTCTTCCCAAGGGCTTTTCCTCGTCTCCTCACATCTCCCTTACTGCTAACAACACACTCCGCCCATTTGAGGGTTTGCAGCCACTAATGGGACGCTGATAGAGGCAAGAAAGACTCAAGCAGAAAAGGTATGGAAGAGAGAGAGGGCGAGGACTAAAGGGCTACTGGAGTTGATTCGCTTGTGCTTCAAGTTTAAGTTTCTCCTTCATCGGGAAGTGTTTGGCATGTACTGATGAGTGATGAGGAGGGAAAAAAATTAAGAGGAAGGTGAGTGTAAGGGAAGGTTACTTAAGTGTTTGCTTTTATAGTGGAATGCGAGATGTGTGTGTGTGTGTGTGTGTGTGTGTGTGTGTGTGTGTGTGTGTGTTACGAGTTTCACGAATACTTTACATTCCATATTCTTAAAAGTGAATGAAATAAGAGTATCTTTTAATTCTCTCTCTCTCTCTCTCTCTCTCTCTCTCTCTCTCTCTCTCTCTCTCTCTCTCTCTCTCTCTCTCTCTCTCTCTCTCTCTCTCTCTCTCTCATTTAATCTCCAACCGCTCCCTTCTCGTACTGCCACTTACTCACTCGCCCACTCACTTACTCACTCAACGTTCCCCTTCTCCTTCTTTCCTTTCTTCTTTCTTTCCTTCCTTCCCTCCCTCTCTCGCTCCCCTTCGCTGATTCTATTACGAGAGTTTAATTTACGTTCGCATGTTCAAACACTTAATTTATTCCAGCTTTTTGAACCACGATTCTTTTTTGCATAATTGAATACTGCTACAGACGTTTATTTACATACATTTCATTCAGGGGTCCCGCATTCCTCATCTGAACACTGCCAATCCTCACCGAGCTACGTACCTAAGTTACTTGAATGGTGCACAGGTGACTTATTTGTGTACTCGTCTATTCCTTCTCCTCTTCCCCTCTCTCTCTCTCTTGATTATGACGTAAGAAAAAGAAAAAAAAAAGCTAGTGTATGCAAATGGTGGCAGCGGTTGGATGTGCTTAAGTGTAATTACCTGTGTGTTGCAATATCCCAGATGAGTGCGCTGAGATTACATCACATTCCTCAAGGTGCGGGAGGCTAAAAAAAACCTGACTCAAATTACTTCCAAGGCCAAAGTGCCGCGCAATTGTTATGTCACTCTTTTACTGATGGTAATCTCATCGCTCCCTTTTTAATATGTGAAGTAATTGAGTTGATCGTGGGTAAATTTCGTAGCAGTTCCATTTTTTTCTTGTATTGTTTTTTTTTTTTTTTGACATGTGAATTTA
>NC_087156.1:18229496-18264496 GCF_035594125.1 Scylla paramamosain
GTGTAGTGGTGGTAG
This sequence comes from Scylla paramamosain, assembly GCF_035594125.1. Lineage (NCBI taxonomy): Eukaryota > Metazoa > Arthropoda > Malacostraca > Decapoda > Portunidae > Scylla > Scylla paramamosain. The sequence continues at coordinate 18,229,512 of NC_087156.1, forward strand.
TAGTAGTAGTAGTAGTAGTAGTAGTAGTAGTAGTAGTAGTAGTAGTAGTAGCGACAATATCAGTAGTAATCTATGTATTTATGTATTTATTTCCCTTTCTACACATATGACAATCAAAAAAATGAATAATTAAACGTATCAATTTCTCTACCAGTACATTTAGACACGTATTTCTCAACCTGCCTATTAGTCTATCAATCAACTCATCCATCCGTCACTTTATTATATTCCCTTCACCCTCAACGCTTGTCTCTCTCCTGTTCTCGCCTGTCATAATAATCACAACGTCCTTCTAACTGCCACAGTGTAAAGGATCAATACAGATCGTGAACATTTTCCCCGCTACTGTGACTGTTTGGTCCACTCGTCCTTCACTCCCCCTCTTCACACTCTTCCTCTTACATGTTATTACCACTGTTCCCTTTCCTTCCATTATGCGACTCCCCTCCTCGCACAGCTCGTCTCCTCTGTCCATTTGTTATTTTTCCATGCTCTCCACGTTTGTTTATTAATGTATAACTAAATTACTGACATTACAAGACGCGTGCAAATAAGGTTTTCGTGTCACTCAGTTAATCGATGTTTCCAGAGACGCGTGATGAATGGCAGTCTGTCTGGAGACCTGAAAATAGTTTACTTCTTTCAATTATTTTTTCTTATTAAATTTTACCTTTTTTTTTTTTGTGTGATCTTAAATAGGAAACGTGGATATATTTACAAGTGTTCGGTTTTGTGGGGTATGATTTTTTTTTCTACATAGCATGATAATAACGTGCGTGGTGTGAGGCTGAGAGAGAAAGGAAAGGCAGCGTGAGGGTTCTGACATGTTTGGTCATTAGTGCGTCACCTTAAAGGTAATCTTTGTACCAAACAGCCCACCCACACCAAATGATCGTGTTATTTATGGCGATAATTACTGATAATTTTCTAATATGTGTTGTTTGATGGAGAGGTGTGTGTGTGTGTGTGTGTGTGTGTGTGTGTGTGTGTGTGTGTGTGTGTGTGTGTGTGTGTGTGTGTGTGTGTGTGTGTGTGTGTGTGTGTGTGTGTGTGTGTGTGTGTGTGTGTGCATGCATGAGCGCATCTCCACAATAAGTATCATCATCTAGTCCTTTTTTTTCGCTGATTATCCTTCCTACTCAAAAAATAAGAGTGCATTTACCTTTCCTAATTATTTTCTTTACTTTCTTTTGGTGGACTTTCCTCCTCCCCTCGTTCCTCCTGTTCCTCCAACTAATAGGAGCAGCCTTTCCTACTCGCCGTCCCTTTTTCCTTCAAGCGCCATTCCCCTTACCCCTTTTCCTCGTCTTCTCCCTCTCCTTCACTCCTCTTCTCTCCCCGCGCCGCCTCACCCGCCTAACAAGCTGACTGTGGCCCAGACCTCCTTTCAGGGGCCGCCCGAGTCCACGAGTCTTTGGGAGTCTTTGTTGTTCAAGGTTCCTCAGACGAGTTCCTTTACGTAATTCCGGCCTTTCCCCTCTCCTTCTCCCGCCTCCCCTCCTTCACCTCATATTATATATATATATATATATATATATATATATATATATATATATATATATATATATATATATATATATATATATATATATATATATATATATATATATATATATATATATATATATATATATATATATATATATATACAGTATATATATATATATATATATATATATATATATATATATATATATATATATATATATATATATATATATATATATATATATATATATATATATATATATATATATATATATATATATATATATATATATATATATATATATATATATATATATATATATATATATATATCCTGTGAAGTAATTAATTGAGTTACTTTTAAGTCGGCTTGGCCTCCTTATTTAGAATGACTCAGGAAGAGCATTAGGAGAGTGAAAGGATAAGATGGAGGAGAAAGCCTTGCCTCTCCTTTTTCTCTCCCTTCTCTCTTCCTGGAAAAGGATAAGAAGACGTTGTAGCAGAGGAGGAAGAACGGAAATATAGAGCTTATCCTCACCTATCCTTATTTTTCATCCGAGTGGAGCTTTTGAGACAAAACCTTCCACTTCAGTCCATGTGGATGCCGTCCTCAGCAGGGCCGCTGCGAGGACCTTCCCGGCACGTCTAGAGCCACGCCGCTGCGCCAGGCCTAAAAAAAAAAAAAAAAAAAAAAAAAAAAAAAAAAAAAAAAAAAAAAAAAAACACCATCCCGCCCACAGTTTTGGCGGAGCAATAAATTAGCCTCCGGTCAGTGGCTCTCACACCGGCCAGCTATCACTCTTCGTTGGATTAATTTTTTCCTCTTTTATTTCCACTAGCGTCTTAGCCACGGTTATCTCTTTGTTGCCCCAAAACACACACACAACACACACACACAACAGACACACACATACACACACAAGTATAAACTCCCTCAGCAATTCATAATTGTATTTTCATTCCTTCTTTCTACTGTTTAAATTTACGAAGTTGCAGCTGTTCATTTTAGCGTCTATTCCTTTCAGCTTTTCCTCAATTCCTTCTTTATTCAGTCTTAATCTTCTTATTCGCGGATTTTCCTCTCCCGGTCCGACCTGCGCCCTCCGCCTCCCCCTCCCTTTTCTTCCATAACTCACCGTCTCCAGTGAACCATAAAGGATTTAATACCGACGATTTTTGGTAACGGGGGCGTTCCTCTTTCATTTTTTTCCCCTCATGTAGATCTCCAGCCTTCGCTTCTTTCTCTTTCTCTCCCTTGTCTTCCGCTCGATCAAAGAAGCACTTTAAGTCAACATTATTATCTTCCATTTGCCTTCCATCTGGCCGTGTGGGGGTAAAATATCGATTCTTATTGACTATTCATTACGAACCACGACGCTGCGCTCAAGTCAAGGAACAAAGGAATGCAAGATTAAAGGCGTTTTGTTACTCTTTCTTCTTCCTCTTCTGCTCATAATGAAAAACTTGGCTACAAAGTTATCGGTGATGTCGGTCTGAGGAATGCGAGGCGCCCCTCCTCCTTTGCTTGATAATTCATATTTAGGAGGAATAATGGTGGTGGTGGCGGTGGTAGAGCTGGAAGGGGGAAAATTGAATTGCTTCGACTACTACTACTACTACTACTACTACTACTACTACTACTACTACTACTACTACTACTACTACTACTACTACTACTAATAATAATAATAATAATAATAATAATAATAATAATAAAAATAATAATAATAATAAAAACAATAACAACAACTATAACAATAATAGTAATAATCTTATCATCATCGTCATCCCCATCATCATCGTCATCATCATCAACATCATCATCACTATTAAAATTCCCGGTCGAAGCTTTCTCATGAACAACTTTTAAGTCTCACAACAAAGCAAGTCTGAAACACTTCCACGAAAATTTATTATTCTATCAACACACACACACACACACACACACACACACACACACACACACACACACACACACACACACACACACACACAAGCAGGAACAAATAAAACCTGATCAAAGGAATACTCAATTACCTACAATAAAAGAAAAAATATTCATGACAGAAAGGAAGAATATTCCCACGAATACTTGAAAAACAAACAATAACTCACAAGAAGCGAAATAAACACACACACACACACACACACACACACACACACACACACACACACACACACACACACACACACACACACACACACACACTACACCCAGCACAGGGAACAAAATGTCACCGTAATACCACAACAAAGACACGCATCCCTTTCCTTAACCTTCAATAAACGCTTTTCTCTGACCACATTCATCTCGCAACACGGAGAGAGAGCGAACTGCACAGCTAAGACACCCACGGGCACCCATGAGCCACCCATAAATTCTTGTCTTTTTCCAGGATTTACCCAGTAATCCTCCGCGCCCTCTCAAGTTGCTAAGTCGCTCGAGAATATATCTTGCACTTTCCCTGGAATCTCGTGGCTTTCCATGCGATTTATTCAGCGTCGATCGATGGCCATAATGATTTGTCTCGCCAATATTATGAGTGTGGGAGAAAATGTTAAGTTAGGGTGGGATGGGTGAAACACAATGTGAGGAGGAGGACGGGAGGAAAGAGGAGGAGGAAGAGAAGGAGAAGTAAGGGGAACGTCAACGTGAGAAAAGTAAGAGTCCAGGTGAGTGCATTTAAGAACAACAAAGGAAGGAGGATGAGTAAACATGAATAATGAAATATAGTGAATTGCTCTTGAAGGTTCACAGAGAAGAGAAAAGAGAAGAGAGGATCAGGAAGAACAAGCGAAGCAGGAGAAGCGTGTTTCCTTATTCTCTTTCTCTCTCTCTAGCACACAAGCTTTCAGCAAATATTCAGGACGAGGTCTAATATCACACACACTTACTACCTACTTTCCCACACACAACTGCATACATACATTCATACCAACGTGCATAAACACACCCACTTCGACTAACCACTTGCAGGAGAGAGATAAAGAGAAAAAAAAAGATAAAAGAAAAATCCTCAACTCTTACTAAGAATTTAAAAACAATACACTTCGCGGCTTACATTGCTACCCTTTCCCTTCCTCCTTCCTTTCTACCTTGTTTCCCTCTCTCCCTCTTTCCCCCAGCCTCTCTCCTTTCCCTCTCCCACGGGTCCCTAGAGAGAAAGAAGAATGAGCGTCACGTCCACGTCTGATTTTTATTCCATTGCCAGACCTTGACCTCAAAAATACGTTTTCTCAATCGTGGAAATTTAAGTTTTGCACGAGGGACAGAGAGAAAGAGAGAAAGAATTCCTTGCATATGTAAATTATTTGCAGAGTAGGGCAAGACTAAAGCGCTGGGAACTCTGGGAACAAGGCTGGAAAATGTGTGAAAAGCGGAAAAGTAATTATAGCTATATTATATAACGTTATTTTATGCTCTCTCTCTCTCTCTCTCTCTCTCTCTCTCTCTCTCTCTCTCTCTCTCTCTCTCTCTCTCTCTCTCTACCTCCTACATATTTTTATCCTCCTAAAGGGTTAAAAAATGAATGAATAGGTAATCAACCGCACCTGAAGAATTTGATAAATAATTCCACGAAGTCTGGAGTAAAGTTGTTGAAAATGTTTGCCGTGTCAACCTGCCGAAATATTAAGACGCTAGAAGCTGGGGGGAAAAAAAGGTTACATAAACTAAAAAGAAATGGGAGGAAAAGTTGCGCACGCTAAAGAAACATTGCCCAAGACATTTTACTGCCTGAGGAAGTCTTCAGAGCCTGTGAGAGACGCGGAAATAAAAATGTGAGAATACAGTTTCTTAAAGCACGGAACCTGGCTGCCTCACCTCAAACGCCCTGCCTGCTGCCCTGCCCTACCCTGCCCCCACCCACCCGAACACCCAGGACAAGACAAGGCAGACCAACCACCCATCATCCACTGCATCCACATCCACCTCACATTGACTAAAGCTGCGGTTATCTGATAAAAATGTGGGATCTGATACAGGTGTTTAATTGTTCTAAGCCTCTAAGAAATATAACTAGGTGTGTAAACATAGATCATTTATGTTAAAATAGGTGAAGGCATAATGGCTTCAAGATTGAAAAAAAGCTGAAAAAAAAATAAAAAAAGGAGAGAGGAAAAGACTGGCTGCAGAGTAGAGCGGTAGATGATTGGAATAAATTAAGTAATCAGGATATCACTGCAGTCAATTCAGAGATAGAGATGACAGATGCATATAAGTAGGTGTGTTTTATAAAAGACCTACCGGCTTATTGCATCTTAAGAACATAACATAAGAACATCAGAAAATAAAGGAACCTGCAAGAAGCCATCACTCGTATACGCTTCAGTCGCTTCCTCATGCTGTCATGTGACCATCATAACAATCACACACTCAGCTTCATTCACGATTCCATATCGACTTACTCACACACCCTTGATCACCTGACTACACCCAATGCACTTTGTCTTCATCCCCACACGGCGGACTCTCCACCCACTCACGTCCATTCATCAGATCACACTCCACTCTATCTACCCACGTGTCCCATGCCATGTCTCTCCCACTGTAATTCACCTCAACCCCTCTCTGACTCAACCCGCGATCCATACATCATGCCATTCTCTTGCAGCCCCGTTTTGTTCCATCTTCCTTTCCCATCTTTCTTCTTTACGTCCCTTCCCTCTCGTTGCTGTGTCTTCCTCCCGTCCTTCCTCATCTCGTCCCATCCAGCTTGTCAACATCCAGTTTTCTACAGATGAACAATGCAAACAGAGCAGTATATACCTTCCCACCAAAACCCTATTTGTTAATACATTACACAGAAAGGCAATATAAATAGAGATGACAATGTCCCTCTTCGTTATCTCCCTCTACTCTGTCATGCCTTTCATCATCCCTTTGTCCTTTCTCTTTTTCACATCATCACAATTAGCAAGCGAAGCATAGAGTCGTCTGATGTGCAATAAACAAGTCACAACAATCACATTGCAACCAAAATAACACACAACACTACTAATGCTGATATTGAATAGCGGAACGTGGAAATAATTACACTCCCGGATGTGTTGTTTTCTCGCAAACTTCAGCGTGAATAATTATTTGCAGGGAGCTGGGAGGCTGGAGGCTGGTGGTGGTGGTGGTGGTGGTAGTGGTGATACAGTGGCTTACTTTCCTGATACCCACGACAGGCACACCACACCCCCGGGACAGCCAAGCACGCCCACTTACCCTTCCAAGATAAATTACGACTGTTAACAATGATTAGCAGAATAACATTTATGATGATAGTAGTAGTAGTAGTAGTAATAGTAGTAGTAGTAGTAGTAGTAGTAGTAGTAGTAGTAGTAGTAGTAGTAGTAGTAGTAGTAGTAATGATTATGATGATGATGATGATGATGATGATGATGATGATGATTATGATGATGATGATGATAAAATACTACCACTACCACCACCACAAACAACAACAACAACAGTATCACTTACAACACGTAATCAAAATGATAATTCTTCCGGGAATAGTTTGATATTACAGATCGAGGTGACTTTATACACATGTATCATATTATGGCAGTTATCCACAAATAATAAAACATTTTAACAATAATTTAACCATCGCTGGCCTCAGAGAAAACGGGAACCCTTTACTCCATATGACAGCCGAATAAGTGAATAATTAAATAAATGAAAAAAATTGCAGTATTCAGGAAAGTCTAAATTTCTAACCACAAGTATTTGGAAAGACTCGAGTTTCCCTTCAGGTCCTCAGATTAGAACTGCATAAAACCTTCCTTCTCTCCACATCACTCATTAATATTTTCTTCGATTAACCCGGAATGAAAGAAACAGCCAAAATGCTAGTGAACCTGGAAAGTTATATCACAGAATGCTTTCCTCCATTCAGGTCAAGACCAAACTGGTGAAAAAAATAAATAGAAAATAAAAAATAATTGTTCGGCGTAGCATTTCTCAGAAGGCCGGAAAAACTGTCACTTCTGCAGCGTTGACTCTCCCTACCCTCACTCTTCTATTAAAGTTGGTGTAATACTCTTTCGTCCCACCCTTTTTATGTAGTATCTTTTTCCATTCTCTCTCTCTCTCTCTCTCTCTCTCTCTCTCTCTCTCTCTCTCTCTCTCTCTCTCTCTCTCTCTCTCTCTCTCTCTCTCTCTCTCTCTGTCCGTTTCCCCGCCTAATTTTTCTTACAATTATTCTTTCTCGTGTCTTCTTTTTGATGTCATTTCGCTCTCAACTTCATTTCTCTCTTCCCCTCCCTGATGTCGCTCTTCTGCCTTCGAAACCCATCTCGCCTCCCCTGCCATCCTTCCTCCCTCCTCCCTTCCGCTTCCCTCCATCCCGGTCTCCCTCCCTCTCTTCCTCCTTAACTCTTTCCCTTCCGAAACCACCTCATTCTTACCTTTATTTTCCTTCCTGTTCTCCTTTTCTTCTTTCTCTCCCTGTCAACTTTTATATTTTCCTTTGTTTTGTATCTTTCTATGGACAAAGCATTATTTTTTTTTTGTCGTTTTCTTTATGTTTCCCCTTTTATTGCAGCTCACAGTCTCATTTTCTTCCATTCGGTTTTCGTCTTTGCTTGCCTGCTTTCCTGAATCTCTCTCTCTCTCTCTCTCTCTCTCTCTCTCTCTCTCTCTCTCTCTCTTTCTCTCTCTCTCTCTCTCTCTCTGCTTCTCTTCGTTTACCTGTCTGTCCATATCTTTCTGCCCACGTCAGTCTGCTCTCACCTCTCCCTCTTCCTCTATCTATCTCTGTCTGCCTGCCTGTCTGCTGGCTCTGTCTTCGCTGCTCCCTGTCTTCACTCCTGCACCTCATTCCCTGCAGCATCCTCTCCGTTAAACCTCGTCCATTACCGAGGCAATTATTTTTAATGGCAGTAAATCTGGAAGATTCAGAAACTCCAGGTCGGGTCGCGAGCTTCCACTGGAGGGGCTTGACTCCCTTAATGAATTAGTTATGAAGTCTGAGCAACTCGGAGCTTCGACTCTGAGCAGTCCTCTCCTCACACGACCCGGCAGGTTTTGATTTCCATTTCCCGCATTTCAGGAGAGACGAGACGGCACAGAGACCTTACTGCAGAGCGCCGCGCAAGCCTCCTCCTCCTCCTCCTCCTCTTCCTCCTCCTCCTCCTCCTCTTCCCTCATCCTGCCGCCCTGCATCAGCCTGGTCTTCTGCTCCATCCAGCCCGAATAGCTAAGTGTGTGACCTGCTGCTATCCTTCCCATCCTCTCTGCGCTGCCCTCTCTCTATCTCTCTCTTTACCTGCTCCTGCATTACTCTTCTCCCTTCTGCCTGCTGCTGCTTCGCGGTAATACACGCCTGCTCTTCTTGACGCCGCACTGTGCACTCTACACTAAACTTGTATGTCATGGAGAGATATCCAGCCAGGTGGTAACATAATGCATTCTGTGTGTGTGTGTGTGTGTGTGTGTGTGTGTGTGTGTGTGTGTGTGTGTGTGTGTGTGTCCTCTCTCTCTCTCTCTCTCTCTCTCTCTCTCTCTCTCTCTCTCTCTCTCTCTCTCTCTCTCTCTCTCTCTCTCTCTCTCTCTCTCTCTCTCTCTCTCTCTCTCTCTCTCTCTCCTATTACACATATAATAATAATGCTCCCCACAATTCCTAACATCTCATATATGCAACAGGAAACACACACACACACACACACACAACCATACCTCTATGCATCATCCCAACTTAGACCGTACCCCGCAAATAAATAAATAAATAAATGAAAAATAATATAACCAAATAAAATAATATACACCACACCGCACACCATTTAACACAATCATTACACACCATTTCAGTTGCTCTTATGTATCTCCATGTATTTCACCGCCACACGACGCCTTGCAGCAACTGAAGCCACCGTTCCTACCTAAACCCTAACTCAAGTCCAATTTCAAGTCCACAAGCGCGTCCAAAGGTTGCATTGGAGTTGTCACAAATATAATTGCAGGTAAATGAGATATTGTGCAGGTAAGAGGAGCTTGGGAGAGTGTGGAACTACCTCAGCGGGTTTCTCTCTCTCTCTCTCTCTCTCTCTCTCTCTCTCTCTCTCTCTCTCTCTCTCTCTCTCTCTCTCTCTCTCTCTCTCTCCCTCAGTCACACTATCTTATCCATTTCCTCTCTTACTTTATCCAGTCCAATTCATCCCTCCTTCTTTTCCCTCTTTTTTTCTTCTTCTTTCCACCTCCGCACAGTCCACCTACTCCCTCCCTCCCTTTCTCCCTCCCTCCCCCAATCTTCCACCGAGTCCACTCTTTCTCTAACTCTTTCTGCTTCCAGCGTTCTCGGTCCCTCCACTCTCCCCACCCCCATGCCCCTCTCTCCACTGTCTCTCCACCCAGTACACCTCCTCCCTCTCCACCTTGGATATTTTTCCGCAAAACTTAGTCGGGGAGTTTGATGAAGGTGTCATTAGTTTGCAGCGGCCAGAGTTCCTGATGAATCTTCTTCTCTCTTTCTTTTACTCCTCGCAAGGAAATCGAGCACAGTGGACAAGTGAATGGAGTTGTACGTGGTGTTTTGTTGTGTGTGCCGCGTTTATCAATAGGAGAAAGAGCTACAAGAAGGGAGTACGGTGAGGAGAGGAGGGGATCAGTACTGTATGTGTGTGTGTGTGTGTGTGTGTGTGTGTGTGTGTGTGTGTGTGTGTGTGTGTGTGTGTGTGTGTGTGTAAAACAGGTATCTTCAGTCATAACTAGACAGGTATTATAAATTTTCCCTTAAGACCATTGTAAGTATTTAGCTTTGCAATGTAAGCATAAATCATGATATTGCAAACTCTCTCTCTCTCTCTCTCTCTCTCTCTCTCTCTCTCTCTCTCTCTCTCTCTCTCTCTCTCTCTCTCTCCCTCCTTTCATCACGGGTCGCTCTGCATCGTCCAGTTGGTGAGTTTCTTGTCTCATCGCCCAGCACCGGGAGAGGCTGGCAGGCAGGCGGCCGTCAAGGGAGATTTAGGGAATTGCAACGCTGATGACAATTCCGAACTTATGGCCGGCCTTCGTGGGGTGGGTCAGAGGGGTCATGAAGGAGCAGGGGAGTGCAGGGAGCGGAGGAAGAGATGAGCAGTGTGGGAGAGAGAGAGAGAGAGAGAGAGAGAGAGAGAGAGAGAGAGAGAGAGAGAAAATCCACTAAAACAAAGGCAGTAAAAGTGAGAAAAACCTTTTAAGTACTTTTTTCAGAGAGAGAGAGAGAGAGAGAAAGAGAGAGAGAGCATGAATAAATAAAATTATCAAATAAAGTAAAAGCTGAAAAACGCGCGAAAAAATCTTTTACATTGTTAAGCCCGTTTTTTTCCCTAGAAGTGTTGTGACCAATAACTTTATTTTAAGCTTTATTTGAAGGGGAAGTTGCTTGGTGTGTAAAGAAATGAGGGAAAGAAAGTTCGGCGCAAATCCTGCTAGTTGCCGCATCGTATAGAGAGCGGTGAGTGAATTCTAAAAAGTCTGTCTGCGAGAACACGGAGTTACAAGGGACGGGAAGCAGCGTTGCGGCGAGGGCAGCGGTCCACGCGGAGACTGAGAGAATTTGAGAATTTCGCTTCACAGGTTTCGAGGAAAGGTGGAAGCCTGCAGCACCAGAATCTTTAGTTATTTCCCTAACCTTACGACACCCAGGCCGGCAACAGGCAAGTCTCTACCAGTCACCAGCGGAATGACTTAAAATGTCACATTCTGCTTCGCTTGACATCATACTGCAGAAAGCCATAAAAGCAACACACACACAGCGGAGCGTACCCAAGGGAATAAAACAAGGCGGACCGTAGCCACCGCCGGACACGAGCCATTACGGAAGGAAGGGAAGGAAAAAGCGAGTCACGCACACCGAAAAATCGCCGCCTAACACGAGGAGGACGCCTAAAACAAACCATCCCAATCTAAACCAAATGGAGACACGTGGGAGACAAGCGGGACTGACCAGGCTGGCCGCTATATTGAATGCTGGGAACAAGATGCATCTCTCGACCTCCCTCCTCCTCTTCATCCCCTCCTCCCTTTCCTCCCTGTCTCGTCTCTGCCTTTATCTCTTTCTCTCCTACCTTGCTTCTCTCCCTCAGTCCCTCCTTCCCCTTTTCGCCGCTGTCTGGTCCGAATATCTAATTTTCAGGGGCAGCCAATAAACAAGCCCTGGAACAAAGGACATTTCGGAGAGCAAAATGTGACGTACCCTACTGGGTCGCCTCGCCTAAGCTGTGTCTGCCTCGTCGAGCCTTGCCCTGGAAATGTTTGGCGCGCGTTTCCTGCATTTGTTTTATTGCGAAGCGAAACTGGTAATGGTGATTGGCCGTGATTTACTGTCGTGGCTGCGGGTTTGTGTGCCGCCCTTATGGTCCTCGAGGCCTCCACACACTACCCTCCTTCTCATCCTGATTGTCTCTCCATAACAGATGTACCTATGTGCTATTTGTATACTCCGTTTGTTTCAGTATTAACCGGTTTCATATGTAAATAAATACCTGATTTTTCAGCACTGTAACAATGGGGCCATATGGCTCTACTGATTTCACCTTCCTGTATCTTACGTGCGTGCAGTTTCGAGGCAGACACTTCCTGGCACTTCCGCACTGCCTGATTCATCCCCTTCAGTCTGACAGGCCTTACCGGCGCCAAGTTCACTGCCCTGCCTGGCTTACACAGAGCGGCCCGAGGCGTCACTCTAACGCGGCACTCTAACACAGACGATTTCCATAACAAACATAAAAGATCAGGGACATATTTTACCTTAACGTTTACCTTCATGTCACGTCATTAACCGAAAGCTGGTTAGGAGACGGAAGACGGAGAAGAAAAAAAAAAGCAGAGGAAAATGAAAGAGAAGAATGTAATAACAAAAAGAAAAGGAAAAGATGAAAGGAGGGAGAGAATGGATGAGAGGAGGGAGGTCACATGTGGCTCTCATTTGACCTTAAGAAGGGTCCTCTGTTCTTGTGACAGGGGGAGGAGGGGAAGGGGGCAGCAGGGGGAAGAAAGAAGGTGAAGAGGAAGGGGTGGCGTGGGAGGGCGACTGAGGGAAAGTAGGAGAGGTCAGGAGGAGAGAAAAAAAAAAAACACAAGGAGAAAGAATCTTCTATGCAGAATGCCGACCATATGGATTACGAAGTAAAAGAGAGAGAGAGAGAGAGAGAGAAAGAGAAATACACAGCCAACTGAGGATCACTAAAAAAAACGGAACGTGTAAGGAACATGAAAGAAAAAAAGAAAAAAGGAAAAGAAAAGAAAATGCGACTCGAGAGCGAAATGATGCGAGATGGAGGAGGAGGAGGAGGAAGTGAAAAGAAAAGAAAAAAGTTAACAAAAAAAACAAGAAACTTACATATAATGGGAAAGATCACAAGAAAAAGGAAAAAAAATGTTGAAAAGAGAGAAAACACTGAAAAAGAAGAGACACGAAAGGGGTGAATGGGACAGAGGAAAAAGAAATTAATAAACAAACACGCACCGACGCATAAAAGAGAAAAACAAAGAAAAAATCACACTGAAAAGAGGAAATCAATAAAAAGAAAAGACAAGAAGAAAGGAACGAAAGAAAGAGGAAAAACCGAGAGAAGGAAAATGAACAAACAAACTGGTATATTCGAGAGAGTCACTGGAAAGAAGAGGAAAAGATTCAAAAGAGAGGAAAGAACAGTAAGAAGGAAAGACAAGGAGCGGTGGGGGAGGGAGGGAGAGAGAAGGAGAGAGACGGGCGCATCATAATATTACAGCAAGGGTGAGGTCTTTTCATCTACTCCCGCCTGACTGGGCACAGACTTTTCCTCAAGATGTTTACGTAGGTGAGAAAGAACCAGGAAAGTCGGGTACGAAGAAAGAGAGAGTGAGAGAGAGAGAGAGAAAAAAAAAGTTAATCTTACTCACAACTACAATGTACAAAAAATTCAAAGTAAACTAGATTATGATCATAATTAATAACTTTTCCTTAAAGCTTTGAACGTTCTGAAGGTTTTACCCTGAAAGAACATTAGTACTTCTTATTCCTGACTGTTTTTTTTCTGCCTAGTGTCTGGAGGCGCGCAAGACACGCCAGCCAGCGCCTCGACACACGAACCTCCGCTGAGTATTGTGCACCGAGAGGAAATCAAACAAACTACCAGACTTGAGACGTCTTGGAATTACGTGAAGCGTGAGGGAAGACAAAACACAACAAAACCTGGACTTCCTTGCTCTCTTTCCTCCTGAAAACTTACCCATCCACCCACCCACCCGAGTCCACTTCACACCGATCCTCCCTCCTCATTCTCGTTCTCTCCCTCCCACCCGCCCCCCGGACTCCACACAGTCCTTCCATCCTCCCCTCCGACAGACAGACACGAACACTATGTAAAGCGAGACCGATGTTCCTGCCGCCGCCAGCTCAGGTTTGTCTCTTGGTCAAATTCCTGGAATTTTTCAGGTTGATATATATTCACGTGGCGATATTTCTGGACGGGGATCCCTCCTCAAAATTCCCCCATGTGGCTGCAGCGAGAAATATACATTCTGAGCTGTGTTGTGAGGCTGCCTCCTGCTATTTCTTTTTTTCCTCTGCTCCTGCCATTCTTCTCTCTCTTCCTCGTCCTTTTTCCTCTTACTCTTCCCTTTTCATTCTTTTTTTTGTCTCCCCGTTGTTCCTTTTTTCCTCTCATGTGTCATAATTCTTTGAAGTGGGTGTAAACTCCGCACTGTCACTCCCTTGCTTATTGCTCACTCTCTTCTTCACCCTGTACCTGTTCTTTCCTCGTCGCGCTGCTCTACGTATCGCTCTTCTTCAACGTGCGCGAGTGGTACTGATCCAGTCATGCCGCTTTGAGTATTGTGTGTGTGTGTGTGTGTGTGTGTGTGTGTGTGTGTGTGTGTGTTTTCGTAAGGTCAAATGTAACTCGTGTATACAACCAGATGTGCAGACTGAGAAATGTCGTACACACACACACACACACACACACACACACACACACACACACACACACACACACACACACACAAAACATACCAAAACACAACAAACTAACCTACTGCAGTTTTATTTCTCACGTCTCTACATTTTTCCATCTCTTTCGTTCTCCTTTCCCGTCTTCCTTCCTCCATCCTCCTCCTCCTCCTCGTCCTGCTCCTCTTACCACATACCTCCCCTACACGCTGAACCCTCTCACGCCCTCCTCCCCCTCTTCCCAACACCCTCCCCGTCCCCCCACATCCCGCCGCCGCCTCCGCCTATTCCTTCGACTCTGTTTCCCTGGTAAGTTTATGTGTTTGTTTGGGTATCTGTTCGCTGCCCCTTTCACCGGCAGCTTCGCAAGACCCTAAAAGCCGCCACACAAGGTTTGATGCCGGACTCTGCCTCGGAGGAAGGTCGCCAAGGGAAGAGAGAAACGGAAAAAGAAAGAAAAAATAACATAAAGAGGAGAGGAAGGTAGAAATAATAAGTTGAAAGTGAGAATTTAAGGAAAAAATAATAAAAGACGAAGGAAGCTAATATTTAGAAAAGAAAAATAACGGTAAAAAGAAAGGAAGGAAGGAAAAGAAAGTCGAAAGTGAAAATTTATAAGTATATAATTAGGGTTTGGGGACTTACATGCGTGCACAGCCTTTAATAGTGATTATGTGGTTTCAATCTGCTGTAAGGAAGTAATTACACCAGGGATACGTTGCTTTCGTCCTTGTCTTCCAGTCTAAGGCACATTGCTAAAGGGAATAATAACGTTCTTGGTTGTTAAATCTTTTTATGCTCTGCGGTGCGTGCTTTTTTATATTATTGTCTGTTGTTTATAATCGAAATTTTATTCTTATTTTTTTTATATGTCGTTTCTGTACCCATATATGGCCTGGTGCTGAAATTATTATTATTATTATTATTATTATTATTATTATTATTATTATTATTATTATTATTATCATTATTATTATTATTATTATTATTACTATTATTATCATTATTATTATTATTATTATTATTATTATTATTATTATTATTATTATTATTATTATTATTATCATTATTATTATTATTATTAATGTTTACCTTCATTTAATCATTTATAACATTACCTTTTACTTCGTCGTGTAAGATTCATGTGGCCTCTATATCGCCTCACCCAATTAAAATATTTTCTTTCATCATTTACTATTCCCACTCAGCCATTTACTATTTCTAACAATTTCCACCTGCAATTTAGACATGTAAAGCAACATGCTTGTATAATCAGACCACATGTTTTGGCACGGATCGATTCCTACATTTCTGAATACCACGGACACGTACATAAATCATATGCTAATGTCCCGACACTTCCTTCCTCTTCGTTTGGGGTTCATGACCTCGGGAAGAGTAAGTCAGCGTGACAAGTGACAGTCAGCCTGTATGAGGAAGTAGTATCGATAAACCTGTCAGTGGGTGGTTGGGTTGGTGGGTGGGAGGGTGTCTGTAAGTAGTACGAGCATATTCTTAGTCACCTTATTTTCTTTGTCCGCTCTTGCAATTCAGTAAAAGTCTACTACTGCTATAGACTTCAATATGGAAAAGAAAGTCACAGTAAAGTACCACATATCTTCGGCAGCCAGGAAGTCACATGCCACCACTAAATTTTGTAATGTGAAAAAGAGCAAGACACTTTTTTGGTTAAGGTGTCATCAGATGAGGTACATTACGACCTTCATTATAACCAACACATAAGACTAATCACATCAACAGGAATACCATCAACACCACACCACAATGACACCACCACCACCACCACCACGTTACCACCATTACCACCATCCCACAACTCATCGCTACCACAACTAAGACGACAGTTCATCACCACATTAACTGTAGCCTTCATCATCACTATCATCATCATTCATCACTGCACCACGATCCCTCACCACCACCATCACCACCACAATTCCAATATGAGGTAATCTTTAATCCCCAATTTACTTGCGTCAACAAAACATAGACCAACAACCCATTGTTTCCTCTTTTTCCCCTTCCATTCTCCTTTCCTTCTCTCTTCCGTAAATTTCCTTTCTCTCCAATCGTCTTTTTTTCCCTTTTCTTTCGTCTATATTCCCTTTCCTTTCTCTCTTCTTTTCTTGTTTATTTTCATTTGGTTTATCTAACAATACTTTTCATTCTCTCTCTCTCTCTCTCTCTCTCTCTCTCTCTCTCTCTCTCTCTCTCTCTCTCTCTCTCTCTCTCTCTCTCTCTCTCTCTCTCTCTCTCTCTCTCTCTCTCTCTCTCTCTCTTTTTTCAAACAAGCCATTCATTTTCTTTCATATCCATCTTTCCTTTTTCTTTTCAATTTACATTACTTTCCTTTAAAATTTTTCTCATTCTTCTACTTCCTTTGCTTCTCTTTACTTTTCTTTCCCTTCCTCCTTTCTCTCATTTCCCCTCATTACCCTCACTCACTTTTGCTTCCTCCTCTCCTTAACCCTCACTTTCCCCCTCTCCAATTCCCCTCCCTTGTCTCTTTCTCATCTCTTACTTCTCCTTCCCTCCTTCCCTCCCTCCCTCTCTCCCTTCCACCTTCAACTCGCACTAAATCTTGTCGGCTCAAAACCTTGACTTCCTATGTCCCTTCCGACGTGACCTTTGACCCGCCCGTTAAGGTCATGTGGGGGTGACACGCCTCGTTGCGCGAGTGACCCCTCAGATGGCCACAGGAGGGAGGGAGGGGCAGAGGAGGGAGTGGCAGGGAGTGGCTGAGAGATGGATGGAGGGAAAGAAGGGAAGGAGGCAAAATGAATGGGAAGAAAAGGAACTATTGTAGTGATTTTAAGGAGAGAGAGAGAGAGAGAGAGAGAGAGAGAGAGAGAGAGAGAGAGAGAGAGAGAGAGAGAGAGAGAGAGAGAGAGAGAGAGAGAGAGAGAGAGAGAGAGACAGAGAGAGGGAGGCTGGGGTACGAATGGCTTAGGCGCTCGTCCAGCAACGTGTCATTTTCCTTAAGAGAGAGAGAGAGAGAGAGAGAGAGAGAGAGAGAGAGAGAGAGAGAGAGAGAGAGAGAGAGAGAGAGAGAGAGAGAGAGAGAGAGAGAGAGAGAGAGAGAGAGAGAGAGAGAGAGAGAGAGAGAGATTGTAAAAGAAAAAAAAAGTTATAAGGAAGCCAAGAACTTTTAGCAAATATGGATGTTGCAGATTAAAAAAGTAAAGTAGTTCAGGAGCGGATTATCGCAGTTATTTCTTTCCTTTATCTATTTTTTTATTTTTTTTATTTCCGCACACTTGCCTTCCATTGCAGCAAAAACCCGAGAGGAGTGGTAAAGAAAAGCCAAGAAAACCATAGAACAGGAAGTAAAAACACCTCTCTGTTCTGTTCTCTCTCTCTCTCTCTCTCTCTCTCTCTCTCTCTCTCTCTCTCTCTCTCTCTCTCTCTCTCTCTCTCTCTCTCTCGTTAATGCTAGGCGTGGAGGAAGAGGCGTGTGTTAAGCCGATTAGATCTGTTCTGTCTCGCACGTTGCGGGATGTGAGGAAGTACGTCAGCCAAGATTCACTACTAAAACACTGCGTGGGACTAAGTCTTGGAGGAGGAGAAGGAGGAGGAGGAGGAGGAGGAGGAGGAGGAGGAGGAGGAGGAGGAGGAGGAGGAGGAGGAGGAGGAGGAGGAGGAGGCTAAGTCAGGGAGCAGAGGCAGCTGGTGGGGATAAGCGTGTTTAGTAATAACCAAGACGTGTAAACTACTCAGCGAAAGACTCATCATCAATGGACAGAGATTCTTGCCTCCCTGGGTGTTTGTCTTACGTGGGGAATTACAGCGAGACGAAATTAATACCTGGTTTGGATTTTCTTGGGTATGTATTTGATTTTTTTTTTTTTTTTTTGAGGAGGTAAGAAGAGGAAAAGATATGAAGCTGAGAGGAGAATGCAGCAAATATTTTCTTTTTATCTTATTTAATAGACGAGGAATAAGAGAGAGAGAGAGAGAGAGAGAGAGAGAGAGAGAGAGAGAGAGAGAGAGAGAGAGAGAGAGAGAGAGAGAGAACATGGAAAGTAAGAGAAAATCAGTTTTCACGTGCGTGGGAAACACACACACTCACACACACCCACACACACACACACACACACACACACTCTCTCTCTCTCTCTCTCTCTCTCTCTCTCTCTCTCTCCCTCTCTCTCTCTCTCTCTCTCTCTCTCTCTCTCTCTCTCTCTCTCTCTCTCTCTCTCTCTCACACATTCCCTCCCACACTAAGCACGTGGTTGTAATTATTTGCCACCACCACCTCACCTCCTCTCTCCCTCATGCCCGCTTCTCGTTGTGTCCCTCCGCCTCCCCCAACACCTCGCCCCTCGCCCCGCACCGTCCTGCCTTCCCTCCTCACTCCCTCCCTTTTATCTTATGATGGAGAGAAATGGGGAAAAAATCAATAAGTAACTCCTCACTCCGAAATATGAAATCGTTGTTATAATGCGATTACAGTTTTCTCCTCTGCCGTTTTCCTCTCTCTCTCTCTCTCTCTCTCTCTCTCTCTCTCTCTCTCTCTCTCTCTCTCTCTCTCTCTCTCTCTCACCTATTTAAAGGATACAACGTAAATATGGTAATAATCCAAAATCCCCAGTTTTTTTTTATATTTTTTTTATTGGAGTATAAAGATTCTCTAGGGAGCGTGTACCAGCCCTCCGTCATCTTTACTTTTAGTGTCTTATAACTACATGGAGGACTGTATGGAAGTCGTGGTGGTGGTGGTGGTAGTGGTGGTGGTGGTGGTGGTGGTGATGTTAACTATGACAAAGATAATGACGATAATGATAGTGATGATCAATGATAATAATAATAATGATAATAATAATAATAATAATAATAATAAAAATAATAATAATAATAATAAAAATAACAATAATAATAATAATAATAATAATAATAATAATAATAATAATAATAATAATAATAATAATGACTATGATAACAACAACAACACCATCATCATCATCATAACCATCACCACCACCACCACCACCACCACCACCACTACCACCATCACCACCACCACCAACAACAACAAAAGCAACTATAAAGAATAACATTAACAATAACATCATTCCCAGCACCAAAAAAAAAAAAAAAAAAAAAAATCACTAGTACTATCATCATTACGGGAGAACCCTAACCCTTGCCAATATCAGCAATGACATTTTAACGCTTTTTAATCAAGTCCGCGTGATAAATGAGTCAACCAGTCATTGGATACCATACTTAATAGTTCAATTTACAAATAATATCCTGATTCCCCTACCTCCAGTCTCCACTATAAGCGCTACGCCCCCGAACAATGATTATTATTATAATGATAATAATAATAATAATAATAATAATAATAATAATAATAATAATAATAATAATAATAATAATTATTATTATTATTATTATTATTATTATTAGTAGTAGTAGTAGTAGTAGTAGTAGTAGTAGCATCAGTAGTAGTAGTAGTAGTAGTAGTAGTAGTAGTAGTAGTAGTAGTAGTAGTAGCATCAGTAGTAGTAGTAGTAGTAGTAGTAGTAGTAGTAGTAGTAGTAGATGGTTACTATTACTTACAACTTCCGCGGCCTCGCTGCACAAGACTTTCTTCTTTCTCTCACCCCTATTCTGTCCACCTCTCTAATGCAAGAGTTAACCAGTATTCTCAATCATTCATCCCTTTCTCTGGTAAACTCTGGAACTCCCTGTCTGCTTCTGTATTTCCACCTTCCTATGACTTGAATTCCTTCAAGAGGGAGGTTTCAAGACACTTATTCATCAATTTTTGACCACTGCTTTGACCCTTTTATGGGACTGGCATTTCAGTGGGAATTTTTTTCATTAGATTTTTGTTGCCCTTAGCCAGTGTGGTTGTTAGCTAGTTGTGGTGAACGAGTGAATGAGCGAGACGTGTATGAGTGAACGAGCTAGGCTTCAGTCATAAGTGTTAAGTTGAAGTGCGCGGCCTGGCGCCGGGAGATCACCTACCTCCAGCCTTCTGTTCACACCTTCTGTGAATAAACACCTGCACTGTTACCTGCGTTTCCTGTGCCCCTGCTGGTCAAGAGTCGAACATGGCGCAGTGAGTAGGATCAGGACAAGGCTGCAGTGGGTACGGCGCAGAATGGAGAAGCAGTTGGAGGCGCTGGCTGCCCTGCTAGCGCGACAGTCGGAGCAGAGTCAGGCTCTGCTAGCGCGACAGTCGGAGCAGAGTCAGGCTCGCGAGGAGCGTTTAACCCAGCTGCTGGAGAGAGTGGGGGACACAAGCTCCCAGTCGCACCACGGCGAGCAATGAAGGCGAAACCACAGCCCGCAGCACGTCTACCCAGGGCGCGAGGTTCCCGACGTCCGCCACCATCATTCCTCACTTAACGGCGTCAGCATCTTTACGTGAGTTCGACACGTGGCGCCATAAGTTTGAAGGATACGTAACCCTCGCCAGGATAGACTGTCTCTCCCTGGCTGAGCAGAGGGCGGCACTCGCTGCTGTCCTAGACGACGAGTGGGACCCGTACACTTCGCTACGGGATAAGCTTACCGAGAGACGCGGAGTTAAGAACCATCCTCGATGCAATGTGTGAGTACCTGCGAAGCCAGCGCAACATCATCATGGATAGAAGAGACTTCTACTCCCGCGTGCAAGAAACGCAAGAAGGTTTTGACGACTTTTTATGTGCTGTTAAGGAAATCGCCAATTTCTGTGACTTTTGCGACCAGTGCATAAACCATCAGCTGCGTGACAGAATTGTCGTTGGGACACGAGACGAAGTGGCTCTGAAACGCATGCTGGAAAACAAGAAACTCACCCTTGAAAACGCCATAGATATTTGCAGAGCATCAGAGAGCGCTAACCAGTGTAGTGCAGTACTAAGGGGCGGCTCTCACTCTTCGAGCCATGGTGTGAACGCTGTCTCGAACTACAGGAAGGGCAGTTTTCGGGGGCTCAAGCCCCACGGGCTGTTATCGTTGTGGCAAAGATTGTCGCAGTGACAAAAGGGGATGCCAGGCAATAGATAAAGTGTGTCGTAACTGCGGGAAAAGAGGGCATTTTGCGAGTGTATGTCAGCAGACAGTGAGGAAACGACGAGGAGCTTCGAGGAGTTCCTCAACTGTCTCTCCTCATCGCGGTGCAGGCCCGAGGCGGGGAGCCAGTGCCAGTGTATACCAGCTCTTATCAGGCGTATACACAAAGATGGTGACGGCACGACCTGCGCCCCAGGTGCTCATTACCGCCACACATCCCGCTGGAAGAGACAAGATTACGTGGACTCCCTGACTCTGGGGCCGAAACGACCGTTATTGGCCTCGACACGGCAACACTCCTTGGAATCCCGCCCTCCAGCTTGGCGCCCGCTGATGGTGATGGACTTTATGCTGCCGGTAATCACCCCCTCACCTGTGTAGGAACTTTCTCGTCGCACTTGCAACTGGGCGACAGGGAAGCTGAGACTGTTGTGAGCGTGGTGAAGGAGGTGAAGGGGGGCGCTGCTTAGCTGGTACGATTCCATCGCTCTCGGAATCCTCCCCGAAGATTTTCCGGCTCAAATCCGACCGCTACGCAGGGAAGAACAGCACACCGGCAACAGCTCCATCAAGTACCCGACCGCCTCGCAGCCACCTCTATCTACGCCCACAGAAGTGATCAGCTGGCCTCATTCCTACGACCCAACGCCACAGCAGCGTGCGGGGCACGCTGCTGCTGTGATCAAGGCCTTTCCCAGCGTCTTCGAAGCAAAGGAAGGTTTACGTGCAATGGCTGGTGGATCCATGGCCATCGAGTTGACAGACGACGCCCTCTCACGTGCTCCAGTACAGGACCCAGTGGAGGAAGAGGATGCTGCTACTTCTGGTGACCTCGACCCTCTCCACTCAGCGGTCATCTCAGCGTTATCTGCCACCAATGAGGACGGCGTCCGCTTAGCACCACTCCAGGATCAGACTGTGGAAATGGTACGTGCCGCAGCAGCAAGAGACGGGGAGTACTGCTTGCTCAAGAACGTCATCATCGAGGGCTTCCCTGATCATTGCCACGGACCTCGATCACCGCTTGCGTACGTACTGGCCGGTGCGCAGTCTGCTGGCCGTAGACGACGACCTGGTGGTTTACGGGCCGAGGCTTCTTATTCCTCACAGCCTCCGCCGAGAAACACTAGAGCGACTCCATGACAGTCATCAGGGGATGGAGCGCACCAAGCGACGGGCCCGACAAACGGTTGTACTGGCCTGGTATGGACAGAGACGTTGAGAACGTCGTTTCTGGATGCTCACTATGCCGTCCACTCCTACCAAGCCAAGCCAACGAACCTCTCTGGCAGGACCACGGACACACCCAGCAGGGTGTTTGAGTCAGTTTCTGCAGACTACTTCCACGCAGCAGGCCGTACATACCTCGTGTATGTAGATCGCTTGTCTGGGTGGCCTCACGTGTCCTGCATGCTCACGTCCAGCATCGGCTGATCAGCTCGTTCGTGTCCTTCGGGGTGTGTTCGCCGACACGGGCGTGCCTGTTCTCCTGAGGACTGACGGTGGACCGCAGTTCACTTCTTCATCGGTACGGCGCTTCCTGGCTCGATGGGGGGTGGAGCATCGTGTATCTTCACCTCATTATCCACGCTCCAATGGTCACGCCGAGGCAGCGGTCAAGTCCGTGAAGAAGCTGATCCTCACGACCACACAGCAGGGACACCTGGACGAGGATGCGTTCGCTCGCGGGTTGCTGGAACTGCGCAACACTCCGAGGGCGGAAGGGCGATCACCAGCACAAGTCCTCTTCGGTCATCCTATGAGGTCCTGTGTCCCGGCTCATCATCGCTCATACGCTCAGCAGTGGCAGCGCGCTGCTGATGAGTGCGACGCCAAGGCAGAGCGACTGAGGAAGAAAGCGAAACTTCGCCACGACGCGTCCGCCCGTACTCTTCCTCTCCTGCACCTCGGTGGCCACGTCGACGTTCAAGATCACACGACAGGCCTCTGGGATCGCCCTGGGTGTCATCGTGGCTGTTGGGCGAAGGAGAGACTACCTCATCAAGATGGGCAGCGGTCGCGTGATGTGGCGTAATAGAAGACACCTACGCCCACACAGACCTCTTGCTCCCCTTCCTGTCGAGCAGCACACCGCTCATGGCGGTGCAGCGCTTCAGCATCAGGGTCACGAGGAACACCACCATCCCGGCAGCCCGGAGCATCAGGGTAACGGGGGTACACCGTGGCCGAGAGCAACCAGAGCGTCGAAGCAGCCGACAGCGTAGGGAGCCGAGACGACTGCAGGTGCGGTGGCACCGTAGCACCTACGATTAGTCGTACGTGTTCATTGTACGCTGTGTTTGTTTTGTGTATATGTACCGTGTTTTCTGTACTTCAATCATTGTAACTTTGTTTCATGTGTTACGGTAGCCATAACAAAGATAAGGAATCTTCCTTATGTCTCGGGGGGAGGTGTGTGGGTTGTTAGCTAGTTGTGTGAACGAGTGAATGAGCGAGACGTGTATGAGTGAACGAGCTAGGCTTCAGTCATAAGTGTTAAGTTGAAGTGCGCGGCCTGGCGCCGGGAGATCACCTACCTCCAGCCTTCTGTTCACACCTTCTGTGAATAAACACCTGCACTGTTACCTGCGTTTCCTGTGCCCCTGCTGGTCAAGAGTCGAACACTTCCTACATAAAAAAAAATAAAAAAAAACTACTGTTGCTGCTGCTGTTACTACTATTACTACTACTACTACTACTACTACTACTACTACTACGACTACTAATACTACTACTACTACTACTACGACTACTAATACTACTATCATTACCATCTCTTTTTATTATTATTATTATTATTATTATTATTATTATTATTATTATTATTATTATTATTATTATTATTATTATTATTGTTATTATTATTATTATTAATTATTATTATTATCATTATCATCATCATCATCATCATTACTATCACAATCATCATTAGTATTACTGGTTATGAAATCATGTTAAGCTTCCTCACTTCACGATAAGTCCATTAAGTTCAAATTTATTATCATACTTTCACTGATTTGTTTTTTTTTCCTCTCATGTGTATAATTCTCTCTCTCTCTCTCTCTCTCTCTCTCTCTCTCTCCTCTCTCTCTCTCTCTCTCTCTCTCTCTCTCTCTCTCTCTCTCTCTCTCTCTCTTTCTCTCTTTCTCTCTCTCTCCTGTCATGCACTCACATTTCCCTCTCCTCCTCATGGGTTGCTTTGATCTCTCTCTTACTTCTAAGCGCTCCTTATCCTCCCCCGTTCTCATTTCTTTTTTGTCCTGCTTTTGTCCGCCTTTGTGACTCACGGACGCCATTTTACTCTCCGTCAATTGAAAAGGCCGGAAAAAAAGAGGTCAGGCCAAAGAAACTCGGATATGAAGACTTCCCAGACTTATACAAGAATGTTTACTTCATCAAGCTATTTTTTTCCTTCCTGCTATCCTTCCTTCTCTTAATTTTTCTTCCTTCCATCTTTCTTCTCTCTCCCTTCCGTCCTTCTTTTATTCCTCTCATTTATCCATTTTTTTTCTTTGGTTCTTTTACACTCTCTCTCTCTCTCTCTCTCTCTCTCTCTCTCTCCCTCTCTCTCTCTCTCTCTCCTCTCTCTCTCTCTCTCTCCTCTCTCTCTCTCTCTCTCTCCTCTCTCTCTCTCTCTCTCTCTCTCTCTCTCTCTCTCTCTTCTTTCTTCATTCATTCGCTCATTTATTATTTCTTTCCCCCTCACTGTATCACGTGCATGACGGAACGCAAGAGGTAGAATGTATAAGTAGAAAAGTCTTCATAAAATTGTATAATGCAACGTGATTTTATTTTGTTCCATTAAATCATGTAGCTAAATCATCTGGCTAAAAATTATTAAATTTTATTTACATATTCAGTAATTTGCCCAAAGATAACGTTTATATCATTCATTTTTTATATATATTCGTCACAGGAAAAAAATAATTTCAATATCAACCAAAGTATTGAACATGAAAATGCACTTGATGTAATAATATCAATGATCATATTGCCTTATTATAACTAGACATACACACGCGCACACACGCTCGCACACACACATTAACGATATTTTGCGATATTTACGTAACCACACACACACACACACACACACACACACACACACACACACACAGGTAAACAGTAGGGCGAGAACACTATTTTTTCCCCCTTGTATTGTCTTGGCGCGAGGAAACACGGAAAGCTACTCGCTGCGTGTGAGGGTCGCCGCCAGATCCTGTCAACGCTGAAGGGAAACCTGTGCTGCCGCCACCCCCGCTGGTGGCCCCATGACGGCCCTCTCTTGCTCTCCCCTTCTCCTTTACCTCTCCCCACTCTCCTTCTCTCCTCCTCCTTCTGCTCCCTCTCTTTATTTTTTCATCTCTATATTTTTCTTTTCTTCTCCTTTCTATTCTCTTCCACCCCTCCTCGTCCTCTGTTTCCTTCTCGTCCTCCTCCTCCTCGAGTTCTCTTTTTTTCTTTCCCCCTCTCTCTTTTCCTTTCTACACTCTTCAACCTTTTTTGTTCTACAAGTCTCCATGTTTCTCTTCCATGTTTTTTTTTATTTCTATGCTAATCTTCCCTCCTCCTTGTAATGTACTTCGTCCTCCTTCTCTTCCTCTTCCTCCTCCTCTTCTTCCTCTCTTTTGGTCTCATTTACTTTCCTTTCCCAAATTCTGTCCATAGATTTCAAGTTTTACTTTCATCTACCTTTCCATCTTCTTTCTTATCGTCCCCGTATTTCTTCTCCCACCTCGTCATTTCCCTCCTGATATTCCCTCTCTCATCCCTTTTATTTTCAGTTTTCCCTCCCCTCTTTTTTTCCTTCTTCCACGTCTCCAATCTCTTTTCTTTATCACGTTTTCTCCATTTGGTTTAGAGAATAAAGTGGACTGGCAGGAACACACACACACACATACACACACACACACACACACACACACACACACACACACACACACACACTAAACTAGGACACTTCCTAAAAAGCATCAGCTCACAACACGCTAAGGAACATAATCTATCTTTTTAAACAACATGCAATTCACATCTAGCGCACTTTCATGACCTGTTTATAAGCTACTAATGTTTGCACGTTCCTGGCCAAAAACCGCCCCACACTTTCTTAAAATAGCTATATAATTAAGCCTTATCACCTAAAGTGTAGCAGATTTGCATTTCATAATCCCCGAGGAGGTCAAAGTCCCACGTTATCATGTAAAATTTTGGGTGGGGCATGACACTTTCATCATTCCCGAGACAAACCCTGCTCGACTTTACCCTCTGAGAAGCGTCCGTCCCCTCCCTCTCTCTCTCCCCTCCCTCCCCACGCACAGTGCACGTCGCCAGGCGCTGAGTAGTTTTGTCTCGTCCAACTTTAGCTCTTAATCTTAGACGAGGTTTTGTAACGCGCAGCAAAAGTGAAGTTAGATGCCGGTATTGCATGACCAAACCCACTTCAGCGCCCCCAACCAGCTGCCGTGAGGAGGATATTAAAACGGTGTCCTTCCATGTATAAAGCAGAAAACTTCACCTGTATGTCTCGTTGCTTTACTTGCAGAGTTGTTATGTTATCAAAGCTTCCATTATAAAAAAGCTTTCTTGCTGATTTTTTTATTTAAATTTATGGATCACGGCATAAAAAAAGTGGTAGTTTTTATGATTACGTCACTAAGCTCTGAATATTTTACACCAAAGTGATTAATGGACACACACACACACACACACACACACACATACACACACACACACACACACACACACACACACACACACACACACACACACACACACACACACACACACGTACTTCCCTTCCTGACAATAAAAATACCGAGGCACCTTACATCACTGGTGCAGGCGAGGGGGACGAGGATAAAATTAGAAACAAACAATCTAGAAATATGTAGGATAAGGAGCTGAGTATTGAGCTTGACGTAACATTACACGTCCAAACACGCCCTACCAGGCTGAGGGAATGGGGACGTGAGGCAAGGCATTCACCAACTATGAAACTCATTTGTCGGTGCGGAGGAAAATGACTGCAAGAAAAAAAATAATAATGATGACGCAAATAAGCGGGTGGGTGGGGACGCGAGGGGGAAAAAATGGACAATAAACGAAAGACTCGGCAATTACTAGAAGCATAACGCAGAACACAGCTGAGTAGAATGAACAGAACGTTATTAACAGCACGGCTAGCCCAGGAAGAATGCTACTAAGAACAGGCCAAAATGAACGAAGCAAAAACATAAACAGGAATTCCACATATAAGAAAGAGAAAGAAAAGAGAACAAGAAAAAAGTCGCCTAAGAAACAAAACTTTGGATGAAAATAATCTGAGGAAGAAAATAAATCTTCTTAAAGAGAGAACGTCTTGTAAAACATTATTTTCTCGAGGGAAGAAATTACATCTGTATTAATAGAGAGAGAGAGAGAGAGAGAGAGGAGAGAGAGAGAGAGAGAGAGAGGAGAGAGAGAGAGAGAGAGAGAGAGAGAGAGAGAGAGAGAGAGAGAGAGAGAGCCAGGCAGACATACAGACGGTGAGCCAGATGGATATGTATTCATTTATTCATTTATTCAGACAGACAGACAGACAAAACGAAAACAATGAAAATAATAAACACACGCCAAACATTCAATAAGCAACAACAGCTTACATAAAATCCTAAAATACCGCGGGAGAAAAATAATACCAAGACAAAAATGGAACGCGAATAAAAAGATGAAAAAAAAAATGAAAAATAGAAATTATATATATAAAAAGAAGAGGGCGAGGAAGGGAAAGGGGCCGGCAATACGCGAGGGAGTCTCAGGGTCTTGTGGCAGACGCAATAAAAGAAGCGGACCGTTCCTCTTGTCAATTAAGCTCTTAAGACGCGCCTGCAACAAAAGAAAATGCAAACTGCCTCAAGCGAATCCAACCTCTCCCCTCCCTCACCCGTCTCCAGGACCCGCCCCCCTGGCCCTTACCCTCCTGCCAGTACCTTCCCTCTCCCAACAGCTGTTCCCCCAAGAGATAAGAAGCCCTGGGCACAATTAACTGTCTCAGGGATAGGGAAGGTGGGAAGGGACGAAGGGAGAGATGGGTGGAAGGAGGCGACGGGTGAAGGGAAGGAGGCTCTTGGAGGAGGATTAATGAAGCGAACTGCTTTTAGGAGATGAAAATATGTGATAAAACTTTGTCTCTGATGTTTCTATCGTTGTTTGTTTGCATTTGTGACAATCTCTTCTGGGATTTGTAACAATTAATTTTCACAAAAAGTATTCTGAACATATTTACGTGCCACATGACGAAACAACATTGTTTTGAAATTTTATTTCTGTAGGACATGACAAATTATTTTTGCACTTGGAATTCTCACAACAATGCAAAGGAAAATAAAAAAAAAATATTCATCATGCCATGCAGGCAAGCAGACAGGCGGCGGTGTCGCCTGGCCTACACACCGGAAGTTCTTAGAACTGGAAACTAAAGGTTTGAAAGAACTAAGAACAAGATGAGTGAGCTCAGCTGAGCCGCCGTGAGGCTGCCAGTCCAGACAATGAGATTTTTTAAAGAACCCTGAGAATTCATCACGCTACGATAATTCAGTATTAAAATGACGATGAAAAATGTTATATCTGTGACAGGATGAATTATAGACGAATAATGTAAAAAAAAATTCATTCCCATCAGACTTATTCGTTCGATGACCACGTGTGTGGCGAGCCGTGTTTTAAGGCGACTGGGGCTCCGCGGCGGCTCATCCCTCGGCTGCGGCTCAGCAAGTCGTCTCAGCCAGGTCTGGATGACTCTGCTTCCCTCTGGTCTAGATCCTCCCCTCATCCCTCCATTCAGACGCGCCAGAGATAGAGAGGAAATCTGACGACCCTCCTTTGAAGCCTCGGGGAAGGACACAACCTTGTTAGGGCGAGATGATTGCAAATTCTCATATCAGAGAAAAACAAAATAATCACTTTGGTTGCCACACACGTGACACGCGCGGCAGTCTGCTCACCACACCAACATTTTTTCGTCCTATATTTCATGGCCTCAACTATTCAGGGCCAAATATTTTCACTGTTTTCATGAACAGATCTCAAAAGCTCTCTCTCCCTCTCCGTCTCTCTCTCTCTCTCTCTCTCTCTCTCTCTCTCTCTCTCTCTCTCTCTCTCTCTCTCTCTCTCTCTCTCTCTCTCTCTCTCTCTCTCTCTCTCTCTCTCTCTCTCTCTCTCTCTGCCATGAGCAACACTTCATATGCTTTATAGGCTTTACTCTCGCGTTCTATTTTCCAAGCCAGAAGACAAAATTAAAAGTCTCCCCCGCCCCGCAAGACAAAAAGGGAACTTCATGCTTATCGGGGCGCCGTGGGAGAGAAGTATTCCACGAGTGTTCCAGAAATGCATTTGGAACAAAGCGAGGTTCTCCTGATGCAAAGTTGTGCATTGGGGGCGCATTCAGTAGGAGAATGTTCGCAGCCACCTTATATATCTCCCTTGTGTGTGTGTGTGTGTGTGTGTGTGTGTGTGTGTGTGTGTGTGTGTGTGTGTGTGTGTGTGTGTTTGTGTGTATTTATATTTTTGTGTGCAAGTTTGTGCTGACTTTTGTCCAAGTTGTTTCGTGTGTGTGTGTGTGTGTGTGTGTGTGTGGTGTGTGTGTGTGTGTGTGTGTGTGTGTGTGTGTGTGTGTGTGTGTGTGTGTGTGTGTGTGTGTGTGTGTTGTGTGTGTGTGTGTGTGTGTTTTGTGTGTGTGTGTGTGTGTGTGTGTGTGTGTGTGTGTGTGTGTGTGTGTGTGTGTTTTTACAGGTGCAATCTCCCTAATTCAAATCATTGCAACACCCCAATCAGTTATTCTGTAATTTCTCATTTTGAATTAACCTCCAAACATTTTCAAATGACCCCAAAACATGCGGCGTTGCTACTAATTGCCCGCCTGCATTAGCGCTAAAAACACTTCCAATAATGACTGTCCGAATATACCGCTAGCAAATTAAACTACATTATTTTTTTTTCCATACGTTACATTATTATGGCAAAAGCAGCGGAATAAAGGTACGCTTTACACATGGCAGTGAGATGCATTAAAGCCATGATTGGCCAGCGTACTTAAATTTATCTTCTGGAAAAAAAAAAAGTATTAAAAAAATAGCATAAAATAATTGAAAATATCATGATAAATTTAGAATGTATTTACCATCGACAGATGGAAAACTGCTGTCCGTATATAACAGACTCATTGAGATGCCCATAAAAATGTATCCATAGCCAGAATTACAACATCTGGGTTACTCTTAACAAATTGATAACATTTTAACTTTACATGGTTTATCTGGCAAACAAGAATCCACACAGCTTTCTGAGATTTTTCTATAGGGCACATTGACAGAAGTTCTGTTTGAACAAGAATCTGCCGTCATCAGAGGAACGATGACGGAGAAAAGCGGACATGAGAGGAATTGGTTCTTAAATAATGTGGTATATGAAGGGAATAGACTCAATAATCAGGCTGTTAGTGCTGAATCATGAGGGATCTTTAAAAAATTAAACAGATTTATGAATGAGGATGATAGGTGGAAATAGGTAGGTATTTTTGCACAGGGACTGCCAAGTGTACCCCTGGTGGCTTGTTGCAGCTTCCTTGATGTTCTGATGTTCTTATGAGAAACTTTTTTTCTTGTTTTTATGTCCGGCTTCTCTAGTTTATTAGGTTCTTATGAAAGTAATAAGGACAATTCTCAGTACGTAGCATGACGTCAAAGCAACTCTGGTGACACGTGGAAATAAGACAGCATAAAGAAACGCACGTGCATGGTATTGAACGAACACACGCTCACTGGAACACACACACACACACAAAGGAAATTAATACACGGCGGAACAGAGAGAGAGAGAAGAGTATATATGACAAAGGAAAACATGAAGATGAGAAAAGGATAACATGGATGAGACAGACAGACATAAACGGAGGAGGACAAGTAAGGTTATAGAAGACACGTGGTTATGTCAAAAAGTTAACTATTATTATAACCAATGTCAAAAGTAGTAGTAATATTAGTAGTAGTAGTAGTAGTAGTAGTAGTAGCAGTAGTAGTAGTAGTGCTTGTTTTTCGGCGTGCTTCTAAGATAATGTTCTTGTAGTTGCTTTTTTTTTCTGGGATATTGATAAGAAAGGGAAGAGGGGAAAGAAATAGGAGGAGGAGGAGGAGGAGGAGGAGGAGGAGGAGGAGGAGGAGGAGGAGGAGAAGGAAGAAGAGAAGTAAGGTCTGTTTTGGTGTTGAAGGAGAAGGAAAACGAAGAAGAAAGAGGAGGAGGAGGAGGAGGTGGGTGGAAGTGGAGTAGGGGGAGGAGGAGGACCTCTGACCATCAGGAGGATGAAGCAAACACTCATTTTCTCACTAGAGTCCTTAATGGTGTTCACTGATGATGGTCGACCATGTTGTGACTTTTTTGTGCTGAGAGAGAGAGAGAGAGAGAGAGAGAGAGAGAGAGAGAGAGAGAGAGAGAGAGAGAGAGAGAGAGAGAGAGAGAGAGAGAGAGAGAGAGAGAGAGAGAGAGAGAGAGAGAGAGAGTAAAAGAAAAAAATATGTTGAGTAGGAGGAGGGGCGAAAAGAAAATGAAAAAAAAAATGTAATGTAATGGAGAAGCAGAAAAGAAAAAGGAGGAAATTTGAGTAAGACCATTAAGGAATAAAAAAAAGAAAGAAAAGAACACAATAAGCTCTATCACCAGTAAAAAAGAATATAAACAGAGAAAAATAGATAAACAGATAAACTCAAACACTGAATATCTCTTCGTGCAAAGTGCAAACACATTCATTCATTCATGGGACGGAGACAATTACGAATTCTGCCTCTCCTTGAATAAATCAGGCAATCACTCGGCATTCACGTTACAATTCCTGGCTATTCTTGCCTTCGTACCGAGAGGAAGGTACCGCAGGGAGCTCGCTTGGCTAACTCAGACCGGATCAGATTGAAGGAATAGCCAACACCAAAACCATTCCTCGGGGTCTTTACTTGGACGTAATATATTTGTCACTCGCTCAAAACCTACACGTGTCAAATGGTGATAACAGGTGAAGGTTGCAGCAAATAATATAGAATGTCAGTTTTGTTTTCCCGTATGCAGGAGGAGAAACAGTTACGTCCCAAAGTGTTAGTTTTGTCCCAGTGTTTGAATTTGAGTGTGCTTACATTGAAACCCTGATTTCTGTGCTTGTATCGATGTGTTTTCGACGCTCTGTGCAAGGAATGTGTTGTAATGACTCTGTGAACACGGGATGAAAATTCAGGACTACGGAATGTGTTGTTGATATTCGTTTTTTTTTAATTAGTAGACACTTGCACGAAAAACCAATACATGTAAATGAGAAATGACTTTGAAAACAAAAAATATTGTTGTTTTCCACATTCCTATCACGAACTTTTTTTTTTCAGAGATGACCATCAAGACTCCTATAGAACTAAACTGACCAACATAGAAGGAACAATTTTCCAATCACTGTTTGGAAATCGACAATCTATCTTTTCTTTTTACTTTACTTATAGTTCCTCTCTGTCTCTACCAGTCTCCTTTGAACATAGAAATACAAAATATTTCAGAAAACAAATGAAACAGGAGAACATCAAACTGAAAAGAACGTTGGGGAGTAACAGTTGATCATTTTTTTTTCTTTTTACGGTTTCTCTAAGTTTCAAGCAATCTCCTTTGAGCATTAAAAAAAAAAAAAAATAGTACAGAAAATAACTAAAGCAAACAAAAAAAAAAAAAAATAGAGCTGAAACAAACGTAACTACTGAGAAGACAGAAAAAAACCATCTACAAACAAATAATACAGAAAAAAAACAACAACTGAAAAATAAAACCGAAAAACACGAAACTACTAACAAAGAAAAAGAAACACAAATATTAACAAAACCGGAAAAAAAAACATAACTAGTACAAAAAATAAATAAAATAAAATAGCAACTGAGAACAACAGCAACTCCCAAATAAATAAATAAATAAATAAAAACGTGGTAGCCAGACACTACATACAAATCTGGAACAACATGTAAGAATGACATGCTACGTAAGTCACCAGCACTCCAGACACCGTGACGTAAGCCTTTCCCGGGAGCAGCAAACACAACGCATCAAGAAGCGGCCGTCGGTGATGTTCGGGAAACTTTGGCTCCTCCCCGCCATCAGACGTCCTTTCACACTTCGTAGATGAAAGGGAAGTCCAATACCTCGTTACTGCTGAGTGGGCGGAGAGCAGCAATGATTAGCAGACGCAGCACCTCTCCCTCTCTCCTTCCCTCTCCTGCCCCCCATCCCCCCGTCCCTCCCAAGCAATCGTCTCCTCTATTCCCTCTTCTTACTCTTTCCAATGACTATCTCCGTCCTATCCTTTTTCATCCTGAACCATCATTCCTTCACTCCATGCTTCCCTTTCTTCCTTCCTCTCACTTGTTCCCTCTCCCAGCCAACAGTCTTCATTTTTTACCCTTCTCCCTTTTTTCCTTTTATTTTTAGTAAGGTTTCTTCACCCTCTCTCTCTCTCTCTCTCTCTCTCTCTCTCTCTCTCTCTCTCTCTCTCTCTCTCTCTCTCTCTCTCTCTCTCCGATTTTTCCGTCTACTCTCCTTCCAGAACAGCGTCTTCCTTTCCTCCTCCTCCTCTTCCTCCTTTTGAAGTGTTAAAAATTTTCAAAGGATATAGTAACATTGATGCACATAAATATTTTACCATTGATCATTCTAACCTAACAAGAAATAATGGATTCAAGATTATACCCAAACGTTTTAAATCCCACGAGGCAAAACATTTTTTTCTTTAATCGTATAGTAAATATATGGAATAAACTTCCTGCAGAAATTGTGAACAGCAATGCTATTGAATCATTCAAAAATAAAATAGACAAATATTTAAAAGCAAATCCCCAACAAGCTCTCTTCTTGTCCGAATAATCACTAAATTCACTAATAAATTCTTATTCTACAAACACCAGTTTTAATATAACTTATATTAACTTTCAGATAGGCGTATAGAGTTCACCGTAGGGTGAATAGTAGAACTTCCTTTCATCCTTTCCTATGAAAATTTCCATGTCAGTTTTTCCATACTGCATGGTACTTTTCCCAACTATTTCCATGCCAGCGCAAGCTGGAGGGAGTGGTGGGTGGGGAGGAGCCTTCTGCTATGCTGTCCTGTCTCTCTTCCCTGTAGCTAGTTAGAGTTAGTTACCAAACAGCCTTGCAAGGACCAAAAGGTCTGTTGCTGTTTGGCTTTCCTTTGTATTCCTTTATATTACTCCTCCTCTTCCAACAGGTCTCCACTCTTTTCCTTCCTCCGTCTTTTTCGCACCTCCTACAATGGAATATTCTCCCTTTTCTTCCCTTTTCTCCATCAAAAACGCGGCACCCTTTCCCTTTCTCGCGACTACGTCCCTATTTCTACCTCTCCCACTCTCCCTCTCTCTCTCCCCCTCTCCCTCTCTCTCCCTCCCAAACCGCTTCTACTGTAAGTGTCCCTCGCCTCGTCAGCAAGTTTTGAAGACCGAAGAAGGTCCTCGAGGCGTCCTTTTGAGAACGTTGTGAACAAAATCAAACTAATATATA
>NC_087156.1:18271996-18274496 GCF_035594125.1 Scylla paramamosain
AACCAATGAAGAGGCAGATTGGAAGAAGGATGACGTATGAGGCTGGTAAGAGAGAGAGAGAGAGAGAGAGAGAGAGAGAGAGAGAGAGAGAGAGAGAGAGAGAGAGAGAGAGAGAGAGAGAGAGAGAGAAAGGGTTGGCAACACGACCCAACTTATTCCGATCTCCAAAGTCATTCCAGTCTGTTTTACGTCTCCTTGTGATATTGCGTCCTTGGCGAGAGTGAGCGAAGGAGTTGGGGAGTCAGTTCGTGAGGGAGTGAGTGAGTGAGGAAGTGTGCCAGTGAATGAATAGGGGAGTAGGTGACTTGAGTGAGTTAATGGATGAGTGAGTGAGGAAGTGAGGCAAGGGGGTATGTGTGTGGAGTGGGTTACTGAGTGAGTGACGGAGAGATGGGTGAATAAATAAGGAAATGCAAAAACTGAATAGGACTGAACAAACAAAAGTACAGTGACAAAATGAGTGACGATGTTAGTGATAAAAAAAAGTGTGTGTGTGTGTGTATGTGTGTGTGTGTGTGTGTGTGTGTGTGTGTGTGTGTGTGTGTGTGTGTGTGTGTGCGCGTGTGTGTGTGCGCGTGTGTGTATAAGCCTTACTCAGTCAGATCTAAATAAAAAAAAGTGCGAAATGAGAGAGAGAGAGAGAGAGAGAGAGAGAGAGAGAGAGAGAGAGAGAGAGAGAGAGAGAGAGAGAGAGAGAGAGAGAGAGAGAACCTACAGCACCACAATCACAACCACAACCATCACCAACACCACCTTAAAAACAATGCATCAAAACATGAAACAAAAAAAAAAACACCAAAATGATGCTCCTTTAGTCTTTCTCTTTTTCACTATTTCCAAAGACATGAACGAACCAACAAACAAACAGACAAACGGACAGAAAGAGTAAAAAAATGAACAGGAAAGCAAGTATGAAGACAAATAAACGTGCATACCACAAATACGACGAGCTTACACACACACACACACACACACACACACACGTCTTGTCCCTCTTCAAGGCTGCAGAACCGCGCAAAGCCATCGGGGTACGCGCGTCACTTGCAATTTTATGACGTAATAAAAGTAGTAGAGGAAAGGAATGGTGGGCTGAGGAGGAGGAGGAGGAGGAGGAGGAGGAGGAGGAGGAGGAGGAGGAGGAGGAGGAGGAGGGGGAGGTGTAGAAAGGAGGAGGAGGAGGAGGAGGGAGGAGGAGGTGGAGGGAGTTATAGAAGGATGAGGCCTGTAGCAACGCGTTATGTAGGCCTACCGTTGAGGGAAGCTTGGGGACAAATGGCCACCAGACACAGGCCTATAAAATGTTCCTAACGAGTTTAGCATTGATCGTGTATTAGCACAAGTTCCATCGCCGCGAGTCGGAGTCTTTAACAGCCACGAGGGAAGGGGAAAAGGGGGAGGAGGGGGAGGAAGAGGGTGAGGAGGGGAAGATGTCACTGTGTCGTCACGCCAAAGGAAGGGAAGGGAGAAGGAGGTCGTCAAATGGCTGTCACTAAGGAGAGAAGGAGGGAAGGAAGAGGGTGAAAGAGGGAAGGGAAGGAGGGGTAGGAGGAAGGAGGGAAACATGGAAAGAAGAGAGGACGGAGAGATATCTAAGAAGGAGAGGAGAACTATAGTTATCGGCTTGTCACAGCTTAGGCAGTGGGAGGAGGAGGAGGAGGAGGAGGAGGAGGAGGAGGAGGAGGAGGAGGAGGAGGAGGAGGAGGAGGAGGAGGAGGAGGAGGAGGGGGAGGAGGAGGGGAAGGAACAGAAGAATGGGATCTGAATCAGGGAGAGATCCAAGAGCAGGAGGAGGAGGAGGAGGAGGAGGAGGAGGAGGAGGAGGAGGAGGAGAAAGAGGAGGAGGAGGAGGAGGAGGAGGAGGGTGCAGAATGAGGCTGAATCAGGGAGGAAGACAGGAAAGGGATGAGGCTGTCTCAAGGTGAAAGCTGGCAAGAGGAGAGAGACGAGAGGATGAGGTGGGGAAGAGCAGAGAGGCGGCGGCCAGCAGTGGGATGAGGCTGATTCAGACTTGAGGAAGAGACTG
Organism: Scylla paramamosain; assembly: GCF_035594125.1. NCBI lineage: Eukaryota > Metazoa > Arthropoda > Malacostraca > Decapoda > Portunidae > Scylla > Scylla paramamosain. Next base: position 18,274,020 of record NC_087156.1, read on the forward strand.
GAAGAATAATCCGCATGGGGCAGTATTATCGCGGGGAGGAGAAGGAGAGCCGGCGAGGGAGTGCCAAGGAGCAGTGCCATGGTGGGGGAGACTCGCCTACCTTAGCCATTGTGTGCGGGCGAGACTCAAGGGCCACCGAGGGCTATAGCTGGGGTCTGGTCCTCTACTGGCGCCATAGAAAACAGCCATTTGAGGTCATTATCAAGGGTCGTTCCGTGAAGGGATCTGCGGCCGACGGAGGCTTACGATAGCGGGACGAGGCAAGTGGCGGGGCTTCAAAGGAAAAGAAGAAAAATAAACATAATATAAGGGATTATTAAAGTCTAGAGGATACTAATGTTTGTTAAGACCAGACACGCGCCCTCCCTAAAGGAGACTCTTACTGCCACCTCTCACGTAACGCTTCCTACCTTTACACCACCAGCCGCTGCCTCCCGCCCGCCACAACCACACATCACCGGCACCAAACTCCTCCTA
>NC_087156.1:18279496-18291996 GCF_035594125.1 Scylla paramamosain
ACCTTTTCTCCCCACGTCCCGGCTTTCGCTAATCGACGGAGCACGGCGCCTCAGGATCAAACAGCGAGAAAGCATCAGACCGGCACAAACTTGGGTTATCTCTCTCGGACCAACTTCCAATTCCTTGACTGGGGTGCAATGCATGAGTCGCGGGGGCTGTTGTGTTGGCGAGGCGGGGCGAGGCGGGGCGGGGCGTGAGAGGCTCAGGCCAGCAGCGGCTCGAGACCCTATCCAAAGGCATCAATCACTCAGCTCAATCCGAGAGGTGGGCAACCCGCAACGAGGGAACTTTGCACGGATACACGCGAATTGCCGGCCGATGCGTCTTTCTGTCTGGAGGTGTATCTCTTCATCCGTCTTCTTCCTCTTTGTGTGTGTGTGTGTGTGTGTGTGTGTGTGTGTGTGTGTGTGTGTGTGTGTGTGTGTGTGTGTGTATTTATGGATGGATCCTTGCCGATACTTTTATTAGTTTGTTGAAAGTTGCGCAAGAAAATATAGTTGTAAAAGGAAAAAAAGGATAGATAAAGCGCAAGGAACAATCTTTGACGTGTCTTACTAGGTGTTAAAGGAAATGCGTGAAATTTGTGTGCATTTTTTTATGATGATGAGTGGCCTTGCAAGTTTTATTGCTGAAAAAAAAAGGGGGGAAAAAAATAGACGACACTATCTACTCGTCTTACCAGCACTTGATTTGTCTCAGAGGCAAGTTAAATATAATATTCTTCAGTACTTATTCGTAACCTAAAACCTCAAGAAAACTTAACTCCATCATTTATCTAAAAGAAGAAGAAGAAGAAGAAGAAGAAGAAGAAGAAGAAGATACAAAAAATAAAAAGAAAAAGAAGACCAAAAAAAAAAAAAAGTGAACAAAAAAGAACACATACAAGTAAGGAAGGAAATGGCAACAACGAGCTGTAGAACTGTTTAGAACAAATTACTAAAAAATACGAAACTCTCGTCTTGCAGCTTAACTTACCGGGAAAAAAGTTTAGGTCGGAACTCCCCCACGTCATAATTTATTCAGAGTCTAAACACGCGCTTAAGCTTCCTACTTCCTCCCTCCAAGCTCTTCCTCCTCACACATTCCCTTTATCACTTCACACCCTACGCTCTGATGTAATTTCTCTCTCTCTCTCTCTCTCTCTCTCTCTCTCTCTCTCTCTCTCTCTCTCTCTCTCTCTCTCTCTCTCTCTCTCTCTCTCGCGTGTATTACCTCCATTCTCTGGTTTTATCATACAGCTTTCTCTCCCTTTACTAATCTTCTTCTTCTTCTTCTTCTTCTTCTTCTTCTTCTTTTTCTTCCTCCTCCTCCTCCTCCTCCTCCTCCTTCTTCCTCATCCTCCTCCTCCTCCTTCCTCCTCCTCCTCCTCCTCCTCCTCCTCCTCCTCCTCCTCCTCCTCCTCCTCCTCCTCCTTCTTCTTCTTCTTCTTCTTCTTCTTCTTCTTCTTCTTCTTCTTCTTCTTCTTCTTCTTCTTCTTCTTCTTCTTCTTCTTCTTCTTCTTCTTCTTCTTCTTCTTGCTTAGTGGTAATGTCCTTGTCCGTCAACTGGCCGACTGAAGTTCGTGTCCCGATGTTGCTAAAGGTGGAAGGTGCGGGGCGTGGAAGGTCAAACAGTTACCTTAAGATCGGATTAGATGAGCCCCAAACTCTCATGACTCTCACTGGGAGGGTAATAGGTGGCGATCAAGAGTTTAGCATATGATTCTCAAGGCTGTGGGGAATATAGGCAGACACACACATGCGCGCACACACACACACACACACACACACACACACACATACAAAGGTAGGTAGGTAGGTGGGTGAGTGATTATGTAGGTAAGTAAATAGATATACTGATAAATAGATAAAGTTATAGATAGATAAGTAGATAGATATTTCACTGATCACAGCCGGGAGTCACTTAAAACATTGTTTAACCATGTCAGCACAACTTCACAAAGAATACACAAATTTACATACACAAAATACATTTAATTATTTTTTTTCTGTCCATAAAACTTTATACATTCGCTAGAAATAAACAATGATATATCCCATTTACATAATGATAAATACAACCTAAGAAGTTTATTTATTTTACACACAAGATAAGAGACATGACCCGGAAACTAATCTTCAACACACACACACACACACACACACACACACGTGGTAACTACTTCCTCCAACGTCTCACACACGCTTTTCCAAGTAGCAGGGGTGGAGGAAGGAAGGGAAGGATGGATGTAAGGAGAAAAGCTTGGGAGGGAGGGAGAGGGTGCGTTAAAAAAAAAAAGTACACTCTATGAAAACATCAACTCAACTTTAAGACGATCTTAGAGTTCGGGGAAGGGAGGGAGTGTGGAGGAAATGTGTTATGTCTTAACCTTTCCATTTCCATTTCTTCCATTTCTTCCTTTCCATTTTTTTTTCTTTCCACTTTTTTTATTATCTATCCGCTTATTTATGTTCTTTATTTCTCCATCTTTTTTTCTCCTAAATGTTCTACTTTCTTCCCTCCTTCCCTACCTTTACGCGTACTTGAACATTTCCCTCCTTCTATCTGTCTATCTGTCCTTCCTTTTTGTCCTTCATTTCTCTTCTTATTCCATCCCTCCCTTTCTAAAACTCCTTTCATCCATCCTTCCTTTCATTTACTCATCACTACTTCAACATTTTTTTTCATGTCCTTATCTATCCATCCTTCCCTTCTTCCCTCTCACCCTCTCTCTCTCTCTCTCTCTCTCTCTCTCTCTCTCTCTCTCTCTCTCTCTCTCTCTCTCTCTCTCTCTCTCTCTCTCTCTCTCCTTTTGCCATCAGAGGCCGCCCACGCGAGAGATTCTGTAAATAAGAACTAGGTACGTATGGAGCCGATAAATAAGAGTAAAGGAGGCCATAGGCAGGAATGGGGAGAACACACCACTCATGCTCGTTCTGGCCCCGTGCGACCCCCAAGAGACCGCCTCCCTCCTCCTCCTCCTCCTTCCTCCCTCTTTCTCTCTCCTTTCCGCCGTCTCCTCATTATATTTCTTCCTCTGTATCCTTCCTCCCTCCTTTCATCCTTTTCTTCATGATTTTCCTCGGCAGTTTCTCTTCCTCTTCTGTGTATTTTCCTCCCCCCTTTTTCCTTATGTCCTTTCGTTCCCTTCACTCCGTCATACTTCCAAATACTCTTGACCCTCTTCCCTCAACTTCCTCCCAGCACATGTTTCTCTTCCTTTCTCTTCTTCTCTTTTCCTCCTCCTCCTCCTTCTCCATGCCTACACTCTTCATCCTCGGATCCTCCTCAACCTCCCACGATTTCCGTAAAGGACTTCATCTTTCCTCTTAAAGTACCCTCTCAATCTGTCTGTCTTTCTCCTAACCCTTCTCCCTCCTCCTCCTCCTCTCTCTCTCTCTCTCTCTCTCTCTCTCTCTCTCTCTCTCTCTCTCTCTCTCTCTCTCTCTCTCTCTCTCTCTCTCTCTCTCTCTCTCTCTCTCTCTCTTTTAAAGAATACAAACACAATCCGGTAAAAACTTATTGCTCCTTATTTCTATATCACTTTCATCCATTGCAATATAAAGTTCCCTAGGGAAGGTGTACCAGCCCTCTGTCATCCTTACTTTTAGTCTCTTATAACTAGACATGGGTTTTACGGAGAACTGTATGCATATGGTGTGTGTGTGTGTGTGTGTGTGTGTGTGTGTGTGTGTGTGTGTGTGTGTGTGTGTGTGTGTGTGTGTGTGTGTGTGTGTGTGTGTGTGTGTGTGTGTGTGTGTGTGTGTGTGTGTGTGTGTGTGTGTGTGTGTGTGTGTGTGTGTGTGTGTGTGTGTGTGTGTGTAATTTCAAGGAGAACCAAAAAGGAGAAGAGGAAGAAGACGAGACAGAAAGCAAGAACGAGGATGAACAAGAGGAGGAGGATGAAGATGATGATGACGAGGAGGAGAAGGAGGAGGAGGAGGAGCTGACAGTATATCCACGTACATAATTACGTCTCAACTACGGTTTCAATTTAGATTAAAGATCAGCATTGAAAGAAAAGATTAAAATTTCACATGGAGATTTGATGCAAGAGTTTATAAAATATGCTAAGAAAAGGAAAAGGCATTACGTTTTCCTTCTACGCTTGTAATTAAGGTAGGACGACATAAGTGCGATGCTCAAAGCCAAAAACATTATAACATTTCACGTAAGAATTTCCAGTGCAAACAGTATTCCTGACTTTATAGAAACATGCAAAAAAAAGTGAAATTTCCCTTTATTTATTTATTTTTTCTTATTTTGACAGGTAAAAAGAGATCAAAGAGGAGGCACGAAGCAAATCGAAAACGTGTTTTGCAAGTTTTCGTTAGCAGGGAGTGGAGGTGGTGGTGGTGGTTGCGATGGTGGTGATAATAATACAGAACACAGCAAATCAGTTAAACAAAAATAGACACTCAAAAAGCGTAATGCATAAAGAGAAATCTCGACTAGAAAAAAATTGTAAAACAACAACAACAACAGCAACAACAAGATTAGAAAATAAGGGAAGCTGCAAGAAGCCATCAGGCCTACGAGTACACGTGGCAGTCCCTACAACAACAACAACAACAACAACAACAACAACAATAACAACAACAAACCATCCCCCCACCAACACTACCACCATCACCATCACCACCACCACCACCAACAACAACAACAACAACAACAACAAAAGAAGACCTTGACATCTCGAATCGACCTTCCCAGACATCAAAGGTTCCTCGCTCACTGCTCCAGCGGCTCTTCAGCCTCTCCCTAGGGCACCTCTCCTCGAGGGGCGAAAAGAGGAGGAAGGGGGAATAATGGAGGAAGGGGACGAAAGGGGAAGGGGTTTCTATATTTCAAGGTTATGCAATATTCTCTCTCTCTCTCTCTCTCTCTCTCTCTCTCTCTCTCTCTCTCTCTCTCTCTCTCTCTCTCTCTCTCTCTCTCTCTCTCTCTCTCTCTCTCTCTCTCTCTCTCATTTAACCCTAACTCTTGGTCATTGGTGTCCCTCCTTTTTTCCTCCTTCCGTCTTCTCTTTTTAGTGAAATAAGTAGAAGACCATAAACTTATTCAACTTAGAACCTCCCCCCCCCCACACACACACACGGTCTCCCTTCCCCTCTTAGCCCTCTGTACACAAGCTCTCAGCCTCTCCGTTCAAGAACAAGTAGCGGCTTGAGGCGACATCCTCCTTCCAGACAACTTCTTCACTTGCCGCCTCCTCTCCAAGCATCTCTGGGAGGCGGTGGAAAATTACTGGAACGGATGAAAACTTAGCCACGTCTTATGAGTTTCAAAGCTTAAATCCGAGGGTAAAGCTTAGACTGTTGCGTTGTACAATCGGTGCACTTTGCTCAATGGGCTGAGTTGGTCTAGTGGTCTGATATTTGGCTGTCGGACTCTCAGATGTAAACAGAAAGCATACAAAGATGAGATGAAAAAGGGCAAGGAGAGATGGAGGTTATGAGAGTATGTTTGGTGTTTGTATGGGATCAGTGCTTGGTTGGTTAAGCAAGTTACCGCTCACTACGCAGCCAGAAGTGGACTTATTAAGCAATTGTATATTACTGGTTTTGTCTTAAAGGTGACAAAAATAGTGGTAGAGAGACTAACATTCTCTCTCTCTCTCTCTCTCTCTCTCTCTCTCTCTCTCTCTCTCTCTCTCTCTCTCTCTCTCTCTCTCTCTCTCTCTCTCTCTCTCTCTCTCTCTCTCTCTCTCTCTCTCTCTCTCTCTCTCTCTCTCTCTCTCTCTCTCTGTGGAGTGTCATAACAGTATCGATCGCTGACGTCAAATTTATTCAAGTGTTAATTGGTTATTAAGAGTCTTTTTCTTTCAGTGTATTTCTCCGGCACGTGTGTTGTGTGTGTGTGTGTGTGTGTGTGTGTGTGTGTGTGTGTGTGTGTGTGTGTGTGTGTGTGTGTGTTACTCGTTATTTTGCTGTCTTCCCTATTTTCTTTCCCTCTCTTCCTCTATCTCCTTCCCCTCCATGGCCTCCTCAAACATCTTCAACTTTACTTCCTCCTCCTCCTCATCCTCCTAACATCTCCAACTTTTCCTCCTCCTCCTCCTCCTCCTCCTCCTCCTCCTCCTCCTCCTCTTCTTATTCCTCCTCCTCCTCGTTCTCTCCACTGTCTAATCTCTCTACTTTCATCCCCTCTAACACCTTTTTCCTCTTCAAAGGGAGTGAAGTGTGTAGTGTGTAGGAAGATAGAATGATGAGAGGAAGAGAGAGAGAGAGAGAGAGAGAGAGAGAGAGAGAGAGAGAGAGAGAGAGAGAGAGAGAGAGAGAGAGAGAGAGAGAGAGAGAGAGAGAGAGACTCTCTCTCTCTCTCTCTCTCTCTCTCTCTCTCTCTCTCTCTCTCTCTCTCTCTCTCTCTCTCTCTCTCTCTCTCTCAAACACACACACACACACATGTAACACAGTCTGTGTGTGTGTGTGTGTGTGTGTGTGTGTGTGTGTGTGTGTGTGTGTGTGTGTGTGTGTGTGTGTGTGTGTGTGTGTGTGTGTGTGCGTGTGCTTGCTACAGCAGGACGCCTATATCTAACGCATTATAAACCACTCCAAACCCCTTCATTACGCTCTCTTTGAAGTCCAGCTGATATTAACTCGCAAAAACCGTAGAAAAAAATCCTTCTTAAATGTAGGCGTAGCTGCCTTGCCGCTGAGAGCGATACCACTACCTGTCCTCCTGGACGGGTGTTCACCACCTCGCCTGTCCTGCTGGGCAACCTCCACCTGTCCTGTAAAATGAGCGACATCCACCTTCTTCCATCCTGCAGGACGGGTGTTCAACACCAACTTTTCTGCAGAATGGACGTCCACCGCCTCTACTCCTGCAACACGGTGCATTCCCGACAGGTGTGTGCATCTTGTGACGTGCATTTTCCAAAGGCCGATCCCACAGTCGCTTGGTAACGTTCCAAACCGAAAGCCTTACCAATCTGGTAACAGGCATTACTAGCATCTCGATTCGATTTCACTGTCGTTATTTTCATGGTTTCTGTAATCCCAAACCTGATGACGATCATAACAAAACGAAGACTTCTGATTCGGTAATGTTAGTATGCCGGAGCGACCTCTTTATACGAACTTAATCAGTTCTTGACAAAAGAGCTAACCACGCCAGCACCAAAATAAAAAAAAAAAAAAAGAAAGAAAGAAAGAAAGCGAAAAACATGGAAATAAGTCACCAATGCCTTCAACACGGCATATCCATCTACTACAATTATGATTACATTTTGCGATTAAAATTCTTCCCTTTGAATATCTGTCTGACATTCACCAAGTTGTTTTTTTGGAAACTCTGCTTATGGCACACAACACAGTCTTTTGTATACCGGCGTGCAAGCAGATGCATATGACTGTAAATTCCACTATGGCCATCCAGATCACGAATAGTGATTAACCAACCATTATCATTGTTGTTTATTATGTACCAACCACACATAACAAATCATCTATTTCTTTCCCCCTCATTACTTTACACATACATTGTTAGACTAACATATACTCCCAAGGGTATGTTAGGTTACTACAGGAGTTTGATTAAGGGGACATAACAGATAAAATAAGGGTGACGGGTACTGACGTTTCTGGGTCGTCTTCATCAGCTGGTGAAGAGAGTTACGCTGCCATCCAAATTCCTCTTAAAATTTATCGTATTACTATTATAGCATACCAAGTGTTGCTGTATTATTGAAAAAAAATGGAGAGAGAGAGAGAGAGAGAGAGAGAGAGAGAGAGAGAGAGAGAGAGAGAGAGAGAGAGAGAGAGAGAGAGAGAGAGAGAGAGAGAGAGAGAGAGAGAGAGAGAGAGAGAGAGAGAGAGAGAGAGAGAGAGAGATGGAGGCAGAGACACACAAGTTATAGAGATGGTGTAAAAGTGAAGGGGAGGGAAGCTACGGAAAAATTTCGAGGGGAAGTAGATGAAAGTGTGAGATGAAAGGGAGTGAAGAGGGTTGTAGAGGTGAGAGAGATGAAAGGGTTACCAGGATGCGGGAATAAGGGATGAGAGAGAGAGAGAGAGAGAGAGAGAGAGAGAGAGAGAGAGAGAGAGAGAGAGAGAGAGAGAGAGAGAGAGAGAGAGAGAGAGAGAGAGAGAGAGAGAGAGAGAGAGTGGGAAAACGTGTTTGTTATAGACATCACAAGGGATGAAAGGAGAGGAGAGGTGTGAATGAGAGGCTGCGGGGGGAGGGAAGGTGTGGGGCTGTGAAAGCTGAGGAAAAAGAAATGAGGGGGGTGATGGAAAGGAACACAAGCACAAAGCTGAGAGTCTTAAACTGACACTAAGAGCCACAAGAGAGGGTTAGTGGGTGAGAGGAGGGGGAGGGGCGACAGAACTTTTGTTTTCATGCTATGTTCTTTCTCTTCTTTGACTGGTTGTTATGAGAGATCGCTCGCTCCGCCACTGTGACATGACGAATATTCATCATCTGCTACCATGGAAGCTACTAAGGTGCCTATTTACGGCTACCAGACCAGGATAAATAAAGAATCCAACCATTTGCCGTGTATATAAAAAAGGAAGAAATTAGTTGCCGGATAAATGAGGGGAGTAGACTCAGTAACGCGGCTGATGGTGCCGAGTTATAAGAGAAACTTTAAAAGATAAGACATATTTGTACATGAGCATGATAAGTGAATATTGATTGGTAGGATTGTCTATTATGGGGACTGCCACGTGTAGGCCAGATGGCTTCTTGCACCTACCTTTATTTTTTTCTCCTTTTTTGTTGTTGTTTTGTTTCTATACCTGCGATTCTATCACACAAATTATTCTTAGTCCAAAAATAATATAAAGATCTACCAACTTTTCTTCCTCCTCTCTGCCTGTTCACTCCAGGCTTGCTCCTCCTCTCTGCCCGTTCACTCCAGGCTTTCTCCTTCTCTCTGGCCGTTCACTCCAGGTTTCCTCCTCCTCTCTGCCCATTCACTCCAGGCTTTCTCCTTCTCTCTGGCCGTTCACTCCAGGCTTCCTCCTCCTCTCTGCCCGTTCACTCTAGGCTTTCTCCTCCTCTCTGGGCGTTCACTCCAGGCTTCCTCCTCCTCTCTGCCCGTTCACTCCAGGCTATCACAGTAAAATCCCTAACCTCCTGAAAATGGTTATGACTCGTTTTTGGCATTTCGCTCATTTATAACAAATCGTGACACTTACCAGTTCACCAGCACGCCACAACACGACTCAGACAAAACAAGTAAAAGAAGGAGATAATTATTTCTCACATATCTTCGAATTCAAATCAGAGCAGAGTAAGAAAACATATGTAGAGAAGATGATTTACCACACTGATATCCTTCAGGGCACATTAAAGTATATCTCACACTCACATACACTCACACCTATCTTTCATATCGACTTCGTCTCTTGAAGGTACACTAACACTTCAAAAAGATACGACGAAAACAACAACATTAGAACAAAAGACAATACGAGACTCGGTTGGCTGTTATAACACCAACAGGAAGAGGAGAGACGAAAAAGCACGATCCTTGTTTTTTTTCTCATGTTTCTTGGGAACAGAGTACATGAATACTACACAAGAAAGCATCACAGGCTGCAAAGGTGTATGTGGAGCTTCTGGGTAAGAGAAAACAAATATCCTGACATCCCAATCACACCTGGAAAGCGAGAGAGAGAGAGAGAGAGAGAGAGAGAGAGAGAGAGAGAGAGAGAGAGAGAGAGAGAGAGAGAGAGAGAGAGAGAGAGAGAGAGAGAAAGGACAACAGAAAACAAAGAGAAGACGGAAGAAAAGAATGTGAAGGGAGCAGCAGCCCCTCCCCTTTTCAAACTCTTAATTGGACAGCGTACAGGTGTTCCCAGCCTGCCTTGTGTTGCGCCTTGTATATGTCTATAGTGTCTCTCTGCCTCCTGTCGTCTTTCTTCAAAGGAGAAAAATCTAAAGATCATTGAATCGTTTTTTATTACGTTTTATGAGTCAGATAATTTGATGTTTTATGTACATTTTTGTTCATGTGTCATTCTCTCTCTCTCTCTCTCTCTCTCTCTCTCTCTCTCTCTCTCTCTCTCTCTCTCTCTCTCTCTCTCTCTCTCTCTCTCCACAGCTCATTGCTCTCCATCCTATTCAAACATACCTAACAATTTGCATCAATTAACAGGCTGCCAATCACTCACTCACTCACTCTTCATCCCACCAACGTTTTCCCTGCTCAGAGAGAGAGAGAGAGAGAGAGAGAGAGAGAGAGAGAGAGAGAGAGAGAGAGAGAGAGAGAGAGAGAGAGAGAGAGAGAGAGAGAGAGAGAGAGAGAGAGAGAGAGAGAGAGAGAGAGAGAGAGAGAGCTAAGTGGCAGGATACAATCACAACTATCCTCAGTAAATTGTTTTTTTTTTCCGCGAAGGGCTCAACTCAACGTAATATTCCATTCAGCAGTTTACGGCCGTTAATAAGAGAAACTTTTATTCCATCCTTTTAAATCACCACCGCGGCCATTCCCAGATGCATATTTATTCATGGGCGTGCTGTAGTCTTACCATCCCAGCCGTCAGTTCTTTCCCCTTGAGGCTCACGTTGGTAATGTTACTACTGTTGTCACTGATGCTGCGACCACTGCCACTGATGCTACTTTTACTGCTGCGCTCTATGATATACTGTACTGTTACTGTCACTACTAATGTACCTTTACCGTCACTAGTACTGCTGCTGTCACTGTGACTGTTTCTGTCACTACTACTGCTAATGTTCCTACTCTTGTTGCAATAGAATTTGTTAATGTTAATGCTGCTACTACCGTTACTATTACCACTGTAGATATCAGTTTTTTTTTATATTTTTTTTATTATTACTACTATCACCCTCACTTCTACCGCTGCTGCAACCATTAATGTTACTGATATTATCACTACTACCCTCATCATCAACAAGTTCTTCCATCACCGCTGGTACTGCTATTCTGGCCACTAGCGTCACTACCATCATCATCATCTAACATTTCTCCCCCTTTCATCTGGTCGTTAGTGATGAGTATGTGCGGAGTTGGTATTGTAGCTATTGTTCTTCGCGTCCTTATCTGACTAGCTTCGGTTATTGATTTTGTCCACACTGAGGATCGTGATAATTATTTTCCGTTTTTCTAAGTACAAAAAGTGTGGAAAAGTTAAAATTGTGTTTGTCACTATTATTTTACGTGCTTTTCATTTGTAAGAATTCATTTATATCACAATTTATATTATACATTAATTTACGGGGCACATGGATTAATTAGTGAAGGGTTACGCTAATGAACACGGCGGCAGCTCATCTCTCCCGCCACACTCCCTTTCAGACAGCGGCAACAGAACACACACATACACACAGCCCAACACTGCTTACCCCACACACTGCCATAGCTCAAACAGTTCCTGCTACAAATATCACAAATTTATCGCTCAAATTTATGCTCACAACAGTAATCCCTCTGGAGCGATTCAGCCAAACTATGGAGCTTAAGCCGCGCCATGAGTTGGTGCAGATATATCCATCCCCGGGGCGCCATCCTCCACAATACGTCATAAAAATACTCGGACTCCCTCGGATTTAAAGTCGAAGAGCGAATTCCACAGGGACGAACTCTACATCCACTACAAACATCCATCAACACTCCACTCAACCCGAGAAGCCGCAAGACGTACTTCCCCACGCACGTCACCTCATCGCCAGCTCTTACAGGCAAATGCAGGACTCCGTTAACACTCCAGCAGTAGCGGATTGCATTATAGTATTCCAAACTAACGGCAATTTGCTTTCCCCACCGTGCTCTTTCGCAACAGTGGTGCGGGAAACTAAATTCGCCTTGTTCTTTGATAAAATACGAAATACATGAATGAAAGCACTGGAATACCACCGGTGTGAGGACGTGATGTAATATGAAAGCAATGATTATAACTCCTCTCACACGCACCTTCCTTCATTAGGTGATGTAATAAGTAATCTGTGGCAGAAAGAAATGCAGGCAACTGTAATTCAAAACTTGGTCAACACGCACCAAACTTTAATTTGTGCGAAGTTAGTCAGGCTTTCGTAATAAGAACCGACACAATAGACTTTCTTGCCGCCTAGAGAGAGAGAGAGAGAGAGAGAGAGAGAGAGAGAGAGAGAGAGAGAGAGAGAGAGAGAGAGAGAGAGAGAAATGAAGGGAGGAAAGGTTATTTGAAACTATTACGTGAAAGACATTTTCGTTGATTAGAAAATGTTTCTCCCTCTCTATAAAAAAATTCAGTGAAATTGTTCATTCAGAAATATCACAACGCTGATGTACCGACGGACATTACTACTACAAAAAAAAAAATAAATTCTCAATTATCTATCCCTATTACATTTTTCTTTTTCTTTTTTCTTTTTAAGAAATATGAGCCACAAATTTCTTGTTGCATTTTGGATGAGAAAATGAGCGAAGAGTTACATAGTTTCTCTACACACACACACACACACACACACACACACACACACACACACACACACACACACACACACACACACTTAAAAATATGAAAACTATCCAATATAGAAAAATAAGCGGTGTGTGTGTGTGTGT
>NC_087156.1:18296996-18339496 GCF_035594125.1 Scylla paramamosain
AAGACGAGAGAAAAGAGTGAGAGAAGTGAGGATGATGAATTAGTCGCAAAAGGTGGCAAGAGGAAAGTATTCGAGGCGATTCTTTATCATGGTCACTTTTGGCAAGATATTGGAGGGAGGGAGGGAAGGAAGGAGAGAGGAAAATAGGAGGAGAGAGAGAGATGGGAGAAGGAGAGAGGGAGAAGAGGAAGGGAGGTAAGCTGGCAGGATGGTTAGATGAAGGGGAGGGTAGGAGGGAAGGAGGGAGGGAAGAGAGAAAGGAAAATGTTTGAAAGAGGAAAGGTAAGGTCAAATAGTGTTAGGTCAGAGTGGAAAGGAGGTCAGGGAAAGAACACGAGAGAGAGAGAGAGAGAGAGAGAGAGAGAGAGAGAGAGAGAGAGAGAGAGAGAGAGAGAGAGAGAGAGAGAGAGAGAGAGAGAGAGAGAGAGAGAGATACTGATGAAGGAAGGCTTGAAATATAAAACTTAAACACACACACACACACACACACACACACACACACACACACACACACACACACACACACACACACACACACACACACACACACACACACACAATAACAACAACAGCGAAACAAAAAAACAAGAGCATAAGGAGGGGGAGGATAGATATGAGGTAGAGGCGAGGAGGAGGATGGAGAAGAGGAGATGCTAAAAAAAATAATAATGTAGAGAAAATGCAGAGAGAGCAAATTGGTGATGATGATGAGGGTTATAAAGACGAGCCATCAGCTTCTTCTCGTCCCTCATGGCCTCCTCACAAGTCTTCCTCCTCCTCATCTTTATCGCTCTGTCATTATCTCAGTAAAATATCTCGGCAAACTAGTAAAAAAGTCTCTCTCTCTCTCTCTCTCTCTCTCTCTCTCTCTCTCTCTCTCTCTCTCTCTCTCTCTCTCTCTCTCTCTCTCTCTCTCTCTCTCTCTGTGTGTGTGTGTGTGTGTGTGTGTGTGTGTGTGTGTGTGTTTCAGGTGATGGAGCAACTGAAATTTATAACATTCATGGGCGCCTCTTTGCTTCCTTTCTCTCGTTCTCCCTCCATTCTCTCTCTCATAAATTCTCCTTCTTATGTTAATTCTCTGTCTGGTCTCTTTTTTTCCTCCCTTTTCCAGGTGTCTCTATCTCTTCGCCTCTACTTCGTTTTCGATTTTATCACTTTACGCCTCCTCTTTCTACACTCAGGCCTTCTCCTCCATTTTTCTTTTCTTCGTAATCTCTTCTTCACTCCTCCTCCTTCTATCTTTCCTCCCTTTTTTATTTTCACTTTCCTTTTCACTCGCACCTTCATTTTTGCATTTTTATTCTTTTTTTCTTTTCTCTTCTTGACTCTGTTCGCATGCACCTTCTTCTCTTCTTCATTTTCTTTATTTTCACCCTCCTCCTCTTTCTTTTTATCTTCTTCCTCTTCTTTCTTATTTTCTCTTTTTCTGCTTTTTTGTTCTCGTTCTACTTGTTCTTCACCTTTCTCTTTTTCTTTTTTTTTCGTCTTCCTCTTCTCCCTTCTCCACTTGTTTCTCCTTCCTACTTTCTTCCTTTTTATTTATTCTTTTTTTTGTACATCACACCCTTCGCTCCCACCTTCTCCTCCTCTTTCTCTTGCTCTTCTTTCTCTTATCCCTCCTCCTGTTCCACCACCTCCTCTTCCTCTTCCTCTTCCTCTTCCCCTTTCTTCACCTCCTTCCTCCTCCTTCTCCCCGCTACGAACCCCTTCCGCCTTGGGAATCACCCCTCCCCCCATTTTTCCTCCACGCCTTCCTTTCCTTTCCTCTCTTTTCTCTCTCCTTTTCCTCCCCCTCCTCCCTCAGCGTCAGGCCGCAGGAAGGACGTGGTTTTAACTTTGTACGTTTGGTAAAGGAAGGAAAAATAGCAAATGAAAAAATACGTGGGAAAAAATGACAATGACGGAGTTAATATTTTTTTTTCCTTCTTGAGATTTTTAGTCGTTGATGTACTTATTCTTGTTTGTGGGAGGAACATGTGTGTACTGAAGCAAAAGTACTTAAAGTAGTGGCTCCTTATTTGTGTGTGTGTGTATGTGTGTATGTGTGTGTAGTAGTAGTAGTAGTAGTAGTAGTAGTAAAAATGGCAATAACAGTAGTAGTACGTAGCAGTAGTAGTAGTAGTAGTAGTAGTAGTAGTAGTAGTAGTAGTAGTAGTAGCAGTAACAGTAAAAATAGCAACAACACTAGTAGTACGCAGCAGCAGCAGTAGCACTAGTAATAGTTGATGCAGTACCAGTAGTAGTGGTGGTAATAGTAGAGTAGCAGTAGAATGGGGGACCTCAGGCTGCAGAAGGACGCTTAAGAAGGCTAGCAAGCATCCTGAAGTAGTGAAAGAGTTGAAGTGCCTTAGTTGGGGCACTGGAAGGATAAGGAGAGCAGGGGAAAGAAACAAGGGATGGCGACAGGAGAGAGGGTGAGAGCCAAGCAGGAGGGCAAGAGGCAGAAAATGAGGGAAGCAAAGGAGGAGAGGAGAGGAGGAGGAGGAGGAGGAGGAGGAGAAGTAGAAATAAATGCAAGTTACTGGAAGAAGTGGACGGAAAGAGTAAGACATAAGATGAAGTGCTGAACTGAATAACAAGCGGAGAAACACGAATAAATGAGAACTCAACATTACAAAGAGCGTATATTTGGCAGCATTATAAACATACGTACCTTCCGGAAGAGAACAGAAACGACACGCAAGTTGAAGAGCAAATAAATAAAAGGGTAAAAGATGAAAGCAAAATCCATTAGGGCAGAAAGATAAAGGGCATTTCAGCACAGGATTTCTTCAGTGAGGGTGAAAGGGAAGGAACTGCTAAAGGAGTAATAAGCCCTAATGAAGCTGCAGGAGTGAGGAGGGAATGAAGAAAAGAACAAGAAGTGACTTTAGCATATGAAGAGGAAGGGTGCGAAGAGTATGCTCTATAGGGGGGAGAGAGAGAGAGAGAGAGAGAGAGAGAGAGAGAGAGAGAGAGAGAGAGAGAGAGAGAGAGAGAGAGAGAGAGAGAGAGAGAGTTAATGAGAGGAAGAGAGGGATGCAGACACACGATTGGCGGCTCTTTGTCCTGCCCATTGCCTGCGGGGCGCGAGAGGGGAGAGGGAGTGACGTTGTATATTTGATCGGATGACTCAAGGAAGGGAAGAAAAGTACGTGAAGGGTTAATATTTTAGCAAATCTACTCCTACAGCAGCAAATTTGCTGTTGTAGGAGTAGAAAGCTGTTCTGCTAAAGATCACAATTTCAGTTTGCATAAGAAGTTGAAGAGAGAGAGAGAGAGAGAGAGAGAGAGAGAGAGAGAGAGAGAGAGAGAGAGAGAGAGAGAGAATCACAGCAGTCTGCAGATCAATCTAGCGGAACACAGGGGCTGGAGGTATGAATCTTCTGTTTACATCCTCTTAAACCTTCCCACTGTTTCCTCTCCTACTAACCTCTCTCTTCCTTCCTTTCTTCCTCTCCATCCCTCACTCCCTCGCTCCTTCCTTCGTATCGTTCCGCTCACCAGGTTTCGACTCCTGCGTGATGCATCGCCGCGCCTCTTCTATAATGGCTGTCTGATGTTAATTTTGGGGAATAAAATAATCACTAGATCGATTGAGCGTGGCGAGGGTGAGGTGTACTCCGCCATGCAGCGCCAAGGGTACGCGAGGCTGCCGAGGACGAGGTGCAATTTGCCTTCTAGATTGAGGGAGCAAACTCTCATGCCGGGGAAGTGAAGAGGGGAAAGAGGAATGAGAGAAGAATGGGAGAAGGGAGGATACGTGGAGAAAATGGTAAGTGGAAGGAGGTTTGTGTTGCTCTATATTAGTTATGGAGATGAAAAAGTTGTTGCAGGAGGAACAGAAGGAGGAGGAGGAGGAAGGAGGAGTGGTGGAGGAAGAATAGGAGAAGGAAGAGGAGAACAGGGTGAACGAGGAGTGAAATGAGGGTATGTTATCTTTAACGTATCTCTTTCTCCTCTTCTAGTATTTGTTTAGATTTCAGGGTTTTATTGAGTCACTTCACTTAATTACCAACCTTTTTTTTTTTTTTTTTTTTTTACACCAGTTCTTTCGGTAAATCAGACTTATTTTTTTATTCACCACTCTTAATCATGGCTGAATTACAGAAAGTGCGCACACACACACACACACACACACACACACACACACACACACACACACACACACACACACACACACACACACACACACGGCGCGGCGGGAGAGGGCAAACACAGACTTGCCTTTACCAATATTTAAACTTGGCAGAGAAGTTGCTCATCTCAGCTCCAGCAAAGTTTAAGGTTAAGTCTCGCTTGATAAATCACCTCTTTCCTCAAGTTTAGTTGAGAGACTTTTATTTAATTTTTCTCACGCATATTTTCCCAGCGACAAGTTTCCTTTACTGGCGGTGGGATGTATTGCAGAGTTGTACTTGTAGTCATACGTTATTGAATATCTGTGAGAAAAATATACTAACAATACACTGGAAATTTGAGTAACCCGTTAAACTTTATTGGAGTACCACTAAGGACGAACAAATTGATCATGTACATAAAACTTCATCTAAGTTTGCAATTTTTTTTTTCGGATCCTTAAGAAACTATCACGTATTTTATTTATTTATTTTTTTCTTGCACTACTCCGTAAGAAAGATCCTTCAGTCCTTCACTTTACTTTCACGTTGTTTTTCAACGTCCTCCCTAACCCTATATGCCCTTTTCCTCACACACACACACACACACACACACACACACACACACACACACACACACACACACACACACACACACACACACACACCTGCCTACAACATCCGCTATTCAATACCACTGCAATATATCTATGGAAATAAATAGAGAAACGCCGATATATTTGACAAACGCTTAATATTGTGTATAACGTATGGTGCTTTAGGTAGTGTAAACAATGGCGTAATCACCGCTCACTCTATCAGGCCAAAACAGTTACCTTTTTTCCTTTTTTTTTTTTTCTCCTGTTGCTGTTGTTACTGCTGCAGCGAGAGCCGTATGCCCGCCCGCTGACTATTTCCCCAGTATTTACACAACAAATTATTTCACTAAACAGGCTCATTACACCGTCATATCAGCCTGTCCATGTGTCAGGCTGATACTGATGGCTCCCCGTGGGCATCCGTCACCCTGTAATGACAAGGGGTATTTATTTCTACCGCTGATTTATTATATGATTGGCGTGTGCTGTTAGCGAGGCGGGCACTGACTGGCTCGCTTGCCCATCACACAGGCCCAAGGTTGACTGCGCCGCGGACATAACACGTTCACGCCTCTCCTCCCGTAGCGGCCGCCTAGTCACCATACAGAGAGGCAGTGTCAGTAGTGTAATATTTGCTATATGGGTGGTAATGTACATATTTTTCCTTTTTAAAAAGTGTCCGGAAATGTGAGGTTATGGCTGTCAATTATTTGGTGCGTGTAGAGAAATGGCGCTTGTGTGTGTGTGTGTGTGTGTGTGTGTGTGTGTGTGTGTGTGTGTGTGTGTGTGTGTGTGTGTGTGTGTGTGTGTGTGTGTGTGTGTGATGTTACTGTAGCGAATTGTTGTTAATGGAAATGGCAGTCCCGGCTATATCTAGGGATAGTTTGGGTATTTTTGCGCACGTGTGTGTGTGTGTGTGTGTGTGTGAATGGAAGAGTAAAATTATAGTGTCCTGTACGTATTCACTGATAGATGTCAGTACCTCTCTCTCTCTCTCTCTCTCTCTCTCTCTCTCTCTCTCTCTCTCTCTCTCTCTCTCTCTCTCTCTCTCTCTCTCTCCCTGCAACCAGAACTTCACATCAATTTAAAAAGAACAAAAAAGTCATTTGGATCCATGACTCTCCAGTAAAAAATATGAACACTACTACTTCCCTTCGACAATCTCTCTCTCTCTCTCTCTCTCTCTCTCTCTCTCTCTCTCTCTCTCTCTCTCTCTCTCTCTCTCTCTCTCTCTCTCTCTCTCTCTCTCTCTCTCTCTCTCTCTCTCTGAAAATCCTAATTACCTAGAAGCCGTTTTCCTGCACGCTAGTGGAGTTTTATTCTCGTGTCTATTATCATGCAAAATCAACCTCGGGTATTCATTGCATCGAGTTTAGCGATCAAGTCAGGGATTAGCAGCATTTCTCCCCTTCCCTCTCTCTCTCTCTCTCTCTCTCTCTCTCTCTCTCTCTCTCTCTCTCTCTCTCTCTCTGGTATTTTCTCTTCCTCTTCCGTCTCGCAGCTGAACTACAGACTGAAACTTGATCTGGGGAGGAGAAAAGGGACGAGCAAGGGTGTGTGGGGGTGGTTTCATGGCAGTATTGGGCAATATTCCTCCTTTACTGCCGCGCATTATTACGTGGGTGGCTGCAGGCATGCTAATGTGACTCTTAACTCAGGGCGTCTTGGTGTCTCCCCGCCTCGCCGCTTCCCTCCCGGCAGTCACACCCGACCGGCCTATTATACATTTACTGCCGCGCCATTACGAGCCAAGAGAGGCAAGCTGAATAGGGCATTTTCTCTCAACGGGACAGTATCAGGCAGAGGCAGGAAGGGACGTGACCTCTTTAAACTCCTAAACTGATCGTGGCAAAGGCTGTGTGTTTCTGCCCCTAGCCTCCTCTTGTCGTGTCGTCTCGTAGTGGTCTGCCTGTCTGGTATGGTCTGTCTCTGCTGTTTATAGGCAAGGGTTTCGTTTGTGGGGTTGGTAAAGGATGTGAGAGTGTGAGGAAATACATAAACAGGTTGCTTGCTGGATGAGGCTCTTGGTATCAATGCTAAGAAAGAGTAGAATATCAAAATGAAATATGAGATTCACACGAACATACACACAAGAGAGAGAGAGAGAGAGAGAGAGAGAGAGAGAGAGAGAGAGAGAGAGAGAGAGAGAGAGAGAGAGAGAGAGAGAGATACACACATACTTGAATGAACGGAATTACCTACATAATGCGTCAGTAAACATCAGTCCACTTCTGTCTCACTCGCTCGTTACGACCCCGGCTTGTGTCTGTCTGCCACTTCGCCACACAATGCGGAGAGAAAGAGAGAGAGACGGAGAAGAGACGAAGAAAAGGAAAGAACAGAGTAAGGAACGCACGGAAGCAGAAAAGTAAGCATAATATGCATATGGAGAGACAGAAAAGAGGATAGATAAGAGGCCACAAAATTCCAAACGATAACTTCTGCACAAGCTTCTCTCCCTCCTTCTTCTCTCCCTCCTCTCCCCCACCACGGGCTCTCTATCCTCCCTAGTCTCTGCAATGTCCAATTATAGTTAATGTTCTTTCCTTCTGTGCAGCCCCACGAATGAGAATTCCTGCCGTGTATATAGCCTACCGCGTATATATATCCTCCTGTATGTATAAGCCTAAAATATCAGGGAAGATTAGCGGGGATTTGTGAGACATACAAGGGAAGGTTGTCCGGGTAGATGGTCGCTCTAAAGGGAATGTGCTACGCGTGGAGAGGAAAAATGCGGCGAGTTCTGGAAAATGCACATGGTAAAAGCCATGACACTACTGCTTGCATGGAACTCCTATTTTTCCCTGAAGCCTCGCGTGGGGAAAAATGAGGAAAGATAGCCGTTGGTTGGGAGGACAGGGTGCGCGGGCCAGGGAGAACACACACACACACACACACACACACACACACACACACACACTTATAACCTGCTTTCAAACTTGACCTTGTTTTTTGGTAGTGAAAAATTCTAATATATATGAAAACTACATTCCGTAAAAGTATTGAACAAGCATTAGTACAATTAAAGTTCTACACATTCAGTACCACCCTCGATTTCCAAGCTTCATAAAATCACCTACCTATCCCTTTCAAAAATAGACAGAAAAGAAAAACGAATAATTGAATACAAAATATAATTTTTGACCCTTTGATCATGAAAAATGTCATTGTAAAGATAAAATTTCCTAATGGTGTCCAAAATCAAATTAAACGCTACTGCAGTACTAAAAGTGATACAAATGGTCTGCGTTTGCTTGCACTTACACCTGCAGAACACCAAATAGAAAACGTAATTGAGGAAGTGCATTTGCTTATGGTATTCAGCTCCTCTCAACACATGCAGCACGGAAACACTGACCCGACAGAATATCACCTACTGCTGGGGGATGAGAAGCAATGCGCAGGAGATACAAAAAGAATGGGAGGAGTCTGATAAATTGAAAATTGAAGGGATATGCTATTGCTATGCGTGGCCCCAGTGTTCACCTCCGTCACATTGTCTTTTTATCCTGTGTTAGATATCCCTTACTCCGGAACACAATGCCACAGTGACGTCCAGGTTTCCATAGATAACCTTCCCTTGGCACCCGGGAGGCAGAGAGCACGAACTAGAGTTATGAAGAGGTTGGGAAGGTGATAAAAAGGAGATAGTTAAAGATAATGAGTTAGAGATTACGTATGTGATGGAATGGATGGGCAAGAGAGACAAGAGGAGAGGATGTACAGAGGTATAATAGAGAACACTTAGGAAATAGGTAGAGAGAAGAAAGGAAACAGAGAAAGAAATAGTGGGAGAGCGAGAAATACAGTCAATGAAAGGAGAAAAAAAAAGAGGAGAAACAAAGCAAGAGGTAAATGGAGTGAGGGAAGAACTGAGGGGAAAGAGGAAAAGGAGACGAGTGAAAGGAAAGGGATCCTGGCTGATGACATTACCGTGAAGGAAGATCATTGAGAGGAATCAGTCTGGATTGGAAAAGAAAGTGTGATATTTGCATTAAAGGGAGAGAGAGAGAGAGAGAGAGAGAGAGAGAGAGAGAGAGAGAGAGAGAGAGAGAGAGAGAGAGAGAGAGAGAGAGAGAGAGAGAGAGAGACCCCCACTAAATACAGAACAGTTTCGAGAGATAAAAGCTAGCGTTGAAAATTCATGCACTCAGCAACGCACGCCGGAACGAAAAAAAAAAAAAAAGCTATAGAGGGAAAACAGAAATAAAGATAAGTGGCGGCAGAGAGGAACGTTAGAAAAAAAAAGGTGAATCTGATGATTATAATGGTGCAAAAGTGATGGTGCTCTCTCTCTCTCTCTCTCTCTCTCTCTCTCTCTCTCTCTCTCTCTCTCTCTCTCTCTCTCTCTCTCTCTCTCTCTCTCTCTCTCTCTCTCTCTCTCTCTCTCTCTCTCTCTCTCTCTCTCTCTCTCTCTCTCTCTCTCTCTCTCTCTCTCTCTCTCTCTCTCTCTCGCAACACACCTGAAGTGCAACACAAAATTACGTCACCCTGATAACTGCAATACATTACAGTGCGCAGATCGAGTGTGAAACAGGAAGAAAAAAATAAAAAAGGAAAAAAATATATAAAAAGAGACTGCTACTCGTACAAAGTGATGGGAGGGAAAAAAATACATATATGAAACACAAATATTGAAAATCCATTATTCGAGCCCTTTAAAAAGAAAATTGGTGGGGGTGAATGTTGTTACTGTGTTAAATAACTTACAGTAGTCAACCCTTTTATATTTTTGCCAAGCGGAGAGTAGTAGCGGCAGCAGCGGCAGCAGCGGCAGCGGTGGCGGCGGGGCGGCGGCGGCGCGGCAGTTGACAAAGCGTTCCGTTTTATATGTTTGTCAAACTCTTTTTCCCAAATCATGGCAACAGTAAATGCATTAAATCATCACAATTCCCTCAACTTTTAAATCTCAAAAAGTGACGGAACTGTCTATACAACCGGCAATTTTGAGAGCCGGGAAAAATCTTTATGAATGTAACAAAATGCCGAGCACCCCCGTGACTCCACGTGCCTGTAATCCCATCGGAGAATTGAACTGTATGAAAAACCGACAAATTTATAACGTAATCCCAAAAAACCTCTAATCTGCATCGCAACAATAATACAAAAGGACATTCATGACAGGAGAGTGATAATAGAGGGATAAGGGATGAAGAAGAAGAAAACACGGGAAAAATGAGAAAATATGACAAATAAATGACGAAATGAGAAATAAAGAAGACAGAAATGTTACGATTTCGATGCCAGGATGAATAAACAAAGAAAAAAGAGGAAGGAAGCAAAGAAAAGTAGAAAAACTGGAGGCTACATTAAACGGAAAAAATCGATACATAAAAAAAATCAGAAAGGAAATAAATAAGAACGAAAAAAAGGAAGAAAAAATCCAATGAAACCCAAGGACACACTTACAGGAAGGATTTACACTCAAGGAAAGAAGAAAGCGGGAGAGGGGAAGAAAAGAGAGGGAGAGGATGGGAGATATGGAGAGAGGAGGAGAGAACTGGGGAAGGAACACGAGGAACACGGTAGGTCACAAGTCACAATTCCATCCTCGTTTTCTAACCCCTTCTCTCACTCGAGGAGGAGGAGGAGGAGGAGGAGGAGGAAGAGGAGGAGGAGGAGGAGGAGGAGGAAGAGGAGGAGGAGGAGGAGGAGGAGGAGCACGAGGAAAGAGAGAAAGAAGGAAGGCAGGAAGGAAGAAAGTCATACCGGAGGAGGAGGATGAGGAGGCATCGTATGGGAGAGAAGGAAGGAAGGAAGGAAGGAAGGAAGGAAGACCGTAGAGGAGGCAGAAGAGAATGCACAATATGGGAGAAAAGAAAGGAAAGAAGACAGGGAGAAAGAAAGTCCACAGAGAAGGAGGAGAAGGCACCATATAGAAGATAAAGAAGGAAGGAAAGCAGGAACGAAGGAAAGCCGAAGAGGAGAAGAGAAGAGAAGAGAAGCTGGCGACACCCGATCAAGAGATGTTCATTTATCCGATGGTTCTCAGGTAGAAAAGTGCCAAATGAGAATATTCGTCTTCCTGCTCCGACGAACAATGGAGATGAAAAACTCAATGTAGAGATTAGCGAGAGGGCCAAGAATTTCCCGGATGGATGGATGAGAGAGAGAGAGAGAGAGAGAGAGAGAGAGAGAGAGAGAGAGAGAGAGAGAGAGAGAGAGAGAGAGAGAGAGAGAGTACATACAGACATATAGATAGAAACGAACCTAAAAACAAATGGAGTCATAATTAAATTTCCCTTTATTTGAAGTAAGGGGAAAAAAAAAGAGGAGAGGGAAAGAACGTGGGAGAGGAAATGTGCAGAGAGGCAAGGGAAGTGATGGAGGAAAAAGGAGCCTCGAGGTACAGATGTGAGGGGGAAAGAACAAGCAGGCAGGTGTGTGTATTGACTGACTGGGTGGCAAATGGTGAGAAAATAGTGGTGTAACCTAATTTGGTCAGTGTGTGTGTGTGTGTGTGTGTGTGTGTGTGTGTGTGTGTGTGTGTGTGTGTGTGTGTGTGTGTGTGTGTGTGTTCATTCCCCTCACTTGTTCTCGAATTTCTTTCTTGTGGCGATACACTTTTTTTTTCTGTGTAGATATTGTGTACAAATATATATGGATATATGGATGCACATATATGGATGAATATGTGGATGTATGGATGAACAGATCAAACTAATGCCAAAATACGGACATTCACCCACGTAGAGTATTATGCACACGAGGACGCACGCATCTCTGCAAATGAATAATGACACACATTCACTCAAATTGAAATTAAATGTTTCATGCAAGTTAATATCTCATCAACTGAAACGTTTGATGCATTTGACAACAAAATTAATTCAAAATCAAGCTAAAATAACGCGCACCCCACTGCATTAACTAATAACTTAATAGCATGCACATATAACAGTACTTTTCTATCATTTTTGGGAAAAGGCGGTAGAGTTGAGGCCCCGTGGGGAGGCAAGGGGGCAAAACATACATAAAAAGGTGGAAAAATATATTGCAGCTACTGTACTCCTCTTCCTTTTATCATCATTATTGTCCTGACTGTTTCTCTCTCTCTCTCTCTCTCTCTCTCTCTCTCTCTCTCTCTCTCTCTCTCTCTCTCTCTCTCTCTCTCTCTCTCTCTCTCTCTCTCTCTCTCTCTCTCTCTCTCTCTCTCTCTCTCTCTCCACTTATTTCTTAGTATATATTTTCTGGAATTACCCGAAATTCAACTTCCTGGCGAAACACGCCCCGCTGACAAACATTAATCAAAGTAAGTTATAGTTTCTTCCTTGACACATTCCCACGCTTGCTAAGCTATGGCTCAGTGAAAACTCTGCGCTTATCCCTTTGGAATCCCTTATGTTCATGCAGTTATGTTATCTTCAGCTTAATATCAACCAGTCCTTCGAGTCAATGGTGTACTGTAATAACTTAATGTTTCTTTTCTATCAGTGTAATGTATTTCTCTTATTTCGTCAAGTTAGTTCACAATACGTACATATTTACTATAATCGTTTCGGAGCCTAAATAATTAAGTGAAAATACTGAACATTCTACGAGCCTCAATTTGTCACCCGAACACCTCACTAAATCACACCCTTGGTTTCCCTCACCACTCTCCCTCTTCGTTAATTAAATCACATTTTTTTTAACACGTCGATATCAATCAAAAAAGACCATCTGATCTCTATCTCGAAAGTGGCACAAACGAATATTATTTAACTGCATTAATAAACTGTGGGACGTCCCTTTAGAAATGTGTAAGTGAATTTTGCCTTTAATAGTCAATCTCTGAGAATTAATACACTTTAAGATGTCTTATTGAAAAATGTGCAGGAGTGAATTCTGCTTCCAATCTCTGAGTTGCTGCATTAATATGCCACCAAAATATCCCTTTAGAAATGTGTAAGAGTGAATTTTGCCTCCAATAGTCAATCTCTGAGTTACGCAAACGAACTGTCCGCCGCGAAAACTCATGTCGATTCTTGGGAGCTCTCGGTGGAAATATTTTTGCGCTAAAACTGAGGGGAATCACATCACTGGGAAGAAAGACGACAGAAGAAGAAGTGGAAGGAGAAAGGAAAGGAGATACGGAGAAGAACTGCAGCGTGATAGCAGCGATGATTGAGGAGCGACGCAGATGAAGATGGGACGCGGGGGGAAGAACGAGGAATTCTGATAAGGGAGAAATTTAAGGCGGGTCTCTAGACAGAACCTTAAAAGCCGGTTAAAAAGTGAGCTACACACACACACACACACACACACACACACACACACACACACACACACACACACACACACACACACACACACACACACACAGAGAGAGAGAGAGAGAGAGAGAGAGAGAGAGAGAGAGAGAGAGAGAGAGAGAGAGAGAGAGAGAGAGATACTGAATAGAGGTGAACCAAATCTCAATACTAATATCAACAATCACGTGAGCATCATTATTAGCCTTGGTTTACTGTATGCCTAACGTACTTATTAGCCTTGGTTTACTGTATGCCTAACGTACTTATTAAAAAAAAGTATAACAAAAAAAAAACCCATTAAATTAAAGGATAAAAAATAAAGCAAAAAAATGGAAGAAGGGAAGAATTACAGTTATTTCAAGATATATCTAGTAAAACTAATCAGATTAACATACGATTTACTGGATTAAAGAAAAAAAAAGCATTACAATTTACAGCCATTCCCCCCAAAAAATACAACATACAAAATTTTGAAACAGTAAAAGACACTCACAAAAAAGCTCTATTAGAGATAAATAAAAAAATAAATAAATAAATAAAATAATAAGGTAGAAAAATACTCAAAATCTCCTACATAAACACGGAAGGGGATAACAAAAACGGGAGGAGGGCTTAGGAGAAATCTAGCCCGGTCACGAAGCGGAGGTCTGGGAGCGGCGGCGTGATGTATGGCGGGGGAAGGCGCATGGAACAATAATTAAGGGAGACACGATAATAGGATTGAGAAAGGCTTGTGCTCACCTGTCGGGCGGCGCTGGACACTGAAAACAGGATCCAAACACATTTTATCCTTACTTTCTTTCTCTTTGTTGTTTTTATTTTAGTTTTCTTTTTTTATTTTTGTCTATTTTTATACTTTTTTTTACGTTATTTTTTAATGTTTTTACTTTTTATTTTCTTATACGTGACCATATGGGGGTATTCTGTCAATGTCGTGTTTCCCTTATAAGCTAGGCAGGGAAACTGAAGGTTGCCAAGTACTTACGGCGAGCAAATAAGGTACGTTTGGGAAAATAAAGAGAAAGATAAATTTATGGTGTAAAGATAAGTTATCAAATAAGTTATCTTCTGCACCTGGGATAGATACATTTTTTTAAAATACAAAAAATGAATACAGGATAAAAGAGAGAGAGAGAAAAAAACACGCCCATACATAGCACACACACACACACACACACACACACACACATACACACACACACAAACATTACAACAAATACGAATGCTGCAAACGGCTCTAATACATGGAATAAAAAAAAACAAATCTAAAAAAAGTAAGAAAAAAAGAGGAAAAAAAAGAAAAAAAAACACACACACAACAGGGAGAAATGTATATCTGGCAGCATTTGTCACGTGTTTGAGGGCGGCGTCGCTCCTCTATTGAAAAACCATCACCCTGCAGCTATAATTAGAGACACGCCACGGATAGCCGATACTCACGCCGCCTCCCCGCCACTTTTTAGTAGGGCGCGCTGTCCCCCCATCCCCCTCTTCCGTCCCCCTCCCACTCCCCCTTCCCCTACCCCTTCCCCTCCCCTCTCCCCCTTCCTCTTCCTCCTCCTCCAACCCAGCGTCTCATGCTATTTGGTTATTAATGCAAGACAAAAAGATGGAAAGGGAGAAAAAGAGTCAAATAAAAGTGAGAATTGGACTTACGCATTTGTTTTTCATATATTTATTTTATTTTATTTTATATTTGTTATTACTTTCAGGAATGTAGAGGCAGTTTTTTTTCCTTTTTTGCTTATATAAAAGGAAAATGTATAGGAACAGATGGTTATAGAGTAGGGCATTAGTTCTCTCTCTCTCTCTCTCTCTCTCTCTCTCTCTCTCTCTCTCTCTCTCTCTCTCTCTCTCTCTCTCTCTCTCTCTCTCTCTCTCTCTCAACACACGCACATATATAAGACCCTACATTTATTTTCTAACATGCCAATACAACTTTAATGACCCGACCAACATTTTTTTTTCTTTTTCTATTTCCTCAAGTTCCCAGGAATTCATAATATAAAATCGGGTTTTTTAGTTAATCCTTCCTCCTTTCCTTCCAGGCATTATAGCTTGCCTCTCCTTCCCTCCCGTTCTTCATTCCCTCCTCCTTTCCTCCCTCCCTCCCTCCCTCCCTCCCTCCTTCCCTCCCTCCCTCACTCCCGATCCCTTCACTCCTTCCCTCCCGGTCCCTCGCCCCAACCGTCCCCTTCTCCCTCCGACTCCTTCTCCCCTTCTCCCTCCGACTCCTTCTCCCCTCCTCTCCCTTCCTCTCCCTCTCCTCTTCCTATGAGAAGAGACCCACGTAACCAACTTCACTCACTAGAGGTCAAGGCCAGAGAGAGAGAGAGAGAGAGAGAGAGAGAGAGAGAGAGAGAGAGAGAGAGAGAGAGAGAGAGAGAGAGAGAGAGAGAGAGAGAGAGAGAGAGAGAGAGAGAGAGGAATAAAGAAACATCTTTTTAAAACGGTATTAATTAATAACATTTTCTATTGGTTTCTATATATATAGTCTCTCTCTCTCTCTCTCTCTCTCTCTCTCTCTCTCTCTCTCTCTCTCTCTCTCTCTCTCTCTCTCTCTCTCTCTCTGTTGTACCTATCTATTGTTGTATCTCTCTATATGTATCGAGGAAATATTTGAGCTAACTGTATATCATTCATCAATCTTCCTCTTTCTCTCCAAATTAATGATCATATACGTCTTCATGATTCTCTCATTTATTCTCTCTCTCTCTCTCTCTCTCTCTCTCTCTCTCTCTCTCTCTCTCTCTCTCTCTCTCTCTCTCTCATTCTTTCTCTTTTCACGTTTTCGCTTCACGGTTTTTACGTTTTTCTGTCGTTTTCTTTTTCTTCCTCTTCAAGTTTGTTATTCTCAGCGTCACTTTCTTTCATATTTCCTTCTTCTTTTCCTTCTTTTCCTTTCCTTTTTTTCTTATTTTTTCCTTCCATTTTCTTCCTCTTCATCTTTCTCTTCATCATCTCCTCCTCACCCTCATCATCATCAAACTCCGCTGTAATTCTTCCTCTCATTCTTTTCCTCTCTTTCTTCTCATTTAACCACCACACCCCCTCTCTCTCTCTCTCTCTCTCTCTGTTTCGTAATACTTATATATCTTTGTTGTGCATTGAGCCGCAAGTTCCCAATGAGGTGATGGCAACTATCTTGAGCTCACTGATGTAATGCAATGAGAACAGGTAAAGTTACAGGGAATACATAGAGTTACTAGGCCTGTCACACCACTCAGGGTCCCTCTCCCTCTCTCCCTCTCCCACGCACACACACACACACACACACACACACACACACACACACACACACACACACACACACACAGATAATGGCCTATCCTTTCCCATAATGGTATCGCCCTCCATCCCTGCCATTACACCCCCCATCCCCGCTTTACCATTATTATTGACGCATATTTCCAAAACTTCCCGAAATGCGAATTGATCCGTATATATTTTTATTACCGGGGATAAAAGGAATTAGTGGGCGAACGAAAACCAACAATAACAGTTAAAAGTGATGTGTGTGTGTGTGTGTGTGTGTGTGTGTGTGTGTGTGTGTGTGTGTGTGTGTGTGTGTGTGTGTGAGAGAGAGAGAGAGAGAGAGAGAGAGAGAGAGAGAGAGAGAGAGAGAGAGAGAGAGAGAGAGAGAGAGAGAGAGAGAGAGAGAGAGAAAGGAAGGAAGAAAAATCAAAGAAAAAGAAGAAAGAATGAAAAAAAAGAAGAAAACATACAAAAGAGAGTGAAAGAGCAGTGATATTGATTAAAGGCTTGTGTCCCCTGATTTCTCTCTCTCTCTCTCTCTCTCTCTCTCTCTCTCTCTCTCTCTCTCTCTCTCTCTCTCTCTGTTGTGTGTGTGTGTGTGTGTGTGTGTGTGTGTGTGTGTGTGTGTGTGTGTGTGTGTGTGTTTTAGTGATGTATTTTTTTTTTTTTTGCTTCCAGCCTCAAAACGTTCTAATCGATTTTACTTCAATTTTTGCTTACATAATATTTGTTTACATAATTTCCTATATTCAATTACACAAGAATTTCAGAACAGAAAGTCGATGCAATAGTAAAAGAAACATGCAACTTTAAGATTATGCATAAGATCAATATTATGCTTCATATTTGCGTATACAAAACTACATCTGATGGTTTCCGAATGAGTTATCTTTGCGGTAATCAATATCTCGAACACCTGTCTGAAAAAAATAAATAAAACATTAGCTAATTAAACACATCGTCTTCTGTATTATTTATTCAGATTAAGGAACATGAGACTTGCTTCCTTTATTCTTTTCTTGCGGTATAGCGATTGGCAAATGAGCGATAGTGAATAAATATAAGTGGCTCTTCCTTAGTTTTACAGGCCAAGTTGATTCAAGTCATATTAGGTTACTTGATTTTTACTTTTGTTTGTCTTTCGATGTACTTTCTGTCATTGGTGGTGGTGCTATCATTGTTGATGTTCTTACAAGCGGGATCTTTGTGATGGTGGTGGTGGTAATGGTGGTGGTAATTGTTGTAAGGAATGTTGGTGGAGTCAGCTGGGAGTGGTGTTATTTTCTCTGCTGTTACTGATAGTGGTGGTGATGGTTGTTGTGGTGGTGGAGAACGGAGAGGCAGAGAAAAAAAACGATGATTAGATTCCACAGAACTGTTATATAAGCAAAAGGGAGGCGGAAGGAAGGACGAGTGGAGAAAAAGAGAGGCAGGGAGAGGGGGAAGAAAGATTGCACAATCCAACATACCAAAAACAAATACAATAACACAACTATTGCTTCCACAGCCCAAACTATCAATAGACTAACCACACAAGAACAGAACAGAACAGGACAGGACAGGACAGAACAGAGCAAGTCAAGTCTTCCCCCCAAAAAAAGGATGGAAGCCAGGAAAGGTGGAAAAGGAACGTGTCTGGTAAAATGTCTGGGACCAAAACTCTCCCATCTTGTTAGAAAGTTTAGCGGAGGGCTCGTCTGGGTCTCGGCAACCCTCTTGTGGTGCTGCATTATTCACACCTTCCCTCTTCCCTACCTGTCTCCCCCATCACCCTACGGCTCGCGAATTTTCCTCTTAACGCCTTCGGTCCGCCAACCTGAAACACCCCCCCCCCCATCTCTCTCTCTCTCTCTCTCTCTCTCTCTCTCTCTCTCTCTCTCTCTCTCTCTCTCTCTCTCTGGGCAGCACTTCAATTTCCTGTTTCTGAAGGTGATAATTTTTCAGGTACTTCGTCCCTCCCCTCCTATTTTCAATACAGCTCGTTCTCTCTCTCTCTCTCTCTCTCTCTCTCTCTCTCTCTCTCTCTCTCTCTCTCTCTCTCTCTCTCTCTCTCTCAATAAATCAACTTATATCCATCTCCTTATCTATCTCCTCTTTCTTTTCTTCTATCACACTTCCCTTTCCTCCCCTTTCCCTGTTTTTCTCCCCTTTCTACTCCTCACATATCTCCTACTTCTCCTTCTCCTCCTCCTCATCTTTCTTCTACTTCTCCCAGCGCACGGAGCAATAAGGCTGGAGGGAGAGGCAAGCCCTTAGAAAAACGTGGAGCATGTAAGAAGACAAGCAGGATAGGCCGGCACCTTCGATCAGGCGAGTCACGTGGAAAGAGGGAACGAGAAGAAGGAAGAGGAGAAAGAGATGGAGGAGAAGCAGAAGGAGAACCAGGAGGTGGAGGCGGAGGAGGAGGAGGAGCAGGAGGAGGAGGAGGAGGAGGAGGAGGAGGAGGAGGAGCAGGAGGATTTTTCAGGCGGATTTAAGACCACGGAAGGCTTTAGGCAGAAGAAGATTTAGGCGCAAGAAAATTTAGGGCAAGATCTAGATGCGAGAGATTAAAAAGAACAGGGATTCAGAGCGTAAAGTATTTAGGCAGAAAAGGAAGGAAGGGACGAAGAAAGGGCAGGGAAGTTAAGAGAAAAAAGGGAGAAAAGGAGGGAGAGGACGGAAAGAAGAGAAGGGGAGAGAGAGAGAGAGAGAGAGAGAGAGAGAGAGAGAGAGAGAGAGAGAGAGAGAGAGAGAGAGAGAGAGAGAGAGAGAGAGAGAGAGAGTGGAGGAAAATTTAAGGGCTCCGGATTACTGGAAAAGATAATTTGAGTGTGAGAGAAATAAACGGAGAGGGAGTTTGGTGTGAGATATATGGCGGAGCTCGAGGAAAGGAGAAGACATTAGCAGCGACCGAGGCGCGGCAGCAGGAGGGAGGCAGTGAGGGAGAGAGGCGCACAGGCATGAGAGAGAGGGAGGGAAGAAGGAAAGGAGGCGCAAGGCATGAAGAGGGAAGGAAGGAGGGAGGGAGGAAGTAGAGAATAAAGATAAAATGAAAGGAAATGAGTGGAGGATGCATGAGGAGGCAAATTTAAGGAGATAACGATCTGATAACCGCCCGAGCACCATCAGATTATATTGGCAACCGATAAAGAATGACTTATTGGCCGTCTGTAGTTTTACGAAATGAAAATACACAAATGTACGTATATGTGAAAATCGGTAACATTAACAAGCAAATAATGCATTTTACACTGTGATCACTCAAAGCTTCTGATAAAATAGTACGTGTGATTGACTACAAAAATATTGTTATTAACTTGATTTGCCCAAGGCCTTCATTAGATAAAAATCAGATGATATTATTAAAACACACACACACATACACATTACCTTCACCTCTATAAAAGTGAAAAAAAAAAATAATAATAAAAGCAAAAAAGAAAATTTGTTTTAACACCGAAAAGGTGCAACGATCTCTCACCCTCCCATTCCCTTCTGGCAGGAGGAGGAGGAGTAGGAGGAGGAGGAGGAGGAGGAGGAGGAGGAGGAGGAGGAGGAGGAGGAGGAGGAGGAGGAGGAGGAGAAGTGTTCGCCGAGTGTTCCGGACCAACACGGTAACGAGGCAGCACGGACCCCGCTGCTCCCAATTAGATTAATACGGAGCAGATTCATCGAGTGGCAAGAAGAGGAGGAGGCAGAGAGAGAGAGAGAGAGAGAGAGAGAGAGAGAGAGAGAGAGAGAGAGAGAGAGAGAGAGAGAGAGAGAGAGAGAGAGAGAGAGAGAACGGCAGGAGAGGTAATACCGTGAAGGAGAGAGGGAGAGTGGAAGAGAAAGTGATAAGGAAAAATGGAACAAAGGAGAGGAGTAGAGCAACAAAGGAAATAGAGGGCAAGAAAGACAAGAGAGGCTAAAGAAAATAGAGAAAAAAGGAGAGACCGAGAACTGGAAGAAATCTAGAAAGCAAAGAACAGAGGGAATACAGGAAACACGGAGAAGTGCAGGGAATGGAAGAAGGAAAAAATAGAAGAAAGAGTTAGAGAGAGAGAGAGAGAGAGAGAGAGAGAGAGAGAGAGAGAGAGAGAGAGAGAGAGAGAGAGAGAGAGAGAGAGAGAGAGAGAGAGAAAGTTGGGGAAAGAATGAAATAGAGAAAACAAGCAGAAAAAAAAATAGAGCAGACTAAGAAAATGATAGGGAACTGAAGGAAGAGAGAAAATAAAGATAAATTAGTGTAGATGGAAGAATAACATTATATAAAACATGATAATTGAAGAAGACAATAAGGAAACAAGGAAAATGATAAAAGTGGGGAAAAAAAGATACAGATAAAAGTGTACGTAATAGAACAGTTAATATAATGATGATTAATGAGAAAGACAAGAGGGGAGGAACAAAACATATGAATTAAGAAAGATGTGATTAAAGGAAGAAAGGAAGAAACAAAGGAGATAAAGACAACGGGAGAATTGTATTTCCGAAGAGACAAGACTGACAGACAGACAGACATACAGACCGACAGACAAACAGACACAGACAGACACACAGAGATAAACAGAGATGGCAGGACACAGAAAGACAGAGACAGACAGACGAACAGACAGAAAAACACAAATATACAGAGACAAGAGGACAGACAGACAGACAGACAGACAGACACAGACAGACACACTT
Source organism: Scylla paramamosain (assembly GCF_035594125.1). Lineage (NCBI taxonomy): Eukaryota > Metazoa > Arthropoda > Malacostraca > Decapoda > Portunidae > Scylla > Scylla paramamosain. The sequence continues at coordinate 18,317,832 of NC_087156.1, forward strand.
GATCAATAAATAAATGACGAGCAGATGTGTGCATGTGGAGTAATTAGAATGTTTTGCGCAACCCCCTCAACCACACACACACACACACACACACATACACACGGGGCACGCAGCCACGCACGTATGCTTCGCGGTGAGCTCAAGGCAAGGCTACAGAGCAAATCAAACGTACCCATCAATATAAGGTATAACAGAGTCGCGTTCTATATATATATACCAGTACAGCTTTTCTTCTTCCTTCTTCCTTGTAAGTCCTTGTCTTTCCTTGTTTGCCTCCTTGCATCAACATTTCCTTATTCTCCTCACTTCCTTATACATTACTTCATCTCTCTCTTTTTTTTTTTTTTATTTAAACATAGGTACATTATCACCCGAAGGCGCACTGCCGTGTGCAACCTATTTTAGGGGTGTGACACAACACACAAATATAAATATAAAGATATATACATATATATATATTCTTTATGGCTTTATGCTAATATTGTTAGCAGGGGCGTTGGGAACGAGCCCCTCCAGTGGTGTGCTGCTAACTTCACGTCCTGGGTATCCATCCCCCTGATATGAGGGACGGAGGACGCGAAGACGTTCCACAGTCTGGAGACTCGCCCCCAAAAGGTGCGCTGGTGTTGGCTGGAGCGGGAACGCGGCACTTCCACTAAGTCACCAGTGGATAACACCGTTCTCGTGTCCCGCGAGGTGACTCTAGTGGGTAGCCGTAGTCCCGCCAGATGTGGCACACCCTGCACCTGTGGCTTGTGGAACACGTCCCTGCGGTGTTCTAGCGTGTCGACGGGAGCTTCAGGATGGGCTGGGGCACCTGCTGCTTCCACCAGTCGCAGCACCCGTTGCTGGATGCCGTCGAACTTGCTGATGTGTGTTGCAGCACAGGACATCCAGGAGAGGGCGGCATACTCCAAATAAGGCCGTATCTGGGCCTTGTAGAGCAAGAGCCTCCGTCTCCTGTCGAGCAAGCTGGCCACCCTCCTCAAGGAGGAGACTCGGTGTGAGTCCTTAAGGGCAATGTGTTTGATGTGGCGATCAAACCGCAGCCCTCGATCCACCTCCACCCCCAGAATCTTGATGGACTCCTGGAGTTCGAGAGGAAGGCCACCAAAGCGTAGCCCTCCCTCCACTGCTGGCTCGGCAGTGGGGGATCGAGAGACAAGCATTGCCTGTGTCTTCTCCGGAGCAAAGGTCACCTGCTAGCGGGGCCCCCACTCCTGTATCACATCAAGCTGCTGATTGATCTCTTCAGCAGCACGCACACTTTCGTATCGAGGATAGGTACAGGAGAGAGTGCAATCGTCAGCATAAGCTGAGACCGCCGGCAGCTGTCGGAGAAGGTCGTCCACTTAGATGTTCCACAGGACTGGACCCCGCGCCGAGCCCTGTGGCACTGACGCTCTCACCGGGAGGGACTCAGACACTTGCCCATTGACAACGACCTGGAGGGTCCTTTCTTGGAGGTAGTCGCCAAGGAGCTGAAGGTCACCCTGGATCCCCTTTGCGGCTCAGCTTTTCCAGAAGGCCCCCTTCCAGACCCTGTCGAAGGCGCCCGCTATATCCAGGGCCACCACAACAGTGTCGAGGCCGCCGTCAAGGCGTCCTGCCAGCCCCCGGTGAGGAGCATGAGGATATCGGAGGTGGACCGCCCAGGTCTGAACCCAAACTGTTGGTCCGAGAGGAGATAATTGTCCTGGAGGTGGCGACACACCACATCTGCCACCACCCTCTCGAACACTTTCCCCACCACAGAGAGCAGGGAGATGGGTCGATAATTTTTTGGGTCAGACCTGGAGCTCCTCTTGTGTACGGGAACTACCCGGGCCTCTTTCCACACTAAGAGCCAGGTATTTTCCTGTAAGCAGGCAGAGAAGACTGTGGTGAGGGGGACAGCCAGCTCACGGGCACACTGTTTCAAAACGTGCGGGCTGATGTTGTCGGGACCGGTAGCTTTTTGCACATCGAGCCCCTGCAGCAGACGCTCGACAAGCCCCTGCGTCACCTCCACCTTGGTGACAGTCTCTCTGCACTGCTGCTCCAGAAGAGGTGGTGACCTTTCAGGGTCGTCCACCTCCATCTTCCCGGTGAAATGGGTGGCCAGCAGTTGGGCCTTGTCCTTGCTGCTGGTGGCCACCGTTCCGTCGGGCCTTGTGAGAGGAGGGACAGTGTCCTGACGGTTGAGGCCCTGTCTGCCCTTAACAAGGGACCACCAAGTCTTGTTGCCCGCTCCAGGGCCACCAAGCTGGCGCCGCAGGTCCTTCTCCCACCTCCCTACGGCCCACCGGCAGGTCGTCACCATCCTCTTGCAGACCGCACGATGTAGGTCTTTGTTGCGCCGAGTACGACTCTGCTTGTAGCGGAGCCACGCAGAATACTTCGCCTCGGCGGCAACGCGGCAGCGGTAGCCAAACCAAGTTAGTCTGGCGACGAACTCCCGGTGGGGCACGTGTTGCTTCTGGAGCACCAAGAGGCGGGAACTGAAGGCTCGCGCCTGTACCTCCGCTCCACCCCCTCCCTCTCTCTCTCTCTCTCTCTCTCTCTCTCTCTCTCTCTCTCTCTCTCTCTCTCTCTCTCTCTCTCTCTCTCTCTCTCTCAGAGCACCTGCTAAAGCTACGGATGCTGTTACTGAGAGGGAGAGGGAAGGGAGAGGAAGAGGGGGAAGAAATGGAGAGAAGGAAGAAGAGATAACTAAAGAGAGTATAGATGGAGATAGACGAAGGAGTGAGATGAAAGCAGGAAAGGGGATGAGTGTTATGGAAGGAAGGGAGAGGAAGAAATGGAGAAATGGAGGTAGGGAAAGATAGAGGGAGAAATGATTGGATGTATGGAGGAAAGGGGAGAAGGAAGGAGGGAGGAGGGAGGGAAGGGGGGAGCAAAAAGGTGTAGTAGTGTACGGTTATAAACACTCACGACACCAGCGCCGCCCAAACACACTTCCGCCTCCCCACAAGGGTGGCACTTCCGCTTGTTTTTATTTTGCGTGTGTGTGTGTGTGTTTTTATTTTGTGTGTGTGTGTGTGTGTGTGTGTGTGTGTGTGTGTGTGTGTGTGTGTGTGTGTGTGTGAAAGGGGGGGTCAGGTTACGTCAGACGTTAAATGTTGTAATGTAGGTTTGATTCTACGTAATGTTGATTCATGTGTAATCCTTAACTGTTTTGCATTTTTGAGTGAGAGAGAGAGAGAGAGAGAGAGAGAGAGAGAGAGAGAGAGAGAGAGAGAGAGAGAGAGAGAGAGAGAGAGGCAGTGAAACAAAACAAAAAAAAACTCGCATTCCAGTTGACCTCGTCCTCAAAAATTACGGCAAATATATTTCACCTATTTTTTATTTTATTATTTTTTTTTGTGACATCCATTTTTTTTCTTTCAGCTCCCCCCACTAAAAAGTCACATTACCACATATTTACTTAGGCTCACATTACCAAGGCCTGCGTCACGGCCTAGCAAAATGAAAACGGTGAAATAAATATGTGTTTACAGAGCGAAAGAGAAAAAGTTATATTTACCTATCTCTCTCTCTCTCTCTCTCTCTCTCTCTCTCTCTCTCTCTCTCTCTCTCTCTCTCTCTCTCTCTCTCTACAACACACACACATCATCACAAAGCCGAACATTGCTCATCATCCCTGAAAGAAAAATCCAGATAACCCATAAATACCTTGGAGGGGGAGACGAGGAGCGAAATGCCTGTCTGTCTTTCCTCATCTTCCCTTTATTCTTCTGTATATTCCACAGGATTGGATGCTGTTAGGGGGCCAGAGCACGCTGTCCATGGGGCTCTGTTGTTCTGGGATCTATAATGTATCTATACCAGTGTCGTTTTTCTATATGGGTGTTAATGAGGAGCTGAGGTGCTGTAAGAGGTGGTATAAGAGGAGTTCTTTCTTTCGTAGCATGGTTTTATTTATTCATTTTTTTTATTTGTTTTGTTTCTATCCGCTTTGAGAACTGTCCCATTACAGATAGATTGGTGGATAGTTTTATTGACCTCAGTTATTTTTTTGCTTAACTTATACATTACAATACATTATTTGTCCAAATTACAAGAACTATACGATAAAAGCTTTACAACAGCCATTCATTAAAAAATAAATAAATAAAAAGTAAATTATGTATAAAATTCTATTCTATTCCGATTTACACAATAAAATATACGGTTGGGAAGCGCATAACCAAATAAAGATAAAATTATAATAATGATAAAGAAAAACGAGAACGAGAACAGGTAATGACGAGATGCAGCAAAGAGGAAGATGAGGAAAAGGACGACGATGAGAAACTGAGGATGACTGAAATGTAATCAGGACTACGAGAACGAAAATAAAGATGAAGATGAATAACCAGACAATGAGTGAGACGCAATCAGGAGAGGGCAAGGATGATGAAAGGCAATGAAAGACATATAGAAGATAACAGGAAATATGGATAGAGAAATTAACAATAAATAACTGAATAAACTGAACTTGTACGATAAATGTAAATAAGAATACCAAGATGAAATTAGAGGAATACATAAGTGAATGGTGAACGTCTTCATTTTTTACTCTCTGTCTCTCTCTCTCTCTCTCTCTCTCTCTCTCTCTCTCTCTCTCTCTCTCTCTCTCTCTCTCTCTCTCTCTCTCTCTCTCTCTCCGTATTTCGCTTCTTTTTATCTTTCTTTCTCTCGGTCTCAAGCAACACATACACTAGCACCACACTGACGGAGGCGCTGCCGAGGTACAGACAATAGTGGACAGGACGGCATCCCAGTAACCCTGGTGATCTAATTCAGCTTGGGTTCGTATCCTGGCAGTGGTGGATGGCTGCCAACTCACCTACGTATCCTGGCAACCCTTTTTTTTTTTTTTCTTTGACTTAGTGTGGATGATAATACAGGACGAATGGAAGCCTCGGTAACTTAAGACCCAATTTAAGTATAGTAATATTTCGCAGAATAATATGAAGATGGCAAAGTAGGAAATTATTGAAATGTAAAGATAATACACGTTGGTTTCGTGACAGCAATTATTGTGAAGTAAGTCTTTACGTGAACATTACTCAAGCGAAATAACAGGTAATTGTCATTAGTTAAAAAAAAAAAAAAAGCAGGATCGTCAACGGTGAAATAAATGGTGCATGATCACGACACAAAATCCTTGCACATGAAGCTATAATACGCAGCCATCATGTCATTACTTCCGCAGTCAATTTCCACTTTACCTAATTTAGTTTTTAGTGCGCACTGCTGTGAACACTGATGTATAATTATGAACGTAACGCTACACAAACATTATTTTCCACAGTCGCTTTTCAGTCCATGTAATTGAAATATTTTACCTGTGTTGAAATCATAACAATGCAACTAAACTTTTTATTTATTTTCTTTTTACTGCTAATAACACGCATGAAATGGAAACAACTTCGTGTCTTTAGAGATTTTACTATAACATGTTTGGACAGTTACAGAAGGTAAGGGAAGGTATGAAGAATGTAGGATGGGTGGGTAGGGAGATGCTCACCTGCTCGTCTCACCTGCTGACTGACCACTGATGAGACGTCAGACGAAGAGTGGCAGTCATGTCCCTCCTATGATGTGATGTGAATAGGATGTAATGTGACAAAGCTTCATTCAATTCAAGCACTTTCCTTCTAATCTCCTATATAAATCTTCTCTTCTTCTCCCTCCTCCTCCTGCTCTATTCGACAGCAGAGGATTGGCTGGTTCCTCCCCATTTTGTCACTTTCTATGGTAGATGTTTTAAAGATGACTCTCAGTCCGGGAAGGGGACGACGAGAGTTGCTGTCGGCATACACGTAGTATTCATGACTCCCTCCTCCTCCTATGTTACTTTTACGTATTTTGTTCTTTTCTTTATCTACATCTCTCTCGTCTTTCTCTTTTTTTTTTTTTCCTTTTCCTTTTATTCCCCTTTTCTCTTAGTGACGGTTTATACCTCTCTCTTCTTTTCGTTTTCTTCAGTGTCTATAGATGTAGTGAACACCGCATACTAACACCAGACGAGGGCATGTATATGAGGCAAGAAGACACCCTTAATATCGATTTGGTAAACATGATACTAATCACAAACTTCTTAGTTAGATATACATAACTAGGAAGAATCGTACGCAATATTGAGAAACGAGTGAATGCAGAGTAGAGAGAATAGAATAATGTTGTATAATCATTATTTTTTTCCGTTAATACTAATTCAGTTTACTTTAATTGTTCATTCATGCGTATTTTATTGGCACGAAAAAAGGATTAAAAGCAACAGATCATTAGATTCCTCCTCGGTTGCTTAGTTACTCTCTTCTAAATTACTGTAACTAGTGTCATACAAGTGATGATGTCAAAAGGCAATGTTATATCATTAATGGTTCACACTGCAGGAAAGCTACCAGCGAGTTCAGTAAGCAATCTACTTGCACTTTTACAACGAAACCTTTGACGTGACACTCTTCCCTCGTGTGACAGCACATGACGCGCTTACAGGTCGTTCATCTTGCTCTCCGGTGACGCGCTGCAGCTCATTTATTTTCTCTATGATTAATGTTTTATCATCTAATCGCAAGTAAAGTAAGTCAGTATTCATTAAGTCTCGCCAGCAACCCAGTGACACGTTTTCCTCCCCCTGCAGCGCGCGGCAGGCCTCCACATCCTATCATCCACTTCACTCCCGGATGAGGCACATCCATTTAAACATTTTCCTCCCTTCCTCTCAGACTCACTGCACGCTGCTGAACTCCGTGAATACTTGCTACATGAAATAGACGAAAGTGAAGTTTTCTATAAAGTTTTCGGATCAGCAAATCATCGTGAAAAACAAAATGACTGTTCTAATTCCAGTTGAAACGGAAGAGATAAGCGACTTTTTTCCCTCACCTCTAAAAATACGAGAATATATTAAAGACAAGGCCGTAATTCACCTGCGGTCTTAAGCATCACATGGTAGACTCGTTATCCGTGCCTACACCTTCCCGAAGAGAGCTTAGAGCACCTCTTGTTGGCTAATCTGAGGCCTTTCACACACCACACATTCCATGCTCTTACTCAAAAAGGGTGCTAACTGTTGGCTCATTAAGGAAAACCTGCACATTTGAGAGGGGTGCGAACCTTCGTCTGTTAAATTATCTATTAGAACGTCACCTCTGAGCCAGCTGATAACATATGATATACGAATTTTTTAGTGCATGATGAAATATAATAAATGCGTAAGTGTTTGATCTCCTAATAACAAATAAATGGTAAATCAAGGCGTTAATCGTCCAGTGATATAAACAAGTACGTAATTAGAAATATATAAAAGAGATTAAATACCACACAGTATAAATATTTTTATTAGAGACAAACTTTCCCAAGAACTGTCAGTAAATTGTTTCAAACTGAATTACAAATATGGCCAAAACTAATATTATGTGAAAGTGGGTCGCAGGAAATTTAAAGGCGCATTTTCCTTTCAATTTCTATTTTGGTCCCTGACGGCGACAACACCATCATTAGCATTACTTCTACCGCCGCCCACGAGGAGGGAAACGTTTACCAGGCACGTGGTCATCTTCCCACCTCCACCCACGCTACTCCCACCGGTGTTATTCTAATCGATATCACTCCCATGCATCTTACTCCCAGCAATCTGTTCTCATCTATGTTGCTCTCACTCAACTAACTCTTATCTACTTTACTCTCATTCATCTTACTCTCTTCACACTTAATTCTCACCCACTTTACCCTCAGCCACTTAATATTCATCCACCTAACTCTCACCCATCTAACACTCACCCGCTTAACATCCTCCACTTTATTCCAATCCACCTTGTTCTCATCAACCTTGTCTTCTCCCACCTTACTTACTGTTACACATTTTCTTTTCGCTTTAATCTCACTAAAGTAATTCTCACCCACTTTTCTCTTACCCACGTAATATTCAGCCACTTTGTTCTCAACCACATTACCCTCACCCACCTTACGCCTACATATATTAATTCCACCACCATTACTTTACACAGAAGCTTCTAAGAATCAATTTTACGTGACATACAATAGACAAAAAAAGAATAAAAATGTGATGCAACAGTATAATATATAATGAAATGTAAATAGCTGTATATTTAGTGTTGATCTATCTGTACTGCCAGGAATGTTTGTGTGTTTTATTTGGTTACGGTGGTAGATGGTGATAAAAAAGTTCAATTATTATCCATTATCTGATACTGTTGTTGTTGATTTTATTATTACTACTACAACAACTACTACTACTACTACTACTACTACTACTACTACTACTGCTACAACCACTACTATCTCTACTACTGCTACTACTATCATCATCATTAATACATTAACATCAATAGAAAAGATAAAAATCATACTGATTGTAGAAGCATTCAAATATGACAATCACAATAAAATCACTCTTGCTGAGAATGGACTACAAGAATGGAACTAAATTACTGATAAGGTGAAGCTACATCTGAATTCACACACACCTGACACTGAGGTAGTAAAGTCTGATTAAATGCCCCCTCCCCACCATCTTTCTCTCTCTCTCTCTCTCTCTCTCTCTCTCTCTCTCTCTCTCTCTCTCTCTCTCTCTCTCTCTCTCTCTCTCTCTCTCTCTCTGAATGATCAGGTTTGACAGCAAATAGAGGGCAGGAATGAGGAGGACGGCAGAGACGGATGGGCGGGGCCTGGCCAAGCTACATCACAGTGCTATCACGGAAACAGACGGCGATTTCCCTTATAATCAAAAGAATCGGACAGGTTTCCGAAGAGAGAGAGAGAGAGAGAGAGAGAGAGAGAGAGAGAGAGAGAGAGAGAGAGAGAGAGAGAGAGAGAGAGAGAGGAGCAGAAGAGAGGGGGCTTAGGCCTATTCGAGGGAAAAATATTACTGGTACAAAATATAAAATTTAAAAGATATGTAGAGGGCTTGGGAAGGGTGACTCGTGGATGGTAGATGGGGATGTAGTGGAGGGAAGGAAAAGAGGAAGGAAGGGAGGGACAGAGAGAGTGAGGAAGGGAGATGTATATCTAGAAAAAGAATGTATAAAAATATATATATACGTTGTACAGCAAACTAAGCATAAAGAGAAATAAATAAATAGAATAGGTAAATTAAAATGAAAACACGTAAAGAAATATGTAAATCATGATAAATAGCAAAAAAACATTTGTGAAACAGAGCATAAAGTTAAAAAAAGAAAATGAAATATGGAAAATATAATGAACAACAAGAGAAAAAAGTATATACATGTATTAGAAAATATGCAAACTATGTAATACTCATGAGTAAATGAACTATATATGATAAAATATGACACCAGTTCACCATTATTAAAAATTCCATTAAAATTGCAACTTCAATTAACTTTAGTAGAACCTCAAGGTCATTTCTTTTGTTGTCATTCACCTAATAGAAAATAACCCCCCCCTCTCTCTCTCTCTCTCTCTCTCTCTCTCTCTCTCTCTCTCTCTCTCTCTCTCTCTCTCTCTCTCTCTCTCTCTCTCTCTCTGGTAGCGAGGGACACTTGCTAAGAATAACTGCAGACCTAAGACCCTTACCCATCCCCTTTTTCCGGAAGGGTCAAGAGGTAGGGGGAGAGAGAAGTCAAGGAAATCAGAGAGGGGAGGGTGAGAAGGGAGAGAAATGGTAAGGGAAGATGAAAGGGGAGAGAAAAGAGAGGAGAAAAGCAGGACAAGGGAATGGAAGGGAAAGAAAGGAACATAGAAAAGAGAGGGGAAACGAAAGGGAAAAGGAAGTGAGGGAATGAGATAAGGGAGGGAAGGAAATGGAGGGAAGGAAAAGGAAGGAAATGGAGGGAAGGAAAAGGAAGGGAAGGGATGAGAAGGAAAGGATGGAGAAGGGAAGAAAGAGAGAGAGAGAGAGAGAGAGAGAGAGAGAGAGAGAGAGAGAGAGAGAGAGAGAGAGAGAGAGAGAGAGAGAGAGAGAGAGAGAGAGACATGCATACATACAGACAGATAATTCGTACCATCTACTGAAAAAAAAAGTAAAAAAAAAAAAGAAACACCACATCTACATTACTACACTGAAGTCAGCAGCAGCACGCGTATAGAAGAGACAGCAATGATAATTAAACCGTAGCAAGACACGGCCCCTCCAGTCTCAGTTAATACACTGTGTCGTGAAGTATTTCTGCCACGGTTGAGAGAGAAAAGAGACACAATCTGGTATATAGTGTGGCTTCACTTAATGTAATTTTCCATGTAACTAACAAAGTCTACCTTCCCTTTTTAAAGACGAGAAGGCGAAGCTAGTAGATTTTCTGGTGAGTCTTGAGTGGTTGGTAGTCTCTCTCTCTCTCTCTCTCTCTCTCTCTCTCTCTCTCTCTCTCTCTCTCTCTCTCTCTGATTCTCGTGTCAAACTGATTTTCTCCTGGTTTTATTTTCTTGTTTTCTCATTTCTACTTATCATATTCTTTGTTTTCTTTTATTGTTATTGTCCATCTGTTAACACACACACACACACACACACACACACACACACCCACATTCTCTCTCTCTCTCTCTCTCTCTCTCTCTCTCTCTCTCTCTCTCTCTCTCTCTCTCTCTCTCTCTCTCTCTCTCTCTCTCAGCATGTATATATGTATTTTCACTGTTTCCCTCCATCTGTTCTTTCTCTCACCTCCATCACTCCTTTTCGGCAAACAAAACAATTTCTCCCGCCTCCCTTTCCTCCCTTCCTCCCTCCCACCTTTTACAGACTTCCATCTAGCTTGGCCCCGTGCCTGCCTCCTCCTCCTCCTCCTCCTCCTCTACATGATTCGGCCTCCTCTTCTCTCTCTCTCTCTCTCTCTCTCTCTCTCTCTCTCTCTCTCTCTCTCTCTCTCTCTCTCTCTCTCTCTCTCTCTCTTCTACACAAATTATTCACTCACTACTCTTTTTTCTCCTTCCTTATCCCCTTCCTCCCTCCCTCTCTCTCTCTCTCTCTCTCTCTCTCTCTCTCTCTCTCTCTCTCTCTCTCTCTCTCTCTCTCTCTCTCTCTCTCTCTCTCTCTCTCTCTCTCTCTCTCTCTCTCTCTCTCTCTCTCTCTCTCTCTCTCTCTACTCTCGTCAAAATTATCGTCATTGTGTCAGTCAGTCAGTCAGTCAGGTTGGCAGGGGAAGACGATTTAAAGACGATTAAGGCGCGTCTGCCATTGGTGCCTCCAAGACTAATGGCCTGCCGCCTTAATGACTCGCTGGGTCACCGGTCACCTGCCCTACTGGTCGATCTGCCTGTCAGGGTCATCGGAAATTGGATTATTAGGTGCTAGCGAGGCTCCAATAATGACCTATTATTTTGATCGCTGCGTCGCCTCCTCCCTTGCTGTCTTGAGAGCCGCCCGTGCTGGTGGCTTGTTAATTAGGGTGACGGTGAGTGAGATAATTAGTCATTTGGGGTTGTGGGTGGAGTACTGATTTGCATGCTAGGATGGAATGTATATAGTATATATCCCAGGTGATCTGTTGGTTTAGAATGGAGGTGTTGGTGGAGTTGTTTCCACGAGTGAAATGTGTGTGAGGGAATAGGATGCGATGCAGCACAGTTCCTTCCTGTCCATTTCTCCCTGAAGAAAAAAAATGCTGAAAAAGACGACTTTTAGCATATATATATATATATATATATATATATATATATATATATATATATATATATATATATATATATATATATATATATATATATATATATATATATATATATATATATATATATATATATATATATATATATATATATATATATATATATATATATATATATATATATATATATATATATATATATATATATATATATATATATATATATATATATATATATATATATATTAAGAACATAAGAAATAAGGGAAGCTGCAAGAAGCGACCAGGCTTACACGTGGCAGTCCCTGTATGAAATATACCTACCTATTTCCATATATTTAGATAGATAGATAGATAAATAGATAGATAGATAGATAGATAGGTAGGTAGATAGACATAACTAATACATGATGCTGTATACTGAAATTAATGAATTTGCGCGAAAACCATAAACTTTGCTTATTTTACTACATCGCAACACATGGCATTCTATATGAAGAACCAGCAGATATCAATAAATTCGGTTGAAACATGCAAGACAATAAAAAAAATATTTATCTACATCTGGTTCTTTTAGTTGATATTAAAGCTAAAGTCCTTCTGCTCCCGACAGCAAGCCAACCAGACTCACTCTAATATAAAGAAAATCACAAAATTAAACAGTGGGGTAGTAAAAATTTACTTTTTAGAATTTGTGTATACGCTTTCCTTCCCTTTCGTGGTTTGGAATTTGAATGAAGCATTTTTTTTTATCTCCTCTAACCAAGCAACCACACCAACTTATCAGCCAAACCAGCCAGCCAGCCAGCATCTATCCAGTCATTCTCCCAGCCAGCCAGCCAGCCAGCCAGCCAGCATCTATCCAGTCATTCTCCCAGCCAGCCAGCCAGCCAGTCTCCGAGCCAGTCATCCTACAGTGCAATCAGCCAGTCAGCCAGCCAAACAGCCACCTACCTACCCTGTAAGCCATCCCACCAGCCAGCAAGTCAGTGTCCTCACCACCCAACGATCCAACTAGTCAGTCAGTCCCTCTCCCAACCAGCGACCCAGCCAGGAAGAGAACCAGCAAGGTGGACACAATTTTACGTAACGAGACTCGCAACATTACGGACATTAGTGATAAGGTATACCGTATTTCGTCTTACAACACGCCGCCTCAACCCATAATTAAAGTAATTAACATTTGATTCCATTACTTACAAGGGAGACGCAACTCTCCCAAACTCCCCAACTTTAAATTAGATGATAATGATGATCTTTGGCCTTAAGGATTATCGACAGAGGGATCATTAAGGCCATAAATTGGGAGAAATAAACAACGACTTTTTATACACGTATGAACCGAGCGCAAGGTGGCTGGGGAAGAGAAAAGGGAGAGGGTAGAGAGGAGAAAACAGAGAGGAGAGAGCAGGGAGAGCAAAGAAAGGAGAGCACCGCATCGTAGCATCATTCCAATGCCTTACTATCAATTTGCACCTCCTGCACCTGCGTCCTCGAGATGTTACGGGCCATATACCGTAACCATTTACAGGTAAATATCCCCAGTGAACTTTTATACACAAGTTTGCCGAAAGGATTATTCCATTCGTGATAAATTGATGTTAGGTAAAGTTATTTATCAAGGGGAGAATGATTTTTTTAGGGGTGATATTTTCATGGAGAAGAATTACAGAGCAGCATTTACTTGGCATTGAAAAAAAAGCACTACTGACTATCTCTTCCTCCTCCACTGGCAACTAACATAACAGAGCGCATCAAACACAACAGACGCACATCGAGCAAGGAAATAAACCATAATTTTTATCTCCACAGCGACATATAATATATAATCCCTCAATCTCTTTTTCTGGAGAGAGAGAGAGAGAGAGAGAGAGAGAGAGAGAGAGAGAGAGAGAGAGAGAGAGAGAGAGAGAGAGAGGGGGGGGCATTAAGTTGCTTTTTATACCCCTTTTTTACAACACGGGCCTGTTTCCATCTGTCTAAAGAAAAGAATTCTTGATGCATTAAGCACAAAACATCACATTAAAAAAAAATCCCCCTCCCTCTCTCCCACACCAACACAGATACACACTCCCCCTTTCCGCCCTCTCTTTCCCGGAACACCCCCTACACTTTCCTCTTTCTCTTTCTACCCATTTACTCCTCCCTATTTCTCTCTGCCCCAAGCCCCGTGACCCCCGTGGCGGCAAAACAGAATCTTTGTGCTTGGAAATTACCGCAGTGTGTAGTTTAATATTTTAACAGAAGGAGGCCTCGCTGGGAGTAATTCAGGGCGGGAAAGGGGGCGTTATTCTTAGTAGTTGTTTCCATTAAGAGTGGGTGATGAGAGGCCACCGACACATTATATTCTCGTTGAGTGCGCCGACGCTCTGCCACCCTTGATAACCTAAATTTGGTTTACGACGCGACCTGAGACTCTTGTGCCTTGGCGTGTGTGTGTGTGTGTGTGTGTGTGTGTGTGTGTGTGTGTGTGTGTGTGTCCTCTCTCTCTCTCTCTCTCTCTCTCTCTCTCTCTCTCTCTCTCTCTCTCTCTCTCTCTCTCTCTCTCTCTCTGTGTGTCTGTGTCGCACTAAACTGAAGGGTCCACGAGGCTCCTCCAAATGAGGTCGATCCCACGAGGCCCCGAGACCTTGTGTTACCAAGACTCTCACTTTTTTTTTCTTTTCTCTTTGTCCTTTTTTTCTTTTTTTTTCTTTTTTTTTAAATTTCGTCTTTCTACACTTTGTTTTTTTTTTTAATTAATATTTCATCCATTTATCTGTAGGAGCTTTTATTTACTTCCTTATGTATGTATCTGTCTAATTCTCTCTCTCTCTCTCTCTCTCTCTCTCTCTCTCTCTCTCTCTCTCTCTCTCTCTCTCTCTCTCTCTCTCTCTCTCTCTCTCTCTCTCTCTCTCTCTCTATTTGTATGTTTATATATCCATCCTTCTATCTGTATGTCTTTCTACATTGCTGTCTATATGAGAGTAAGGTAATATATTATACATAAAGGCATGAAAAAAAATAAAAGATCCTTAGATTCTGTTCGAGCTGTTTAATTACGCTACAATAATTACAAATAGGAAAAGGATATGAAAAGAGAGAGAGAGAGAGAGAGAGAGAGAGAGAGAGAGAGAGAGAGAGAGAGAGAGAGAGAGAGAGAGAGAGAGAGAGACGGTAATCATGGCGATATTCTATTTTTCTTTGCGTGAGGAACGAGCACATAAACAAGCACTTGCCTGAATCACTACGCATCTACGAGTCCTTGAAAGGCAGCTAAAAGACACAGTTTACGCAAATTCAACGTATAGGGAAGATTGAAGAAATCTCGTCCACTATTAGTTAAAAAATAGTGTTTCATTAATCGAAATATCCATGAGGAAAAATCTTTAGTTTTAAATGCTAAAAATTGTTGTCTTACTACTCGAAAAAAAAAAAAAACACTTACTGCCGCAAAATATACTGATCTGCTCTAGTTTATGAAGCAATTTTACATCTGATTATAGTGTGTGTGTGTGTGTGTGTGTGTGTGTGTGTGTGTGTGTGATATTTGCTCAGTCATATTGTGAAAGTTGCAATTTGAATGTATTTGTTTAGTAATGAAGTGTCTGAGTTATTTGTACTGTTTGGGTATTGAAAGTTACATTAGTTGTCTTCCTATCTTGCAAAGCTTTTTAATAAACGTTAATGCATATCAATGTGTGTAAAGCTGCCATTATCTAACTCTCTCTCTCTCTCTCTCTCTCTCTCTCTCTCTCTCTCTCTCTCTCTCTCTCTCTCTCTCTCTCTCTCTCTCTCTCTCTCTCTCTCTCTCATGAAACAAACCAAGGCCTGGATAACAAAAGTGTTGCAACAGAAAAAAAAAAAAAAAAGTCACCATGAAAACAGAGGAAACTTTTGGCCAAGAAACAGAAAGCGACAAGGAAAAAGTGAAACGCCAGAACAATACCAGGAAATGGAAACAGGACACAGAAGGCAAATAACACGATAAAATAAACACACACACACACACACCAGGAATACACGAAACGAAAGCTTTAATAATACTACTACTCAATTATCTACTTATCTATTATTTATTCTACATTACTGATACAACACCAATAATAATTTCCTTTTAGAATATATATTTATATTCATATATATATATATATATATATATATATATATATATATATATATATATATATATATATATATATATATATATATATATATATATATATATATATATATATATATATATATATATATATATATATATATATATATATATATATATATATATATATATATATATATATATATATATATATATATATATATATATATATATATATATATATATATATATATATATATATATATATATATATATATATATATATATATATATATATATATATATATATATATATATATATATATATATATATATATATATATATATATATATATATATATATATATATATATATATATATATATATATATATATATATATATATATATATATATATATATATATATATATATATATATATATATATATATATATATATATATATATATATATATATATATATATATATATATATATATATATATATATATATATATATATATATATATATATATATATATATATATATATATATATATATATATATATATATATATATATATACATATATATGTGTGTGTGTGTGTATGATTATATATATATATATATATATATATATATATATATATATATATATATATATATATATATATATATATATATATATATATATATATATATATATATATATATATATATATATATATATATATATATATATATATATATATATATATATATATATATATATATATATATATATATATATATATATATATATATATATATATATATATATATATATATATATATATATATATATATATATATATATATATATATATATATATATATATATATATATATATATATATATATATACATATATATATATATATATATATATATATATATATATATATATATATATATATATATATATATATATATATATATATATATATATATATATATATATATATATATATATATATATATATATATATATATATATATATATATATATATATATATATATATATATATATATATATATATATATATATATATATATATATATATATATATATATATATATATATATATATATATATATATATATATATATATATATATATATATATATATATATATATATATATATATATATATATATATATATATATATATAATTTTTTTTCATACACACACACACACACACACACACACACACACACCAGGAATACACGAAAAGAAAGCTTTAATAATAATACCACTCAATTATCTATTTATCTTTATTATTTATTTTACATTACTGATACAACATCAATAATAATTTCCTTTTAGATTATATATATATATATATATATATATATATATATATATATATATATATATATATATATATATATATATATATATATATATATTTTTTTTTTTTTTTTTTTTTTTTTTTTCATCATCGTTATCTTATATATTATTTGCCTTGAGATAGGAAATGAGCCTTGTACACGCTGGTAAACAGGAGACTCTCCCATTATTTTTTTTTCCCCCTATAAACAGCCCCTACCAGTGTCTCTGATAGGAAATAGAAGGATCTTATGACTGTAGAGAAAATAACAATGGTGAGAATAACATGAAGAAGAGGAATATAGGAGTATCGATAAGAAAGTAAGATAAAAATTTACAGAAGTTGATTAAAGAAAAAAAAAGCAGATTGAAAAGTACAAAGAAAAAAATAAGAGTAGGAGAAGATTATGAACGAAACGCCAAAGGAAGAAGAGGAGAGCCGATAGAAAAAAAAAATAGGAGCAAAAAAGAAAATATAAAAAAGAGAATGCAGGGAAAAAAGACGCTACAAAAATTAAATTAAATAAAAAAAGCCAATAAAAAAAACACGTGATAGAAAAGGTATGGAGAATAAAAAAGAACAAAAAATATTAAAAAAAGACAGAACAAGCAAAAATATGGAAAGAGAGAATGTTAAAAAAGGAGACAGAAAACAGAGAACAATACGTAATATTTACGAAAGGGATGAGATAAGGGAAATTTCGATAAAGAGAGGAGGCTGAAAGAAATGGAAAAGGATACAGGCAGACAAGGAAGAAGAGGAAATTATGTTAACTGTATCAAAGAAAGGATGGAATATGCAATACGGAGGCGGTAAAGGAGGCAAAGGAATGCACGAAGGAAAAGAAAAGAGATAGATAGAAGGAAGAAAATGAGAAAATGGAAAATTCAAAACGGATAGAAACTGGATGAGGATAAGGAGGAGGAGGAGGAGGAGGAGGAGGAGGAGGAGGAGGAGGACAAGAAGAACAAGAACAAAAAAAACAAAACTAACACCACCATTAACACAAAGAACAAGAATAACACGCACAAAACAAGCACAAACAACAACAATAATAATAACAATAACATTTACACCATCAACACCACCAACAATAACAACAAACCCACCCTCCAAAACACACAACTGTCTCCCACCCACCCACTCCCCAACAATACCTTCCTTCCGTCGTTTCTTCGTTGCTTATTTACTTTCTTGCTTGCTTTCCTTTCTTACCCCCCGCCCGCCTGCTCGTTCGCTCTTGGGTACAACTTCTGAAAGCAAAAATTCGAGGCCGCAAAAGCCAGCAGGACCTTCATGGTTGGACTTATGCCTCAGGACGCAACAGGGACCTACCATTATGATCCCCTGAACCAACAAGAGAGTAAAGAATGGAAGCTACAGGGGCGGGGGGAAGGCAGAGGCGGAGGAGGAGGAGGAAGAGGAGGAGGAGGAGGAGGAGGAGGAGGAGGAGGAGGAGTAGGAGGAGGAGGAGGAGACAGGGCACTGAGATGTGGAAGACACTCTTCTCCTCCACTCGCTAGCTCGCCGCGGGGTTATTCTCCTTCGTGGTAGTGGTGGGGTTCGGTGACGGGGAGACACACTAGGTCGAGGTCGAGGTCGTCTCTCTCTCTCTCTCTCTCTCTCTCTCTCTCTCTCTCTCTCTCTCTCTCTCTCTCTCTCTCTCTCTCTCTCGTTTTGTTGCATCATTCTCTCCTTTTTCTATTGATTTTTTTTCTCTTCACGGGATTTTTTTTTTTGTGTTTTCCTGGTTTGAAATGTTGGCTGTTCTATTGTGTGTGTGTGTGTGTGTGAGAGAGAGAGAGAGAGAGAGAGAGAGAGAGAGAGAGAGAGAGAGAGAGAGAGAGAGAGAGAGAGAGAGATTGAATACGTTCGCGTGCACACAAATGTATATCCTTATTTTCACATTATCAGATTATAATGTTTTATAGATAAGGAAGATTAATCTCTCTCTCTCTCTCTCTCTCTCTCTCTCTCTCTCTCTCTCTCTCTCTCTCTCTCTCTCTCTTTTTCTTCCCATCCTTTTCCGTTTTCTCCTTTACTATTTTCTTTCTTCACTTTCTTCTTTTTTCCTTCTTCCACTTCTTCTTTTCTTCTTTTCCTTCTTTACCATTTTCTTTCCTTCCTCTTTTTCCTTTTTCCTTCTTAAGATTTTTTCTCCTTTCGGTCTGCACTGAAGCGATAGTTTGGGGTCGTCCCCGCCATGCTGGACACTTCCAGACACCGACTTTCCAAGACTAGAAAGTCGAGCAACACATTCCTTTCCTGACCCTCCGAGAATCCTCACCACTTTTCGCCTTACAGCACCACCCACCAACCCACCACACACACACACACACACACACACACACACACAGAGCCACACGCAGAGAGCCACACACACAGCTTTGGGGAAAACAAGGAAAAAATTGGATAACATCAATCGCATATACGCAACGTAGGCAGGAGGCGTCGGGACCGATTCGGAGTGGCTCTGCAGCAAGACAGGACCTTATTGGGATCTATTACTTTGATTTACAGCAGCGCTCGAGGCCAGCAATCAGAGAGAACGACGTGGGAAGCGACAAGACCGACTTCCTCCTGCGTGGACGTCATCTGTCACTCCTGACGACGCCAACTTGCTGCACTGATTCTGAATATATAGGAGAGCTACCCTTCCCGACCCTGCTTTATCAGCCCACCACACAGACACACACACACACACAAACACACACACACACACACACACACACACACACACAGTGGGAGTGGCTGAAGTCACCACCTATCAGTGTCAGGCGGAGGTGAGGTAAGGATCAGGCACCCTCAGCCAGCCCTGCCACCCACGCCCTTACCGCCTTCTCCCCCGACCCTCTAATGACCCGGAGAATGAAATATTAGGCCGCCTTATTTGTCGTTGTGGAGGTGCTGTGTTTTCAGCCTCTGTGTTCCTCTCTTTCACTCTCTCCTCCTCCTCCTCCTCCTCCTCTCCCTACTCCCTTCCTAAAACACTCGTCATACTTTCCTCTCCATGTCTCCACCCCTCCATCGCTTTTTTTTATCATTCTCTCTCTCTCTCTCTCTCTCTCTCTCTCTCTCTCTCTCTCTCTCTCTCTCTCTCTCTCTCTCACCCAAGGAAATAATCGAAAAAAAAAAGAGTACAAGGGAAATAAAAAAAATCGGAATAAAAATCTGACGTATGCAGGTTATGTTTCGAGAAAGTGATCTTGAATACGAGAAGAGAAGGAAACGAGTGATGTATTGTTAACTGTGAGAGAAGGCGCAGTGAGACAAAAACTGATGCAGATTATAAGTAACGGAAGAGAGAGAGAGAGAGAGAGAGAGAGAGAGAGAGAGAGAGAGAGAGAGAGAGAGAGAGAGAGAGAGAGAGAGAGAGAGAGAGAGAGAGAGAGAGAGATCCACCTCTCTCTCCCGCAGCAACCACTCCCCCTTATCTCCTCTCTCATCACATTTGGACTAGTCTATACGCGGCTGTGATTTATCGCCGGAATAAATCGTAGATGAATGTGGAATATACTGGCTTCCGATAACTGCGATTCCTGCCTTGTCATGGCCCGCCCGGGATAAGAAGGCGGAGAGGGATTGCCAACATTTATATAGATTGAGAAGGATCAGTTACAATATGTATCAAGCCCAGTAGGGGAACCTGGCTGACTTAAGAAATCATAGTCATTCCCCTAAGGAGGTAGGAAGAGGTGAATGTGTGTGTGTGTGTGTGTGTGTGTGTGTGTGTGTGTGTGTGTGTGTGTGTGTGTGTGTGTGTGTGTGTGTGTGTGTGTGTGTGTGTGTGTGTGTGTGTCAGGGTTGCCTTTTTTGTGCTCATCTGGGCCCGGTGACTGATGAAGGTCGCTTTGTCAAGGTACTTCCCCCTCTATTTCTATACCGTTCGTAATTGCGGCGGCGGCAGAGAGTAAGAGACGAAGGTTAATGATGGAGTGAACGCCATTAATCAGGTACTGGCAGCCATTTTTCTGGGTGGGGAGGCGAGAAAAAAAAGCTAATAGTTTAATAATGGGAAAACGGAGATGGTCTTACTGGGACACTAAGACTGAAAGGCCAATCGTTGTTAATCCAAATAGAACAAAGTTGATTCTGTTTTTAGCGCGTGACATTTATCGCTTTACTACGAAAGGTCAAAGCGTAAGTAAGTAGTAATACGTAAGACTTAAAGGTAACAATACTACAATAATTTAATGTAATCCAACGACAAACCACAGATAAAAACACACTATTAATCTACATCACGAGAATACATGGAGTGGAGGAGGGAGAGCCAGTAGTGACAAAGTGTATTAATAAAGCTGTATACTCCCTTCTTCCCATCCCTCATCCCTTTACGAGACATTCCTTTCCTTTCCCTCCTTCCCTCCTTTACCTCCCAGTCAACTAACTCCGTCCTTCCCTCCTCTCTTGCCCTTCAGCCTCCTTTCCTCTCCCTCCTTCGCGGTACTTTTGCCAGCGCGCTAATGAAGTGTGTGGTGAAGCTGACACACTGCTATCTTTGTGTGCATAATAGAACACCTCTTGTTTGGCTGGAGGTGTGTGTGTGTGTGTGTGTGTGTGTGTGTGTGTGTGTGTGTGTCTGTGTGTGTGTCTTTACTTAGTCGTCTGTACACACACGCGCGCGCGCACAAACACACACACACACACACAC
>NC_087156.1:18344496-18354496 GCF_035594125.1 Scylla paramamosain
AACTGTATTCATATGGGCGAGTGGCCGCGACTAACACGGAGTAACAGCAAAATGTGCCTCCGCATCTTCAGCATTTTCCTCCTTTGCACACAAGCGGGTTTGCAACATTCTGTGCTGCAGAATCAGAATAACCAAAAGGGGACGGCTAAAACATATGAGATGCAGCACATACGAGAGTTACACACGGGAAACGGAGAGTGACAGGAAGATACATAAACATATATACCCGTATTCTGAACCGCTTTGCTCCATCGTTTTTGTCCGGACTGTTTTCAAGAGCCACAAAGATTATTGGTTGGGTTTTTCAAAGTGTTTTTTTTTTTGCCATTGATGCTGGATACTTGTTAATCTGTTAGTAGAATTATGATAACACTCTTGAAAAACCCTCCGAAACCTCTCCTAGAAAACGTTATAAGTAAAGGTATTCAGAAAACGTTTTTTGTTCTTTCGTTTAGACGGTTTTCAAAAGCTATAATTCGGTGGCCTTTCAGGGAGACTTTATGCCAATGATGCTGGATATTTGTTAAACTATTGGTGGAGTCATGGAAACACTCTTCAAAACCTTTATAACTTCCCCTAGAGCACGTAAGGACACACACACACACACACACGCACTGTTCCTTTACCTCACCTGACAATCATTAAGACATCCACAAAGGTGCGCAGGTACTGCCTTTCCTTCACCTACTGAACAATCCTTCATGTGTACCCTTGCTATAACTTATCTTCCAAACAACAACCGCTTATACTTACTGTACCCTCCCTTCCCTCTCACCCTTCCCTTCCATTTTCTCCACGCCCCTTAGCACTAGCTCAACGAAAACACCGCAGGAACCAGCAGCTCACCCCAGGCACACGGGGGATAATAAATCACCATCCAACCTTGAACCATCAGACTGTATCGGCCCAACCATCTTGCTGGCCACGTCCCGGTGTGAAGGGGCGCTGGCGGTGGCGGTGGTGGTGGTAGTGTTACACGAGAGAGAGAGAGAGAGAGAGAGAGAGAGAGAGAGAGAGAGAGAGAGAGAGAGAGAGAGAGAGAGAGAGAGAGAGAGAGAGAGAGAGAGAGAGAGAGAGAGAGAGAATCATGTCTGCGGAAGGTAAAGTGGGTCGAGAGGCCACTATTTAGATGAGGAGGAGGAGGAGGAGGAGATGGAGGAGGAGGAGGAAAAGAAGGAAGTAGTGGTGGTGGTGGTGGTGGTGGTGGTGGTGGTATCGAAAGAGAAAGAAGAGCAGAAGAGAGAGAAAAGAGGGAAATAAAACAGAACTGAAGAAAGAACTCAAAGTTAGAAGAGGCGAGGGAAATTTGGAATGAAAGGAAAATGTTGGTTACGGATAAAGCGAGGAAAAGGAGAGGAGGGAGGGAGGGAAGGAGGGAGAAAGAAAATGAAAGAGGACAGGAACAGGGAGGGAAGGAGTGATAGAATGGAAGAAAAGTGGATGAGGGAGGAACAGGAAAGAGGAGGAGGAGGAGGAGGAGGAGGAGGGGTAAGAAGAGAAGAAGAAGAAGAAGGAAGAGGAGGAAAGAGACGTAACAAACGATGCGGACGTGAGCGAGATTAAAGAAGAGAAAATAGAAATAAGGAAAAAATAAAAGAGAACTCACGAAAGGAAATGGGGACAAGAGAACGAGTAAATATAAGAATGAAGTACAGAAAAAAGGAAACCTCAGTATAATGATCTAATGACACCTGAAATTAAGGACGGTTGGAAGAGCGTTCAGGTGTGATGTTACCTTTCACCTCCATGACACTGATTTACCACACCCAGAGGAGGAGGAGGAGGAGGAGGAGGAGGAGGAGAAGATGAAGAGAAGACAGTACGAGATGATAGGAAGAGAGAGGGAGAATAGGATCAAGAGAAGGAAAGGTAGCAAGAATAAGGGAGAGGCAGGTGATAGTAAATCATGGGAAAGGAAATGACAGAATGAGAAGAGTGAAGAATGAAAAAA
This sequence comes from Scylla paramamosain, assembly GCF_035594125.1. Lineage (NCBI taxonomy): Eukaryota > Metazoa > Arthropoda > Malacostraca > Decapoda > Portunidae > Scylla > Scylla paramamosain. The sequence goes on from NC_087156.1 coordinate 18,346,448, forward strand.
AAAAAGAGAAGGTGGACAGAACCAAGTGAAGGAAGGATAAGAAGAATAAGAGAGAGGCAGGTGATAGCAAGTGATAGGGAAGGAAATGAGAGAGAGTGAGGAGAGAAGAATGAAGACAAGAAGGGAGAAGAGCTAATTATTCCACGAAAGGTGTTGTCTCATACACTTAACAACAGGTGGGGATGTCATTTAATGATTTATATCCAGCAATAGCGCGCTGAATAAAAGTGGAATTGAGAGCCTTTTACTCTTGAATGTCGTAAATGTATATAAACGCTAGAGAGAGAGAGAGAGAGAGAGAGAGAGAGAGAGAGAGAGAGAGAGAGAGAGAGAGAGAGAGAGAGAGAGAGAGAGAGAGAGAGAGAGAGAGAGAGGTCTTGCAAAAGGTCTAAAAGGAGCCCTGGGAACGCGAAGGATCTGCAGGGGGAGGGAGAGCAGCATGGAAACCAAAGGGAAGGAGTGTAGGGAGCTGAAAAGGGGAGCAGCGGAGCAGAGATAAACACAGAGTCTAGAAGAGAAAAGAGGAGGAGGAGGAGGAGGAGGAGGAGGAGGAGGAGGAGGAGGTGCAAGAAGATGAAGGAGTGAAGGAAACATGAAAGAACACACACACACACACACACACACACACACACACACACAATCATTTTCTTCTTCGCCCTCAGCACTCATGAAATGGAAAGGCAATCTCGAGGGGAATCCTGCAGGACCTTTCATCTCCTGAGAGGTCAGCAGCCAGGGTCAAGCTAATTCTATTTTTTATTTACCCCTTTTTTTCCTTTCCCCTTGGCCTCCCCATTCTCCGGTACGGGACAGCAGGTTCTTCCCTCCCTCCCTCCCTCCCCTCGTATCCAGATTCTGGTGTGTCCCTCCCCTAATTCTTCTCTCCCCGGTGGAATAACTGTATGTGGGCAGGAAGAAGCTTTTTCTTTGGCAAGCTTTAGGCCAACTTTCCGGTACACTCCACCTCCTCTCGTCTTCCTGCTTCTATTGTTGTACTAGTGTAGGTGGAGAAGAGATCAGTTGATGGTATGTGTGTGTGTGTGTGTGTGTGTGTGTGTGTGTGTGTGTGTGTGTGTGTGTGTGTGTGTGTGTGTGTGTGTGTGTGTGTGTGTGAGGCTGTGTGGATGAGTTGGAGAGAGAGAGAGAGAGAGAGAGAGAGAGAGAGAGAGAGAGAGAGAGAGAGAGAGAGAGAGAGAGAGAGAGAGAGAGAGAGAGAGAGAGAGAATGACAGACATACAGACAGACAGAAAGTTAAAATTAACACACACCTCAAACTTCTATCTCCATTCAGTACAAATAAAACTAAAAACACATACAAATAGCCACTTTCACATTACATAATACAGTCAAAGAGCTGGACTTAATCCCCGCTCCTCATGTATTCATCACGTCACGACATCAAAGTCCTTCATTAGTTTGGAAGTGGGAAGCTTCTATGGAAGATTAAGATGGAGGTAAATGCTTTAATCTTCCCAAATAAAAGGGAAAATCGAACCTAAGCCACATAAGGAAAGGAGGAAGTAGATGGAGAATGAGTGACAGGAAGTGAAAGAAAGTGGATGGATCGGATGAAGGAAGGGTAAAGGAAAAATGTGTGAGTGATGATCAGAAAGAAAAGATAAATGTGTAGGAGAGAAATGAGAAAAGAAAGAATAGGACTGAAGGGAGAAGTGAAGGAAAGAGGAGAGATAGAGAGATGGGGATGATGGGGCAGGGAGAAGGGAGGGAGGAAAAAGTGGAGCAGAGAGAGAGAGAGAGAGAGAGAGAGAGAGAGAGAGAGAGAGAGAGAGAGAGAGAGAGAGAGAGAGAGAGAGAGAGAGAGAGAGAGAGAGAGCAAGGCCGAGTGACGGTGGTTCTTTTGTTTCTCTCAAGCTGTTTCATCCTACAAAGGTGTTCTCCTCTGCATTACCCTTGACATCGTTTTCTTTCTTCGTTTCTTTTCCCTCCTCTTGTCAACTTTTTTGTCTTTCTGTCTTTCACGTGTCTCGTCTTTTTCTGTCTGCATTCCCCTTTCCTCCTTTGTGTCATATTCCTTTGCTGTGTTTGTTCGCTTGCTGAAGAAATGTTATTTTTTTATCATTACTCTGTCAAGGGAAGATGGCTGTATTAAGTGTTGATATATGTTTAAGAATAATGTTTTTTTTTTTTTCTACTCACAAATAAGTCTTATTTAAGGTGTTATAAACATGTCACGTGTGTGTGTGTGTGTGTGTGTGTGTGTGTGTGTGTGTGTGTGTGTGTGTGAGTGAGTGAGTGAGTGAGTGAGTGAGTGAGTGAGTGAGTGAGTGAGTGAGTGAGTGAGTGAGTGAGTGAGTGTGTGTGTGTGTGTGTGTGTGTGTGTGTGTGTGTGTGTGTGTGAGTGAGTGAGTGAGTGAGTGAGTGAGTGAGTGAGTGAGTGAGTGAGTGAGTGAGTGAGTGAGTGAGTGTGTGTGTGTGTGTGTGTGTGTGTGTGTGTGTGTGTGTGTGTGTGTGTGTGTGTGTGTGTGTGTGTGTGTGTGAGTGAGTGAGTGAGTGAGTGAGTGAGTGAGTGAGTGAGTGAGTGAGTGTGTGTGTGTGTGTGTGTGTGTGTGTGTGTGTGTGTGTGTGTGTGTGTGTGTGTGTGTGTGTGTGTGTGTGTGTTTTATGCTTCTCTTTGTTCGTTTATCTGTTTGTTTTTTTTGTCTGTCATTCCGTCTGACTCATTTTTTTCTGTCATTGTCTGTCTGTTTTTGTGCTTGTGTGACGAAATTATGCATAAAGAAAGACTTACAAACTTAGAGCACAAAGAAATACCTTACACATGATTTGCTGATAACATGTACATAGGGGAGGAAGAAGGACACTTGTTACACTAATTGCACAGGTGTTGACGCTCATGTACAAGTGAGAACGTTCCTTCACCCACGGCCTTCACCTCCATCAGCCGCTCTCACCTGCCCGCCCCTCGACACGCCCTCCCATGCACGCAGGTAATTGATTCTTCCCGAAATTAACATCCGCAATATATTCTTGTTTGGGCCACAATAACATGCGGGGCGCGGAATTTGCATATCACACCGAGAGCACACGCTTCCGTCCCGTGCTGATTCATTATTCATGTCCCTGCCACTTCCCTGCCTCCTCCCGCCTGCTTGCCCTGTCTGTTTTGCTTGTCTCCCGTCCGCTGCTGTTGCTCCCCCGTGTTGTTGCTGGTCCTACTGCTACTGCTGCTGCCGCTGCTGCTGCTCATTCTGCTTTCGCTGGCCTGCCTGCTTGCTTGCTTGCTTCACTGTTGCCTGAATACCACTTCCTCTTTCTCCTTTCCATCGCATTCTTTTCGTTTCGTCTCTCTTTCTCTCCCTCTTTAGTTATGTCAAACACACACACACACACACACACACACACACACACACACACACACACACACACACACACACAAATAAAGTGCAGCATGAAAGGATAATACCGTTGTTGCATGACCTAATTTTTCAGCAGACTTAATTGCACCATGCGCTTGTCAATGTCGCCCAGATCCGGTGCTACACTACAACCAGCAGCAACCAATATTATGTTACACGGAAGTTTTTATCTCTTGCTGTTGCCATTGCGTATATAAATTATTCATCGACAAAAACAACGTTTGAAACTTTGTGGTAACTTGTGGTTTGCAGTTAAAATTTGGTTTTAAAACTGATCCGCTTCGACACAAATTGCTACTTTCTACGAGTAATCTCTATCACCACTACCATCCCCATCACCATCACCACCATCTCCATAACCAACACTGCCAAGTTAGAATTTAGCTTTAAAACTTATCTGCTCTATCACTAACCTCTCTCCATCTGACACTGATCATTGCTTCGACCACTACTATACCACCAACACCACCACTACCACTCTCGTCACTACCACCGGCAGCACCACTATCACGGTCACCATCAGTGTCGTCAAAATTTCCAACACCGCCTCCACAACAAATGCCATTATGACTGGGTACAAAATCACGGTCTCTTCTTACATAAGTACCTCACCAGGCCGTTAGAAAGAGACAAAGGAGGATGGATGACAAAACCTTGAAGATCAACACCTGCGGGATGACTCAAACCTGGACACCTGCATTGTCTCTGTATGTGTGTGTGTGTGTGTGTGTGTGTGTGTGTGTGTGTGTGTGTGTGTGTGTGTGTGTGTGTGTGTGTGTGTGTGTGTACCAGTGTCCTTCCTACCACGCCACCGTTAAATAATGTTAATGTGTCGCAAACAGTGGTGATAGTTTGGCATGTCTTTTTATGTGTTGTGTGTTGTGTGCATATGTGTGTGTGTGTGTGTGTGTGTGTGTGTGTGTGTGTGTGTGTGTGTGTGTGTGTGTGTGTGTGTGTGTTGTCTGCGAAGGCCATAAGAGAAGGGAAGAGAAGGAAAAATGCTTGGTAGAAAAAAAGGGATAGCAGCGCAATATTCGCTTTTTCGCATAAAAGGGAATAGAAAAGTTATAATAAAAGACACAAAGTAAATTACAATAAACATGGAAGAAGAAGGGGTAGATCAATAAATCAGCTGACTGATCAATTAAAAAGTAATAACATAACAGCAACAAAAATTTAAACAACAATGACGACAGCGATTAAGACAACAATCACCAACACCATCACCACCACTACCACAACCACCACTAACAACAATAACAACAAACTCAAAAAAGCTCCATCGCAAAAACAACACACACACACACACACACACAAAGCAAAAGTAAAAAAAAAGCGACATAATTGGCACAGTTGTAACATCTGATATTCAGGTTATTGAACATAATAACAGAAACGCTAAATTTACCGCTCGCAATCTCTCTCTCTCTCTCTCTCTCTCTCTCTCTCTCTCTCTCTCTCTCTCTCTCTCTCTCTCTCTCTCTCTCTCTCTCTCTCTCTCTCTCTCTCTCTCTCTCTCTCTCTCTCTCTCTCTCTCTGAAGTGTATAAGAGGTTGAGGGTGTTTGTGAGTGCAAGTACGAGTATGTTGATGTGGGTGTATAGATGATAGTAACAGTGAGTAGCTCCTGTTATGATTCCCGCCCTCATACATACGAGTACCACACATACACACACACACACACACACACACACACACACACACACACACACACACACACACACACACACTCATACACACACACACACAACGTTGCCTGTATATATTTTACGCTGTTTGAACACTTCTCTCTCGTGTTTGGTTGGGAGGCGAAATGAGCATAGCGTTCCCAAAGCCCCACCTGTGACCCTGTGTGTGTGTGTGTGTGTGTGTGTGTGTGTGTGTGTGATCATTGTGTGGTACTGTGGTGCATTGCTGTGTGTGTGTGTGCGCGCGTGTATGTGTAATCATTATTGTATGGTACTGTTGTGTACTAATGCTACGTGTGTGTGTGTGTGTGTGTGTGTGTGTGTGTGTGTGTGTGTGTGTGTATGTGTGTGTGTGTTGAGCGGACGACAATCCATGTGGCAAACGCTTTTCATCAACCTGTGTTGTGTGTGTGTGTGTGTGTGTGTGTGTGTGTGTGTGTGTATGTGTGTGTGTGTGTGTGTGTGTGTGTGTGTGTGTGTGTGTGTGTGTTGAGCGGACGACAATCCATGTAGCAAACGCTTTTCATCAACCTGTGTTGTGTGTGTGTGTGTGTGTGTGTGTGTGTGTGTGTGTGTGTGTGTGCGTGTGTGTGTGCGCGCGCAAATAGCAGGGAACCGGATGGCAGCTGTGTGGGTACGGAGGTGCCTTGGCTTTTTTGCTGCCTTATATTTATTCTGTCGCTAATGGCAGTTCCGTATTTCTTTTTGAGGCAGCATTTATTATGAATATTTACCAGCGCTTCACTTACGTAATGTCGAAGTCCCAACACGCTGACTTTTTACGTTGTCTGAGTTCATAATTAAAGCAACAACACTGGAACACATATACGTACATTATTCAACAACAACAACAGCAAAAATGAAAACACGGAACTTCCTTCATATTATCTTTTATGAAAACTAAATCCTCGACAGTTATTCCAAAAAGTGCATGACTCGAGGCTATTAAAAGCAAACGATTCTGCAATGAGAATTATAACCTTGTACTCCGTTGTAACAGGAAGCGATTATAATCTTGAGCGATGCGTGTTTTCCAGCCAGACAAATGTGGATGCTTCACTTCATAGATGTTATCTGGATAATTAGGGTTGGATTGCCTTCAACTGTAAGGTGCCGCGCTCTGGATAAATTTCGCCTCCGTAATAGCCATTCAGAAACCTTACACTAAGCTATTTCTCTCTATTATGTGTCTTCCTCCTCTCTTTCCTTTTGCCTTTCCCCCGCACCACTCTCACCACCACCACCACCACCACCACCACTACAGCCCGAGTCCATAAGTAACCAGTGCATCCTGTCACGTCCACTCTTTACACACTTACAAGGCGAAGCACAACACTGCAAAGCGGTTCTCGTTGTGCTACACTTCACAACACACTCAGGCGGAACACCACAATATACGTGCTTAACATTATCACACACACACACACACACACACACACACACACACACACACACACACACACACACACACACACAGGTTCTTCCAGCATTGCCGACGATGTACACCGCTCCGTTACATCAGCACCAAGTCATCTAGCATCTCACCACGTACACAATCCCTTTCCCGCCCCATATTTGCTGTATGAAAAGACTTTATGCAGAATTAAGTGAGTACCCAACTCTCCTCTCTCCGAGTCACCCTGAACGCCACACCAGGACACGATCAAGGCAACCACGGCGGCTGGCATTGTCCAGTAATGTGCTGGTGTACGGTATGAACACACCACTCGACTTATTTAAAAATGTAACAAACAGAACTGAGTTTTCTGCGGCTTTGCACGTGTCGTTATGCAGCAATATGGACAAAGTAATTACAGTGATTTAATGAAAAATATTAATTATAACAAAATGTTACCTAATATCCATTAATATGGATTATGTTTCGTTCTACACGTTATACAACATTCAGATAATGCGCTGGTCTGTTATCTGGCGCCGCCACTGCCGGGCAGGACGAGTGATGCGGGCCGATCACACTTCCCGAGGCTTGCAACAGTTACATAAATAAAGCGAGACAATAATACTTGTTGGCTGATGAATGTGTCCGTGTAATATTCCGTTATAACATTTCATTTTCCGTGAAGTAGTCCACAATTGTACTGGAGTTACTGAAACAATAATGGCATCCTTTTTCTGTCATTAGAATAGCCTATTGTAAAAGCGTAATATGGAACGTTTATGGTGCTGCTTACTGCTTGTATTATATTACATAATACGTATATATATATATATATATATATATATATATATATATATATATATATATATATATATATATATATATATATATATATATGCATACATACTCGTACATACATACATACAAGCACAAGGCAACAGGCATTCTTCCTGACCAAAACATTTTTCGAAAGGTCGTTCAGTTCAGCCAGGAATTTAAGGAGTTATTTTGTGGGGTTTTAAGCGAACCAAATTGATACAGGATCATTCTCAGTGAAATACAACCGAGAGGGGAGCCATGTTTACACAGTCACAAATTCGCGCGTCGAAAATATTGGAAAGGTGGCGTGGCCGGGAAACTTTTAGCTCCCCTTGGACAGGCGAGTGATGGGGCTGGGGTGGGAGGCTGGAAGGCGAGGAGGTAGGGAGGCTGGTTGGCGGGGAGGGAGAGGAGCCGCGCCACTACAATAACACCTGACTGATACTCCCTTTTAGTGAAATGTGTCCAAACAAACGACTCTTATTCTCTCATATCATACACAATATACGAATGACGTTTTATATTAGTTCTCGCTATCACACTTTGCCAGACATATCCATGAAGTGAATGAGAGAGGAATGACCACTCGTCTCTCTCAGAGCAGACACGCTCCTGCAACATTCCGTCCAGGTGAAGCCATTAATACCTCAATACTGAAGCTGTGACCAGGAAAGAAAGGCATTAGCAGTGCGTCTTTAATAGTAGTAGTAGTAGTAGTAGTAGCAGTACTAAAAGTAACAAAAGTAGCCGCTGTAACAGAAACTCAT